>NC_143054.1:188273560-188576590 GCF_052426305.1 Pelodiscus sinensis
CTCCTGCTGCTCTCCGTAGGGCTGCAACACACAAAGTCTACTAGCTTGGGCCTTCCTAGGCTTTGGTGTGAAAGGGGAATGTGGGGAGTGTCTTTCTGCTTTTCAATTAGAGGCCACAGTGAGGGCTTTTTGTGTGTGGCCTCCCCAACTGATTTTTCTATGGGTCAGTGGCCCCTGATCCAAAAAAGGTTCCCCACCTCTAACCTAGAGGATGGCTTTGCAGAAATAGGCTTTCCAAACAGTGGCGGGGTGATAAATGGGACACATCCCAATTATAGCCACCCCACCTTGCCACAGAGTACATCAATTGAAAGGAGTTTGCCATGGTGTTTCAGGCACTTGTTGATCAACGTGGGTGTTTCTCAAACAAATGTGGGGAGGTCTGGAAAGATGCACAATGCGCGCACCTTCAGGAACCGTGCCCTGTCCAGAAAGCGGCAGGACTTTCAAGACCAGAAAATTACAGTGGGCGATGTGAAAATGCCCATAGTGATCCTAAGTGATACAGCTAACCATTTACTGACCTGGCTCATGAAGCCTCATAAGGGGCACTAGACAGCAGTAAGGAGCAGTTAAACAACAGGCTAAGCCGATGCTACATGGTTGATGAATGTGCCTTTGGCAGATTGAAAGGGAGATGGAAGCTTCTCTACAGTAGGCTTTTGGAGGATCATATCCCCAAGGTAGTAGCCACATGCTGTTGCTTACATCATTTGTGTGAGAATAAGAATCAAGCATTTGCCCACTGGTGGAGCAATAAGACACGGAGCCTGGATGCACAGTTTGAACAGCCTCCTTCTGCTGTCAGAGAAGCCCACAGGGTGGCCATCAATATCAGGAAGGATCTGAGGAACCGCTTTGACAATGAGGGATATTGACTTTTCTGTGTATTGGGGTTGCTTTCCTCCCTTTGCCCTTTGGGGGGGGGGGGGGGGAGGAGATGGTAGAAGTTTTTTTTGTCAGCAAAACTGCTGACAGTGTTTACACTGCCTTTTAGTGACACGGCCATGTTGCTGAAAATTGTGTATAATAGACACATAATTACACTTTCTCCAGATAGAGGAAGGTGATCCAGCATTATTAGACTTCCCACTGCAGGTTTTCACAAGGATACTGAAAATTAGAAATCACCATCATCATTTATTGGAGTTCTGCTGCATCATCTATTAACTAACGAAGAATCTGTCAGAGCAACTGCTGCAAGGTTATGTGAAGTCGCCTAAAAATTTCCATTGAGGGATACTGGATTCTAGAAGTACATTTCCTTACTTGTTTTGCTTAGATACTTTACTGTGTTCCCTCCTATGCAAATCTGTAAGTTTCTTTCTATTCCTGGTTGACAACTCTATGAAGCTGCTTTGTTTAATTTGTTGTTAGGCTTCAAAAACAAACAAGCAAACAAAAAAAACAAACACCCACACCTGCAAAGCTGAAGTATCACAGCCAGTAGCTTTATCAGCTGGTGCTCAATTACTAAAAATCCAGGTCATTTTCTATTTTCAGGTCTTGTAACATCCAGCATCTACTCTGAGTACTGGAGTTGTCTACACAAGACTTGGATTTTTTGTTCTATTTCCCACCACTGCTTCTGCCAATTCAGCATGGATATTGTCACCAGCATATAAATCACCACATAGTCTAACCCACCTCAGAGCAGATTTAAATAAAAAAAGCAGTTAAAATAAAATGTTAAAATAGCACTGAGTTTGTTAAAGATGAAGAGCAAATCTAAAATGAAAACCAAGCTGATCCCAGATACATATGCTGTCTCCAGTTTTAGAATAAAATTTCAACTACTCTTGACACTTTCACGGACCTCTACCCAGAAAAGTTACAGATTTAACTAAATTAATTTATTTGATGAATGCGTGGACATTCAAACCAAGACAGGACAATATGTATATTTAGTCAAGACTCCTAAACCCATATTACAAGTTTTTATACACACAAAAGTTTACTTACATTCATTTTATTGGCATATCAGTACATGCAATAACCCGTATAGTTATACTGGAACAATTCCCCTAATATGGATGCAGTAATATCAATATAGGCCTGTATTTATACCACTACAATTTACTCCTGTGTGGGCAGGCAAATATGCTATACTAGAATAGAACGCCTTTATGCTGTTATAACTGCATATCCATATATATATGAGAGAGAGAGAGAGAGAGAGAGAGAGAGAGAGAGAGAGAGAGTGTGTGTGTGTGTGTGTGTGTAAGTAAAATAACACTGCTAACTGAAATAATTATATCAGCACAAAAGCCCATACAAACCAGCCCCAAGGTACCTAAGAAACAAGCCTGATTATCAAAATGTTGAGCAATGTCACTGGATTTCAAATCTTGGCTTTAGCTTGCCAGTTTTAACAAGGATTCTATTAGTGGTTTATTCCAAAATCAAACAAAAGATTAAATTACTTTAATTTAACAAACGTTAAAGACATGAAGTTCTGAAAGGAACAAAAGAGAAGTTTTAGAACAACATGTGCTTTCGTCTTTAATGGAAAGTGTAAGGTCACATGGGTTGATTGGGAGCAAAAAAGCAGAAGGATGAAGAACAGAGTTTCCATTGTTTAATTTTTTAAAATATTTTAAAGGGAAAAATGTGACTATAAAAAATAAACACTGTAGCAAGATTCACAGATTTGCACTGACAGTAAGAACATGAGACTCTCCTGTTAAGTTTAATTATTTGAGTATTGTAAGGCCAAACTTCCAAAAACCCAGTCGATGGATAGGGCTACACCACAGCTGACAGGTATAAATCCAAGTTCTGCCTGAGCTAGCATGCTAAAAATAGTGGTATGGCCTGCTTAGAAAATCCCACCTGAAATTCTAGGCAAATGCTGAGGCATTTAGCCTGACCTGCTTTGGCTACACCGCTATTTTTGGTGTCCTAGCTCAGTCAAACTTAGCCTCTTACCGAGCTAGGAATCATACCTCCCAGCTGCAGTGTGGATGGATGTATCCTACAAGTTCAATCAGGTTTTTGTTACTGGGATCTGACATTCATTTGACCTGGTTTGAACACACATGGTTTTGGCCACACAGCAGTTTTTGCATAAGAAATACATCAAGCTTGGGTGTGCATCTGCCTTTATGTAACAGGGTGTTGCTGTAGCCAGGTCGGTCCCAAGATATTAGATATATGAGTAAAGCAATACCTTTTATTGTGTTGTAGCCTGGAAGCTTGACTCACTAAAAGAAGCTGATCCAATAAAAGAGAATACCTCATCCACCTTGTCTCTGGGTAACAGTCTTCATAACAGCACAGCAATGCAATGAGCCACTGCGCTCTAGGCTGTCCTACTTCACAGTGCTAGGAGAAGGAAAGACTGGCATACCTAGATACACAGGCATGGCAATACAGCAAAGCAGTATTTCATCACCTATCAACAAGCATAGGCCACTGGTAAGGGCAACAGAAGGTTAGCTGCCATGCACATTAACCAACATTGAGTGGTGGTGCATATGAACACAGAACATGTCACTAGCCGCAAGCCTAGTTAAAAGTTGGTGTATATAGGGCAGACAGGATTGTTTTGATCAGTGGTCGTCAAACTTTTAAGCCCACGATCCCTTTTGTTTAATTTAAGGGCAACCCAGGATCTAACCTGCCCCTTCCCTGAGGCCCCTGCCCACTCAATCCCACCTGAAATCCTAAATCCAGGCATTTAGCCAGACCTGCCTCTCTGTCACTTGCTCTCCCTCACCCTCACTGAGCTGGGTTGGGGCAGAGACTTTGCGTTCAGGTGGGGGTGTGGGCTCTGGGCTGGGGCAGAGACTTTGCAGTGTGGGAGGGGACTCCAGGCTGAGTCTGAAGCAGGGTTTGGGGTGCAGAAGAGGGTGAGGAGTGCCTCTGAGAAGGCGTCAGAGTGTTGGGATGCCGGAGTGGGTTTAGGGTGCTGGCTCTGGGAGGTAGAGCAGTAGTAGGGATGGGGTGTTGGCTCTGGGAAGGGGCTGAGGTTTGAGATGCAGCCTCCTGAATGGTGGCACTTACCATGGATGGTTCCCAATTAGCAGTGCAGTAAGGCTAAGCCAGGCTTCCTGCCTGCACCAGACCATGCCGCTCCCAGAAGGGACTAACGCACCCCGATGGGCCCTACGTTGTGGGGTAAGGGACACACAGTTGTGTGTGCTGCCCTTCCCCATTCCTGGCCAATAGGAGCTATGGGGGCCTGCAAGTAGGAGCAGTGTGCGGAGACCCCTGTTTCTCTCCCTGAGGCACTGGCTGCTTCCAGGAGCAGTGTAGAGCCCTCCTCCTGGAGCTGAATTGATGCAGTGTCTGTGTTGCTCTGCAGGGGGGGCATTAACCCAAATTCTGTGCTTTGTCTGGGGGAAAACCAGAGGATTTGGCCAAGGAGGTCAAGGTGGTAGGGTTGCCAGGTGTCTGGTATTGACTCGGATAGTCCGGTATTTTCGCCTCCTGTCTGGTAAAAAAATTCAGAAAATACCGGGCACCTAAAATGTCTGATATTTTCTGGGGGGGTTTTCCCTGCTAGGAGGCAAAAATTCTGGACACCTGGCAACACTACACACACTCAGCAACTGGGCCCGGCCCCCCGCAGGTCTCCAACCCCTGCTTACCTGGTTACCCTGGTTTTGGCTCCATCAAGAAAACAAGATGGCCACCAGCAAAAAGCCTAAAGACGTGAAGCAAGCAGAAGCAATGTCTTCCTTGGGTTTTAGTGCTCAACCTCTCCCCTCTTCCTATCCCTATTTTGACTCTGCATGCACGTAAAGGGGCCATGCTGTTTTAATGTGGTTTTATTTATGTATTGCTCAACAACTTTGGTCTCCCCCTCTTTTTCCCCCCTCAACAGAATTTTTTCCCTGATTTTTTTTGGGGGGGGGGGGGTAGGAGAAGGGTCGGTATTTTTGGTTAAACCATCTGGCAACCCTACAGGGTGGTTGGGAGCCCCAGGGGGGCAGGAAGGCAGGCATCAGTGGCATGATCAGCACACCAGGGGACAACCCCGAGGGGAAAATGGGATGGCTCCCAGCACAAAGAAGGGGAGGTGGTGTCCAGCTGCAGTCATCAGAGCCAAGTGGCACCCTCCTGTAGCTGGGCAGTTTTGTGCTTACAGAAATGGAGGGGAAGTGACACCATGTGACACCAGGCCCCGCCCAGCCTTTCCTGTTTTGGGAGAAAGGCTCCCCAAATTACACCCATGAGTGTTTTCCCAATCCTCTGACGTGGCTTCCCTAAGCTCTCCTGTCACTTTTCTGCAGGGAAGCAAAAAAATCTGCAGGGCCACATATTTACTGCATGCGCACACTGGTGCAGAATTTTCCCAGGAGTAACTACTGGAGGATGAACCTTGGCTAGTAAATATTAGAAATGTATTTATACATTTTTACTGCTGTAGACAAGTCATTATAAAAGTGACAACTGCTTAGTTTTCAAGTTCTTCAGGACAGGGATCATCCCTATTGTACAGCACCAAGCACATTAAACAAGCACATAACCACCCATAACCTTTGAGAGAACTTGTGGGACTTCCAATATCATGGAATTTGATTTTAAGCAACTTTAAAAATTACAACTTAAAATTCATAAGACTGCTTCCCCCCATTCAACAGCCATTACAAATGTTATCAGACACCTGAAAAACTATATAAATCTCACCAGCAGGTCAAGAGTGCTCAAACAATGACAACACAAAGTAGGTCATGCGGCACTAGCCAGCATGTCTGCAATATTTCTACCTACTGTTACTATCAACAAAAAGACTGAACTGTTAGAAGTGCCACTGACATGAGTACTTCCTTTTACTACAGTGAAGTCTTGAAAACACCATGGCAATTGAGAAAATAACTAACTATGAGGAGTTATATTGCTATTGCAAAGCACAAATCCTTATTAGGACTTACATAACGAGCTTAGTTGTACAGAATAATTACAGACAAAAGATAAGAGGGCAATTTTTAAAAGGATAAGACACCAGAAAAATGTGTCTTCTGGTCTTACACAAACCATGAGAAATGTCAGTGTAACAGTTGTGAGATTAGAGAGAAAGTCCCAAATCAAGTCTTTATTGAAAGCCATCTTATAACCTAAAACAAAGAGGCACTGTGTTATTATAGCTTCAAAATTATCAGAGGATAGATGTTTCTGCAGGGAAGTATCCATAAAACTGGAGTTCTTGGTGGGTACTGGAGTCAACAGGACTCCTTCCACTGACTTCAATAAGCTTTTGATCATGCTCACTGACAGACACCAGCACGGTTCACAGTCATGGAGATACTGAAAAAGAGAAGGTTTTTTTGGGAGGGGTTGGGGGAAGGTTGGAGAGAAGAAGAGTTAAAGATTTGCAAATTTTTCCACTGCTTACTCCAACTCAGACTAGCTAATATTTATAATATTTAGCTACCCATGTGTGTCTCTTTCTGCACAGAAGGAGAAAAAGGTAAGAAACAGGACAACAGATGAAGCTATATAGAACTATGTGCCTGCCATAGAGTCCCACTGAATTCAAGGGGCCTTATGCTCAGAGCGCCCCTTGCTTTCATCAATGTTTTAACTTTGTTTTATTAAATGTATAATTTCATAATTTGTTAGAGGACTGAATGAAGCTAGGAGTGAAATAAAACATCTGCATTGCAGTCACTGCACCATGCATCAGATTTTTAAATAACAGAATAAATCAGGAGAGAATAGAACACCATTTTTCACTCTGCCCTAAAAAAAGTAGCTTTGCCATGGAAGATTTTTTAAACACATAATACTCCGTGTTCCTTTTGACAGACTTCAAACTTAACTGCATATTTTTATAAGGAAAGCCGATTCAGAGGAAAATGCTCTAATTTTTATTGACCTTCCTGTTTAAATTCAAGGACAAGTATTACCATTGGGATTTGCAGAACAGCCATTTAACAACTTTAAGAGAGATCCATTTTTCATACAATGTCACTCACATAGGAAAACCACAGATACTTGTGCTTGGGAAAGTACAAACTTCTGATAATCCCTAGGAGCTATTTTTAGTAGGTAACTCTCTCCCTTGCCCCTCCACTTCAGCAACAAGTCATGTTCTTAAAATATCATTAGGACGGGACCTTGAAAAACATGTGAGGACTTAACCACATTTCAAGTGCAGAGGTGTATGTGAATGACTGAGTTAATTTGGAGTAATTTCTACTAGGGATGTAAAAGTATAGTGGAATAAATTGACTACCCAATAAGCTTAGGCTTACCGTAGTTGAGTCGACTACTCGCATCCCTCCCCTTGCTGCCTCTATATCAGAGGCGGCGGGGGGGGGGGGAGAGAAGAAGAAGAGGGGAATAGGAGCTGGTGCTGTGGGGAGCTGGCTTAAAAGCTGGTTCCCCCAGCACAGTCTCTGCAGTGGGGGCGGTAGATTGCAGGGGAGGCAGAGGCGCAGCATCTCTGCCTTTTAAATGTTGTAAGAGCCACCTGAAAACTTACTCTGGTACTCACTCCTGAAGGACATCAGGCTGACTTCTCACTTCAGTGCTTTCAGAGAAAGTCATAAATTCCACCAAACTTTCCCAAAATACCATCCCCTGAACTGTCCAGTACTCACTGAATAGAAGTGAGTGATTAAGAACAATATGTTCCATAGGAAGGTTCACCTGTGAAACTGGTTGAGATATTAGGGTCCTGCTAACAGACAACATTGTAGGTGGAAGGCATCTACATCATTTATTTATTCACAATTTGGGTCTCATCCTCTGATGTGCGGAGGGTCCTCAACTCTCGCTGGCTTCAATAGGAGATAAGAATGTTCTGTACATTGCATGAGGCACTCAACAAGACTAGGCCTGCGTGACCACCAGAAAGTGAGTACCAGAAAGTGAGTAGGGCTATGTCTAGACTGCAGAGCTTTCCTGGGATACCACAGGTATCCCAGAAAAGCTATGCCGTGTCCGAGGAATGCGTCCGCTTTTCCTGAACAACTTCCGAAAAAGTGGACGTGTTCTTTCAGCATTCCTGTAATCCTCATTGTATGAGGAAGAAGGGATGTGTCGAAAGAGGAGGTTTTTCTGAAATTTGGCCCTGTGTAGATGGGCCAAATTTCAGAAAAGACTTTCAAAAGAAAAGTGGAAAAAGATAAGCAAATTGTGATTTGCAATTTACATATCTTTTTCATACTTTTCTCTGTAGTGTAGACCTAGCCTAGGACAAGAAATCAGAACTCAGTAAGAGCAGAAAGCACAATTTAGACAAACAACAGAACTCTCCTTGAATATCATCTTGTACATGACCTCAGAGAGACAGCAATGAACCCCGTAACGTTAAAATAGCACAAGTCAGTCAGGTTTTTCCTTTATTCCTGTCTTAATCTTGATAGTGGTATGGGTTTGGGAGGTTAGGATAATTTGCAGCATATTTCACTCTAGTCCTTCCTAGGAACATAGCAACTGCCATACTGTGTTGTATAATGTCTAGGCACAACCCCATTCTTGGCTGGCCCCTGGGCACTGACAGAATAAACATGTCTTTCAATGAAAAACTCTTTATTCTTCAGGGATTCCAAGGCCAGAAGGGACAGTTGTAATCATCTAGTCTGAGCTGTTGTATAACTTCCCCAAAACAATTCATAGGTTGGCTTATGTCCTCAAGCCTTAGGGGCTGATATCCCTTTCCAACTCTGAGGTGTTTAAAACTTTTTTAATCCTTACAGATGTAACTCTAGGGTGCGCCCCATAGTCATATAAATGTGCTATCCTTTTTCAGTGTTACTGAGCTCTTTGCCACAAGAGAGCATTACGGCTATGTGTTCCAACAGACCAACAATGCTCTGTGGGAACACAAATGTTTCCTTTTATTGGATTTACATGTCTTGATTTTCAGTTTGGTAACTTTTTTGATGTATCCTTGCTTTTGAATTACAAGATGGGTCCTACCAATTACCCCATCTTCCTTCTCTACATTATTAATTACTTTGTATAGTAATATAATGTCCAATATTCCTCATCTGTTCTCTCTAATATGGATGTTATATAGTGTGTCATTGAATAGTCATGTAACTACATGATATTTTAGCAATTACACAACTATTCAATAGTCCTCAGGGGCAGGGTGGGCAGCCAGTTGGCTCCCAGCCTCACTGCCGGGAGCCTCCTGTCACCCCCACACTGCTGCCTTCCTAACAGAGGCAGCAGCACAGGGTTGCACGCGGGAGCCGGTCCAGGCAGGGAGCCCATTTAAAAACTGGCTTCCTGTGCAGACTGGCTCCCTCCTGATGCCCCCCATGATGGGATGGTAGCAGACCCTGTGTCACGGGGGCTCCGAGCTCCCCATGGACAGAGGCTACTTTGAAGCAGCAGCTCTTATCCGTGGGGGGAGGGAGGGGTCTGAGCTTCCTGCGGACAGAGGCTGCTCCCCTAGCAGCAGCCCCTGTCTGTTGGGAACTTGGATCCACTATGTACGGGCTGCTGCCATGGAGCAGCCTCTGTCCCCGGTGGGCCTATGCTCGCCACAGACAGAGGCTGTTCCATGGGATGCGGTACGCTCTGATAGCATGGGATGCCAGCACCCTCTTTTAAGCAGGTTCCCCGCTGCCTCTATAGGAAGTAGCAAGGGGGAGGGGGGGAAGAGGCAAGTCTGTGGAGCCAGCATGTACAGGGAACCTTCTTGAAAGCCAGATTTCCATGCATATTGGCTCCCGCCTGCCCCCCTCACCCTCCATGCTGCTGTCTCTCTATGGGGGAGCTGACTTTTAATCCATGTACCTAACTGCACTGAGTTTGTTTCTCATCATTCAATTAATGAGTCTTTATTAAAATCACCCCTCTTGATATTACAAAGTTCAGATTCCCACCTTTTCAAACTGCAGTACAGGTAGTGTTTTCCTTTTAATTGCAAACAGTGCTTAGGACCCTCAAAAAGAAATTAGAGCCTTGCTGTAATAGGTATAATTCATATAAACAGTCTCTGCCTCACAGGTCACAACCTTGAATTGAGATATGCCAAAAATGAATAAATAGGGGGTAAAAGAATGGGACAAGTTAACAAAAGAAATATTTGGCTTGGGCCCATCAATAGTGATGAGGAAAGTGTTTTGCTGATGCTGGGCTTTGTTAATATTAATAATGGTTTGGTTTTCAGTATGTTCAAATAAAAACTAATTCTGCCAAAAGCTTATAACAAAAGCTCTAAGGACATTATGTAAGACATACACAAGCACACACGTTCTTTTCCTGTAGTTCTGAAGAATATGATAGAAAATACCAAGTGAAACAACCCAGGAAACCTTCTTAAAAGTCCCTCTCTTAAGGTGCTCTTGAAAAGTGCTATTTTTAATGGATTGATGATGGTTTAAAACATTCATTAGAGTCTCCAAGGACAATAAAATAGTAACAGACAACTTTAAACTTGTCAGATTTGGCATTTTTTATTAATGTCACTGGGTATACCTTATGACACTGTACATGCTAAATTTAAATCATTGATCAGGAGTGGGGCTGGGAAAGAGGGGTTCAGTACACAGGCTGACCTGGGGGAGAGAGGGCCCCTCTCACTGCAACAGCTTGGTGCCAGGTGAGAAGTGCCTCTCCATGATTGCTGTAGCAGACAACTGGGGAACGGGTGCAAGTCCCCCGGCTCGGGGAGGTCCAGGTTAGCCTTTCCCTTGCACTCCCCAGCCAAAATGAAGAATGCAGCAAACTGCAGCTCCTTATCCGGGGCTCAGGCAGTCCCGGATAGGGAGGAGGACCCCCCAGGTAGCCCATTTCCCCTGCCTGGTGATTTTGTCTCTTTTCTGTACAGTTTTATGAGCAGCAATCCCATTCTGGGCACACCCCATTGTCCTGGCACAACCAAACCCTTACAATGATTTAAGTCATCAGAAGAGAAAGCTGAAAACCAAATTTGGTGGTTCCAGCTCTTATTTGTTTAGGAGGAATTCTTGAACAAGTAAATGGACAGACACATAGATGCTCTCAAATATATAAAAATGGCGAGGAGTCCTGTGGCACCTTATAGACTAACTGAAGTGTTGGAGCATAAGCTTTCGTGGGCAAAGACCCACTTCGTCAGATGCATTTCTACCAATATACAACGCAGAGCACACCAAGCAGCCTCAGGCCTAGCCCCTTCTCTCCCTCACACACACAGTGGTGTAAGAAGTCACAAGCTGAATAACCTCACATTGGGCTAGCCAACAGGAGGGGTTACACATTGTTCAGGGATTCTATCTTTGAAACCCTGCAAGGGCTGGTATACTGATTTGGCTGACATACAAGTAGAAAAAGTATTAACTTACCAGCTCAGATGAAGCAATTTGTGATAGAATAGTTAAGACATATTTTTTAAAAGTAAAACTGAATCAGAGAGAGAGGAGAGAGAGAGAGAAACTTCCTTTGAAGATTAACAGCAATGCTTTTGCAACAGCTGGCAAATGTTTGCTTAGTATTTCTACCCTACCGCTACAGTAGCACTATCCTTTATTAAAATGAGAGCACCACATTCTTTCCTGATGCACAGAGGCCTTATAAAAGTTTCTTTTTTAACAATACAGACTTTGTGCTAGATTCAGAGATCTGAACCACTTTATGCTGACACAGTCAAACTCAATACATGTTAGGTCTTTTACAATCTGATATTAGGTAGCCAGGTGGTACATTGTGTTTTGCATATGGAAGAAAGTTAGTCACAGAATCCCCTACAAATTCTTAACTTTTACCATGAAATGCTGTATCTCACCCTGAGTCTGGAATTATACAATGGCTAGGCATAGCAGAATTTGATTTTTAAACCTAATTTTGATCGGTACTATTGATGTTTTAAAGGGTTTTTTTTTAGTTTATTAAAAGTTTCACAGCTGTGGAAACTATGGGGAAATCCACCAATGGTGGTTTGACTTATTAAACAACCAATGATATTCAAAAAGTTCTCAAGCAGCATTTGCTAACGTTGTCTATCTGTAAATTTCAACTATAATCTATTTTTTTCATTGGCATGAGTGTGTGTATGGTGAAATTGACAATTACTTATTTACTGATAAAAATTGACTCCTTCCAAGCCTAACACTGGTATATACTATTACCCCAATATTCAGGGACTTAAGGGTTGTTTCCATCAGGACAAGAAACTGGTGATGAAGTCAGATGCTGCTTTTTGGCATCAAGCAAAGGAAGCAGTTCCTTTACTCACTATTCCAAGACACTTTCAGCCCAGGTCCAGGACTCAGCATCACCATCTGGGAATCCCAGCCATCTCTGTGTCATTATTTAATCTTTGCTCTCCTGCAAACCTCTGATCCAGGAATTCACGTGTTGGGGAACTGGCAGTGCACATATTTCTTTTTCCTCAGTGGATCAGGTAACTGGAACTGCCAGTATCACACCTACACAAATCACTATTCATGACATTAATTTGTCAAAAATCGGAAAGTAGCCACTTATGTCCCCTTTTCCCTTAGGGGCTAGTAAAATACAAATTTTTTCAAATAAACAACCCCAGGCTTGCTTAGCATCCTTCCTCACTGCCTGACCCCTCTCACGCAGCAACCCCTCTGCTAGATTCTGCTTCTTAGTTCCCCATTCCTCAGCAAGTCCTTTGTCTCCTGCGTGCCCCCACCCAGCGTAAGAACAATTTTGTTTAGAATGGCTGCTGACTTTTCTGATGGTTTCATAGTCAACTTCCCCCAAAAAAGAACATGTGATATTACAGCAGAGATGACATGTAGAAAGCAACAAGAGTTATTAAGTCTATTACACAGGTATAAAAAAGTTCAGACAAACGTCAGTGACTGGGCACATTTCCTCAAACTACCCTAGGCAAGCATAAAATGGATGCAGAGAAACGCATTCATTTTTTTCCTCTTTGTTGGTGCATGTGCCAGGGAAGATGTGACCTTGTTCTTAAATACCATTCACAATTTGAGTCCTCCAAAGCCTTAGTGGGTACTATACACTATTTTGAATAAAAATTGACTGAGAAGTTTGTCCTAAATCACAGTACTGTAATAGTTTGATCTCTAGCACTGGCCAAAATACAAAATATAAAAAACCCATTCCTAGAAACTTTTTGGAAAAAAAGGGGGGCTATGCTTTAGGGCTTGTATCTTTAGAATCCCTGGCTCAAATTCCCCATCATTTGAGTCACTAATCCTACTTTACACTCTGGAGGCAAATTTCATGAGCCTCAATCTCTCTCCCCTCTCCTGCCATCCAGCCCACAGACCCACCTGCAAAACTCCTAACAAGTCTGCCTCCCTTCTCAGGAAGCAGTCACATGTCTGATTTTTCCCCCAAAGATTAAATTTTCATACATGACACAAACTGTAGCAACACCCAGCCACAAAAGTAAACTCCTTTTGTCTTAGGGTGGGGGATTGAGTTTAATTTCTTCTTAGGTACGTTCTCTAAAGGAGTCACCAAAGATTTAGTGGATGCCATGCACAACCTTGAGTGAAACCTTGACAGAGACCGTTCTAAGATCACATGAATAGTTTCATCTCCAGGTCTGAGCAAGAAAGCCAACCTAGAATCCTTTTGAAAACAGCTATTAGGGGATGGAAGATGTTGTTTCTCCACAAATCCCAACTCAAATGATTCCAAATGTGGGTTACTAATCTCACCCAATTTTAAACAAAAGCTGTGACACAACCTTATCTACAGTGGCAGTGCTGTGTCTTTGTAACAGTAAATAGCTAGTTTGTTTTCTGGAGACAGCCACTAGCCTGTTAACAGTAAGATTCATTAGTGACTACAGCAGCAACTTAGGAAAACAGCCAAGTTACATATTTATATGTAGATCCACACAGGAAAAATATTTTTTCAGATTTTTTTGCTGATTACTTTCATACCCTTAGCAAAAAAGCTGATTAGGACATCTAAATCAATCATCCTGTGAAATTAATGTGGAAATTATCCTTATTTGCAAGAGGGAAAAAACACAGCTCCTGCTATATCCTTTACCATGCCACACACTGCAAATCCATTCACCAAGAACTCATACATAACAAATGTTAAACATTTCAAGGTAAAGGAACCCAGAATAAATGTTTTTCTTTTTACATTTGGTCTAAGTAATCACATGGAGACAGTAGGACAGCTGAATGAGACTACTGAGACTTATTTTTCATGGTGCACAATGCAATAAATAGAGGGAAAACCAAGTTTTGAATCACCTTCAAAGTTTACTGACTTGAAAAGTGTCTCCCACATTTTATAAAGGCTGGCTATGAAAGTTTGCCTCTTCAATTTTCAGATATTTGTTCTCAGTAATATGCATTAGAAAATATAATATTCACTAGAACTCTTTCAATGCGTAATGTGTGCCAGCAATTCAAAAGTATTATCACACAAGATTAGCAAAACACCACATGCACAGAAAAACTGTTCTTTCCTCCTTTGTTTACAACTGATTGTTTCCAAGAACTGACTCCATCTGGATGCTGCAGATTCCCATTCTATTAAGTTGAGATCCTCTAATTAATACTATTACAGGAAATAATTTTACTATAGTGTTTCATTATCTGCTTGTCTGAAGCTTCAGTATGTAGGGATAACATATTAATGTATTGAAAATGATTCCTCCAAATGGAAGTGACTCCCCATAATTTGTTCCCCACAACTTAAAGTATTTAGATTTATTATTAATTCTTATTATTATTATTATTTGTTAAGATTGTTAAATGTTTAGATTTATTATTATTATTGCCCCCTTTAGAATATAATGTATTAGGTAATGTAACTTAGAACTGTTAAAAATATAATCCTATGTAACCAGAAACAGCCCCCCCCCCCCCCTCTGTGCTCCAGGGCATGCTCAAGCTTGTGCAAGCGGCTGCTTGAAATTGACATTGCAGAGATACATTGTAACAATGCATTGTCAAGCCACTAACTCTGCTATGGGAGCCAAGCCCTGTAATTGACTAAGAGCATTGTTACTTAATTGAGGCCTGTTCTCTTTAAAACATTGTAACTTTATTCAGCACTCAGAGAATGTTTTAAGCAATACCACCCAGAAACTTTCTGTAACTACAACTTTTATTATTATACAAAATACTGTATGAATGTATGAGAGAGTGCTTGGATGATGAATGAATGGCTCTGAGAGGTGCCAGCCTGAGAATACAGCAACAAAGGGCTGAAGAAGGCGTCAGGTGCCAGTGCAACCAAAAGGTGTCAAGTGGAGAAACTGGAGGTCCACCCGATGAGATCACTGATGAGCACCTGGCAGCCACCCTGGAGACATCAGCATGATACAGCAATTTCCATAGACTGGCATAGGAAGAAATTCCTATAAGAACTGGACTAAAAAACTATGGAATCAGAGTCCAAGGTTCTGCTGCCAGCCTACCAGGAGCTTCAGATGCGCATCTGATCAGGACTTCGCTCCCCACTACCATCACTTGTGTACAGAGTACCTGGCCAGTATCCTGTCACAAGCAACTTCCAGGCTGGTAACTATACACAGAACTTGAATGAATGGATGTATGAATGAATGGTTTATATATATATATATATATAAGTGTATAAGGGTTAAGTAGTGTTAGGAATAAGTAGTTAAACAACGTTGTTTGCTTCTATCTTTTCTTTGTTTTTATTATTATCTTTACAATAAATGTGGCTTTTTGCCTTATCCCCCTCATAAGATCCTGTTTGCTTTTATTTGGTACAACACTTCTGACAATCTCTTAAAATGGTATAGTCATGTGTGTAGAATTTAGACAAGCTCAGACAAAAATGCATGTTACGGTATTATCGTGGCACTAAGCACATATAATACATATTTGACAGTTTAAAATATCCACCGTATCAAATTATAAATAACTAAAGAAAGTAGTTGCAGGAGCAGTTGTTTAATTGTAATTATATCAAGGAATAATTTTCTTACCAAGAATTCGATCTTTGCATCTTTGGTATGAAGTATGGTAATTAGTGCAATGGAAAGCAAATATTATTCATAATGGGAACAATTATATTTATAGATAGGACTCATTTTACCAGAGAGCTGCACAAATGGCAGCTCACTCTAGGTGTCGTGCATCCCTTGCAAGTGGGGGTGGGAGGGAAATACCTCACTCACTTCCCCACTCACAGACTGGGCAGGGAGAGCAGGCTAACTATACTCCTGCTGCCAGGGGCGCACAGTGCCTAGAGGGAACTGCCAGCTGTTCTGTTCTCTTTAGGTGCTGGTAGAATGGGGGGGGCACAGATTTCACACACTCCCTCCACCCCCAGGCCAATCAGAGTGTGTGGGCGGGGGAGCACAGGAAGTGTCCTGGTCTTCTCCCATCAGTGGCAGCCCAAAGCCACTTCAAAAAAGTGTGAAGTGGCTCCCTTACTTAATATTATTGCCCACCCTGGCTTACAGAGAACACTGGTTATCACCAATCTTATTTTAACTATATTATCTGTAGTCATGAAATAATCCAGCCCTTATTTTTTAAAATTCTAAGTAATACAGTATTTGACTCAATGACCACCGGCTACACAGAATTCTACATCATTATTGTATAAAGTAAGATTAAATTGTATGGGTATACGGACTTAATATACATTTTAAAATTTCAAATGGGTTTCACCTTGATGATATTTCAAGCAGCTTTTCTTTTTAATCAAGATTTACATTTCTTTCCTCCCCCTTAAGCACCAGCTAAGTACAGACTCTCTCAAATAACCCATCTTGGCTTGCCCAACACTAGAGTGACCACGCATCTTGGCTGGGGTGGGACAATCCCGAAATGCCTAGTTCAAACTCCATTCCTGGGCTGAATGACTCTTGGACAGCATTTGTCCCGGTTTCCTGCAATGCCATCTCATACCTGCATCAGGCTCAGGAGCAGCAGCAAACTTTTCCTCGGTGACTGGGTGGAGGCCAAGGTGCCTCCATGAGTCTAAACTCCTACTTCTTCTCCCCTGGAGAAGTTGGAGCTTGGATGTAATAAGAGTCACCCTGGGAGCCCAGACCACTGTCGTGAGGTCTGCACACATGCCAAGGACTGCTCTCAGGCACCCCAGCCGTCTGCCCAGGGCAGGTGGAGAATCCATAACACCTCACCATGGCTTGGTCTCACTGGGCAGCTCTTACCATGGCCCAGCTCCTGCTTCTGGCCTGGCCAGGGCCAAGGAAGGGCAGAAGGCAGGGCCACAGAGGGGGTGGGGCTCTTGCAGTTGTCCTGCTCTTGCTTTTTGAAATGGTGGTCACCCTACTTAGCAGCCTTCCTCATTGCCTGACCCCTACGCCGCAGCAATCCCTCTCCCACTCTCTGCTCCGCAGTCCCCACAGAAAGTCCTTGATCTCCAGCTCCTCCCTTCCTGGTATAAGAAAACTGTCACAAAACTCCAAGCACAAACAGTTTTATTAGACAACAATGCCTGTGTTGAATTCTCTACAGTGCAGCTGGAAGCCATTCTGCTCCCAGAATCACAGCTGAGCCCCAGTGGCGTAATCCTGTCCTGCACATGGGAAACTAACTTAGTACAAACAAGAACACAGAGCCTTATGACTTTACTCTGGTTTGATTCTGTTTACATACCAGGTCCAGCTATTTGTTCTTGAAATCCTATGTATACGCAGGTCTATAGAATCTGCTACTATATGATTTAAGTAAGTTTTGTTAAGGCTGACCTTCCTCTGAGTTTCTGCTAGCCCATTTATTAATTAGGTGATACTAAAAATATCTACATGCAGTATATAAAAAGTGTAATTATTTCAATTATTGCAAAAAGAAGGGGGTCATCCATTATTGCACTGTTCAGCATCTCTTACAATGTGCTTCTCTTTATGCTAAATAAATTTTGTTTCACTATCTCTCATGTAAACCCTGAATCCTGTGACAGCTATGCTGACCCATGAATATATTAATAAATACTTTGAATGTGTATTTAATCACTTTATGGAGCAATGTCATTTGTATTTTTCAGGAAAGTGATCCATGTCTCTCTAGAGAGAGGCTCAAAGCACCTATGTTAATTTGTGCTACAGATAGGATCTAAAAATAGTTTGCCCTTAGAGTTTTGACAAACACAAATTAGCCATTATAATAAGCACCATTCCCTCACCTGCAAGATATCACGCTGGCAAAGAAATTAGAAATGAAAACAGCAGTTTCATCTCCTGCAAAACATACAGACATGTACAGCAAATAGTCTGGTCTTTCAGCATGCAGTAGTCTGTATTATATAGTCACAGAAATGAAAGTCAAAAGTTTGTAACTGCAAGAAATCTTCAACTGCATCTCACTGTCCATGCAAGATATTGTACAACCAACAGATCTGTGAGAATAATTTGAGAAATTCAGCCACATTTCATGTCTGTGAGCTATTTACATATTTGTCAAAGGGATACCATTTACTACAAATTTACCACATGATTTTTGTAAATAATTTTTGTTCCACAGGTTATTCACAAGCAGTGAACGGCAAGTTTTCAATTTACGTAATCAAACCCTAGCTGTTATTAGGGATGTTAAAAATCTTGTAAAAGGGCAACCATATACATGGGGGAAGGACAGCTCAGTGGATGAGAGGAAAGTGATTAGGAATAGTCAGCATGGATTCACAAAGGGCAAGTTGTGCCTGACCACTCTGATTAGCTTCTATGATGAGGTAACTAGCTCGGTGGACATGGGAAAGTCAGTGGATGTTATATACCTTGACTTTAGCAAGGCTTTTGATACGGTCTCCCACAATATTCTTGCCAGCAAGTTAAGGGAATGTGGATTGGATAAATGGACGGTAAGATGGATGGTAAGATGGCTAGAAGGCCGGGCCCAGCGGGTAGTGATCAATGGCTCGATGTCAGGATGGCGGTCGGTTTCTAGTGGAGTGCCCCAAGGTTCGGTTCTAGGACCGGTTTTGTTCAATATCTTTATTCATGACCTGGATGAGGGGATGGATTGCACCCTCAGAAAGTTTGCGGATGACACTAAGCTGGGGGGAGAGGTAGATATACTTAAGGGCAGAGATAGGGTCCAGAATGACTTAAACAAATTGGAGGATTGGGCCACAAGAAATCTGATGAGGTTCAACAAGGACAAGTGTAGAGTCCTGCACTTGGGACGGAAGAATCCCAAGCACAGTTACAAGCTGGGGACCAACCAGTTAAGTAGTAGTTCTGCAGAAAAGGACCTGGGGGTTACAGTGGATGAGAAGCTGGATATGAGTCAACAGTGTGCGCTTGTAGCCAGGAAGGCTAATGGCATATTAGGTAGCATTAAGAGGAGCATTGCCAGCAGATCCAGAGATGTCATCATTCCCCTTTATTCGGCTTTGGTGAGGCAACATCTGGAGCATTGTGTCCAGTTCTGGGCCCCCCACTACAAAAAGGATGTGGATGCATTGGAGAGGGTCCAGCGGAGGGCAACCAAAATGATTAGGGGGCTGGAGCATATGACTTATGAGGAGAGGCTGAGGGACTTGGGTCTGTTTAGTCTGCAGAAGCGAAGAGTGAGGGGGGATTTGATAGCAGCCTTCAACTTCCTGAAGGGAGGTTCCAAAGAGGATGGAGAGAGGCTGTTCTCAATAGTGACAGATGGCAGAACAAGAAGCAATGGTATCAAGTTGTGGTGGGAGAGGTCTAGGTTAGATATTAGGAAAAACTATTTCACTAGGAGGGTTTGTGAAGCACTAGAATGGGTTGCCTAGGGAAGTAGTGGAGTCTCCATCCCTAGAGGTGTTTAAGTCTTGGCTTGACAAAGCCGTGGCTGGGTTGATTTAGTTGGAATTGGTCCTGCCTAGAGCAGGGGTCTGGACTTGATGACCTTCTGAGGTCTCTTCCAGTTCTATGATTCTTTGATCTATGATTCTATGGTTTGAGCATTAGCCTGCTAAATCCAGGGTTGCGAGTTCAATCCTCGAGGGGGCCATTAAGGGTTCTGGAGCAAATCTGTCAGAGATGGTACTTTGTCCTGCCGTGAGGGCAGGGTAACTCAGCGGCCTCTCGAGGTCCCTTCCAGCTCTATGAGATAGGTATGTAACCACTGAAAATATCAGCAGTTACACAGTTACCCACTCTGCAGTATAAAGCAAAACTTTATATAGCCTGCAGCAAAGCCTCCCTGGGAGTTGGGCTGTCAGCCCCTGCCAACCGGGTTCCAGGGAGGAGGGTTTGCTGTGCCAGGGAAACCTCCTCCCCAGGAGCAGAGCGGACAGCCAATTAACCGATAAGCCTTTGCTGAACTACAGGAACATTAGTAACACTTTCACCACTTACTGGGCTCTTATAAGATATTTAGGGGTAAATCAGAGCTAAATAATAGCACAAAACTCTGAGAGCCAGGGCTGTAAATAGACATTTGGGACCACAGGAAACTTGGCCACACCCATGACAAGTGAACATCAGCCTAACTAAAATCATGCCTGCTCATGGAGAGTTCAAGCAGTACTTAGATATTCCTAAAAATTAATCAAATAAAATGAAATTCTTCTACATTTAACTATAGGCTTCTATTGATTACCTGACTGAAGATTTCACAAAGCAGAACTGCTTGTTGGCTGTCCACAATGCTTAGTGACCTCTTTGATAGCCACTCTAATAATCACAACAATTCTGCCCACTCCTTTGTACTGTGCTTGTACAATCAAACTAAATCAGCGGTTTGTATTTTCATTCACATTCTTTTGAGCACTCAAGCACTTACCCTCTGGGATGAGAACAGAGCGTGCTTGTTCAAGTGCACGTATACAGTCTGTGCAGTGAAGTGAGCCATACTGTACTCTACCTGCTATTTCAGTAAGTCAAGAGCTTTTGCTTTGTTCCTGAACATTCTGGATCTCTTCAAGACTAAAATGAGCAACAGTATACATGAATTCTGCTCTCAAACACCTCACTCAATCTTTATTTCAAGTAAAAATGTGGGCCTAGTCACTTGACAGTTTCCTTTTAAATATGACGGAGATAGGAAGTCAGAAAATATTAGATAAATTAATTTAAAGGGAAACAGCATGATAGCTTTTATTTTCAAGACATACATGATTTATTCCCTAAACCAGTCATTTCAAGTTTATAGTCTGCCAGCATCCTGTGTTCAGAAACCCTTCTGATCTCAGAATAAAGTTTTTTTTAGAAATTATTAATGGGAGTTGAAGGAAATGAGTTAGGAGGAGATCTATGAATGAATCTTGCTACTGTGGCTCTTCAAGCTGAGGAAACACTGTTCTAGACTCTAAACTGATATCCTATGCGGCCAGTTACAGATTACTAAATTTTTAAAGCAATTAGCCAGAGCTAAAATTAATTCATAACCTTCATTCTTATTGGTTAGAGAAAAGATCTCACCAGCTCTACAATACAGAACTTCTCAGGTATTTCTTTTCAGACTGTTTCAAGTCAACAAATCAATAAGCAAAAATTTACCTACTGCACCTTTCCTCCTTTCTCAACATCAGTTTAAAATTCTTAGACATGTATAGAAAATCCAGTCTTCTGTTAAAGAATAGATATTTGATTTGCAGCGGCTTTTTGGTTTATTAAATGAAAAAAAATCACTTAGCACATACATAATTAAATAGCCATTGAATAGAGTTAACCTGCAGTGCAGGAAACACACAAAATAGATTCAGCCCAGAACAACAAGGGATGAAAATTTCACTCTACTTTCCTATTGCTATCAGAGGTGAAAGCAATAAGAAAATGGCTAAGCTAACATTAAAGTGCTGCTAGTGAAGGAGAGAGGATGGGGGGGGGGGAGGGTAACTGTTCCAGCGCCCAGAAATTTAAAAGGGGCACCAACCTCTACCACACTACTACTATGGAAGTGACTGGAGTCTCAGGCCCTTTAATCAGCCCCAGGCAGTGTAAGCCAGACAGCACCGAAGGGTGGGCTGATACTGGTAAGACATATAAGTTATTTTCACTCCTGACTGCTAGTATCTTCTAGATCAGTATTTCCTAAAGTGATCCGTAAACCTCTTTGAGAAACACATTAACTGGCTGCTACGGTTAGTTTATTTATTGATGCTGTGGCCATGGAGCCTCGCAGTTCCCACTGGCTCCGTTTCGCTCTTTGCAGCCAAGCGGAGCAGCGGGAAGCGGTGGCCTGGCCCAATGGGAGACGCGAGGCTCCATGGCTGCAGCACCAGTAAATAAACAAACTGAGATGGCCAGTTAATGTGTTTCTCAAAGTGGTTTCGCGGTGCACTTTCAGCAACATTGTTCTATGTGATATATGAGAGAGATTCAAAAACAAGAGTCAAATCCCTGGTTCCTCACTATGAAAAATTCTTACATCACATTTTACAAGCACAGACTGGAGCTCCCTGGTCTGGCACCCTCGGGACCTGACCGGTCCTGGATGAGGGATTTTGCCAGACCAGGGGCAGTCATATCTGGCCCCCCTGCTACCGTTCCTCCAACCTTGGACTGGCCACTGACTTCACAGCTAGTCCCCCCTCATGCTGCCAACCCCACTTCCCTTCCTGTCCCGCCCCTCTTCCCTGCTACACCAGGCAGCCTAGCTCCCAGCATGCTGGGCTCCTGGTCCCACCACTTGTTATGGCCTTCCAGCATGAATGTAAACCACTGATAATTACTATTTGGTAATGGTTTTCCAACTAGTTTTGCACCCACATTATAGTAGCTGCATCAAGATTGCAATTCCCTAGTATGTTTATAAGAAAGTAACGTGAGACAACATTAAAAGCTTTACTTCAGAAATAATGAAGATAAATTCATTTAAAAATTAAGCATTCAGTTATTGTTTCAGAATTCTGAAGACACACAAAAGTTTTACATTTAGCAACAATTAATACAGGCAGTAAGATAATATCCCAGTCAAAGCAACAAAAAAGATAGAATAGCATTAAAAAGGTAAAGGGCACAACAGATTTGATACAGAGTTTGAAGAGGCAAGTATAATTTAAGTCTCTGGATGCAGAATTGCACAGTAAGTATTTATTAGTGATACTTGATCCATTTGTACTTGAGGGTTTTGTTTCATTAGTACCTGTCAAATTAAAAATATTTTCTCGTCTATACCTAATTTGAAAAATAATTATTCATCTTCCCGCTGCTTTAATGTAGACATATTTCAAAGGTGTAATTTTACTCACAAACTATATTACCTTGCATTATATCCAATTTTAAATTTGTTTAAAAAACCTAAAGTCCAAAGGACAAACGGATGCAACTTTCAATAGAAACATAACATCACATCTAAAACTGGAGAAAGAGGACAAATTCAGGATCAGTTGAGAACTAGGATAATGTTACAGATGGTGTTATTTGTAGCTGGAGTAAAATGAAATAGGGAAGCAAAGATATTACTCATTTGGGATTGCTTTTGCAGTACATCCTTCCTTCTTTTACTTACCACTAGAGAAAAATCAAGATTATACAGCATAATCACTCCTGCTAACAGCAAGGAAGCTAACAAATAGTCTATCCATCAATCCCTGCACATGAGACATAAGCTCCTCCATAAAGAGACATTTGTAGAGTGAGATGTAAAAGAGAAACAGGGGACAGGTATAAGAATATAAAGGCATTTTGCCTAGGGAAAGGATGTAGATGGGAGAAGAAAAGGCACCAACAGAGATTTCTAATGAGTAATCTTGTCATACATAATGTAGCATTTCACATCTAGCCAATATGGATGTAATAAGCAGCAACAGATGGAAAAATGTCTTTATTGTGGCACTTGAACACCGAGAAAGAAATCCCGAGATGCAGAGAGATCTAGCTGACATTGTTTTATGGACGTTTGCATAGTGAGCCACACCATCACCATATTACACTTGAAAGTGGAGGCTTCAGTCTCATAGCCCAGGAAGTCATGAACCCTCTAGCATCTCACTAGCAGTGTTCTACACTGATATGTGACTGGCTTGTAAACGGGTAAAAGAAGTCCGTTGCCCATCCAGTAATAGTAGTTTTGCAACTTTCAAAACAAACGTCAACTTTCTCAACTTCTGAACGAAAAAAGGACTTTAAACACATTTAATATTTACAAGTCGTTCATTCTGAGAAGACTGGGCAGGTAGGAAGAAGGAATTTGTTGAATTATGTGTTCACTTCTGAGTTGAACTTATAGAGCTCAGTATTCCCCATCTGTTTGATCCAGGAAAAAATGCTATGAAAGCAAATTTAACAAACAAAGAGAAAGAGGAGGAAGAATCTATCACTGAAAGAAGTGGAAGGGACTTTTCTCATCCTGTTCAGAAGAGGGTAAGGAACAAGATTCCAGAGTGCTAGGGTAGCAGGTCTTTATGGGATTGTGTCTTTTGGTTGTTCTAAAATAGCTTAACCGTTGTTTATGAATTTTGCATCCACTTCAGCATACCAGTTCTTCACTCAGATATGATCACACCCTCCTGTGGCTACTCCATGATCACGTTCTACATGCATCAAAGATGGAGTCGCAAAGAAAGGAAGAGGCCTAGTGGAATCAAAGACTGTGTGTTAACGGAGCAATTTGTCGGCCTAATTAGAGTTATTTTCCTAAGCAGCAAAAAAATAAAAAAACAAACAAACACACACACACCCCCGGCACCAACCCACACAAAACATGTTGTTCAGATGACCTAACAGCCCCTATTCGATTCTCCTAGTACGGATCTAACAAGACAGTATGCAAGGAAACCTCTTTCTAGATCCACCTTCAGCTCCCTGAACAGAAATGTAAAAATGGGTAGCAATGCAGAAGCAGACAGCCACGATCTCTTAGGTTCTACAGAGTGATCTGACTGCAGAGTTTAGTGGGACAGCCAGAAAATTTGCAAAGTATGGACCTGGATGAAAGAAAAAAAAAAAAAAGCATGCACCCATCCTAAGAATAGGATCCTAGAGACAGGGAACATCCTCTTATTTGGAATCACAAGGTACTATTATGCCAGTGGACAGTAATGAAAGCAATTCTGTCCTCATGTGCAGATATGTCCAAAATAGAAATACATTAAAGCCAAAATGAGATAAAACAACAAAATTCATGACACCTTGAAAATATATGTTGTCTTCCCATTCTGCTCTCAAAAGAAAAGTACTGCCCTTGATTTCAGTGCAAGTACTGTGCATCAGTGTTCTTCCATTAGCTTTTGCATTCAAGCTAGTTTTTTCTAACACATGAATTATCAATGTTTTTGCAGTTAATACTGAATGAAGCCTTTACATTCCTCTCAAGAAAGCATTTAAAGCTAACTCGTTCCATAATTGCTTCTCTTACAGAAGATGTATTTGAAACATTATTTTCAAATCATTAGATCTGGTCTCAGAGGCCACCTGCATGAAAGATTCTTCTCTCTCTCTCTCGCCAACTGTTTAAAGCACAGAATCACTTTTTGAATTTAAGTGCAATCCAGGATCTACCTCAAACTCAAATACCCTTGCCCTGTCTCCTGCCCTGCCCCTTCTCTGAGGCTCCACCCTTCTCACTCCATCTCCCCTCCCTTCCCCAGGGAATGGTCTCCCTGGAAGGTGAGCCCAAAACTGCATTTTCCTTGGACCTGAAAAGTTTCAGTGTCTGTATTGCTCTTTGGAGGAAAGGTGGCAGAGGCAGTATCTCTGCTCTGTGCCCTGACTGGCGGAGACCAAGTGAGTTGGCTCAGCAGGACAAGATGGTAAGAAGCCCCAGAGAGCAGGAAGGCGAGTGTCAGTGGCTTTGTCAGCACCCTGAAGAGGCTTTCTGTGACCGCTACCCATCACAACACTACTGAATTTGAATCCTAGTTACACAATAATTGGATATCACTGACTAGGTCACATACACTGTTTATAAAATGATTACATTTTTACATGCTAGTTCCATGTTTGTCACAGGGAAAGTGGAAAATGGAAGCTACAAAGAAAAGATTAAGCTAGATATTTTATATATTTTCTAAAATTTGTTTTATATATTTATTTTTATATAAAAGTACTAGATTCTTGGCATATTATAACACTTAAAGTCAGGTCAGCGGATGGACTAGGAAGATGTTACTAGGGAAAGAAGGGCTTCTAAACTATTTCCCATGCTATGCTCAAGGAAGGGTTAATATTTCCTTTCTAAACACCCTCATCTTGAATTTTCTTTGGCTACAGTTGTCCCAGCAATGTCTTCTCCTGTGGCTTATACATTTCAAAAGTGTTCTTCATTTATTTGCATATAATCCTTAAATAAATGTCTTTAACTATAAGTAAATGTTCATCTGTGCACACAGAAGGCTCAAGTCAAATAAATACCTTTCTGGGATCTGAATCTTCTTTCCTTATGTACATTGTTAGGTTTTTTTTTTTTTTTTTTCCCCCCCCCCAAGAAAATTCAGTTAGAAACCAGACAGATAAAAAAAACCAGACAGTAGAGTAGCTCTGTTATGTGAATACCTTCTCTGTATGACAAATCAAATATATTTCCCATCACAGCAGAGAGCTCAAATTGAATATCAGTTAACACAATTAACTTTTTAAAACATCCTGATGTGGAAGATACTTAAACACCAGGTAAACTAGGCCAGGCTTTCCCAAAAGTAAGATTTTTTCTGTATCAAAAAGAAAACATGTTGGTACTTTTAGTAAAGACTAGGATTATCAAATTTTGAATTTTTCATAAACTAGGTAACTGCATACACTACATTTTTAAAAAACTATATGAAAAGAACATTAAATTTCCATAGTCAAACACTCCAAAGTTAGGAAATGAAGATTCCAGAAAGGTAAGTTATTCCAAAATAGCTTATTTTGAAATAGCACATCTGGAACCCTGCACTGGACTAATTTTGAGGCTTCCCTATAGTGTAGATGTGCTATCTCGCTTTAGAGCCCAAGAAGAAATAACTTAGAATGGCCTTAGTGAGGGGCTATTTTGAAATAGCAGCAGTGGAGCATGTACACACTCCTTATTTCAAAATAGCTATTCTAGAATAGGTGATATTCTTCGTACAAAGAGGTTTACAGAAGTTGGAATAAGCCATCTGTCATTTTGAAATTATTTTGAAATAACAGAATTGATGTGTAGACGCTCGCATAGTTATTTCGGAATAACTATGTGAGCGCCTGTCTATACAGCAATTCCATTTGCTATGTAGACACACCCATAGTGGCCAATACAGATTCATCAGAGGAAGAAGGGGAATGAAACATCTTTAACTGCCAGTGATGTGATGAATAATGGAGATGCAAAGTACATCTGTACATCAATTTTATCTAAATTCAATAATAATTTTGATACGAGACACTGGCTTATGAAAGAAGCAGATATTGACAAATTATTGAAGTATTCTGATAGAGTATCAGAAATATTTTTTTTAAATGTTAGCTGTTTTACTGCAGGTGGAACAAACAGTAAATATCCAAACACAGATAAGAGAGGAAAGAGTTATCTGACTGTAGGTACATGCAAAGTGAACAGACAACAGGTGGGTCAAGTGTTCAATGCAAATATCCACAATGCTTTGCACTATAAAGAAGAGTTTTTCAAGTGCTGTCCATTTGTTCCCAACATACAAACAAAATATCTGTAAGCAGAATCAGGTTCCAATCTAATTAAATTTGATCACATTCATGTTTTTCACAAACAGTCCTACTTCAGAGCAATCTCTCTAAGCACCATGATATCGGGAAATTAAAGTGCTCCATTTCCATAAAAGCAATAAAAGCAGGTGATTTAAAATTAACCACAGATTATTTAAATGACTACTTTGAGCAAAAATGTAATTTTCTAAAAAAGGTTATTGCTTCTGAACATGATACACAGCACTGATGATCTGCCATGCCTCATACACTACTGAAGACCAAATATGTTGAGCTCCTAAATTTTACAGTACCTTAAAGTGAGGTTCTGCTTTTCAAAGTGAGTCTATAAATATGGCATAATAGATTTAACACTGAACATCTGTCAGTGATCAAATATGATGAGTTTACATGTAAAAAATATTTACTGATTACCAGAAGTCCTACAAATTCCTATGAGGCTCAAAAGCCAAACTACAAGTGGCGATCTGTCCCAGTTCCAGGAACTGGTGGTCAGCAACTGCTGTGGCTACACCAGTGACACTCCAAGTGCAGACAAGGAAAGATGTGATTTGCACCAGTGGAGTTTAACCTTTCTTAGCCAGGCTCCCCACAGACAGAGACTGTTCTAGATGCTGGAGCAGCTTCTGCCTGCAGAGCATCTGGGCCCACCGTGAGCAGAGGCTACTCCCGACAAGAGCAGCCCCTTTCTGTGGCAGGACCCCAGCAGGGATGGAGCAGAGAGCTGCTCCAACCCCCACTAGTTACCCGTTAACTGGAACAGTAAGTATCACCTATTAAGGGTGATGCTTACCACTTAACCTTCCACATCCCTATTAGAGTCTTCTTGCAAAGTGAAATGGGTTCTCTTTGAAATAGATTAGTTTGGTCTTTTATTCATGTGCATGGAATTGCTGTACACCATTTTTTGCTTGCTTCCAACAGCTCTGTGACCGTGCTTTTCAGGTTGACAGTCACTGACTTGTCCATTTACTTGGCTGCTCTTTCTCTGCTCCGGTGTAAAGTTTCCAGGACTGCCCTTCTCCCTTTTAAAAGGTGGTGAAGAGACAGATTTTGCCCCCTTTATTTCTAGACCTCATTATATTATTATTCTGGTGATATAATTTTGACAGCACTCCAAAAGCCCCACAACATCACAGCTGCCTGAAGCTGGGCTGAGGCTCTGGATCTCACTACCATCTGGGAGAAGTTGGTTGAGAAAGCTCTGTGGCCAGCAACAGGAATAAGGACTTTTTGTGGGCATAGCAAAGCAGGTGTGTGTGAGGAATCATGGCTGGAACAGCAACCAGGGCCAGATAAAGATCCAGCAGCTCAAAACGAAGTATCCTGAAATGAGGGATAACATTAAGCAATCCTGCAGGAGACATATGTTCAGTCTGTTTGCTGGTGAAATGAACAAAATTCTTCACTACAGTATGACTCATCCCAGGTACTGTCTGGGACCTGCTACCCATGGTCTCCTCCAGCACCAAGGACAACCTACCCAACCCATCATTAGATGAACAGAAGGATACCAGAGAGGAGATGCCCCGAGAGCTAGGATTTTTTGAGGGGGAAGAGGGGGCCTCAGGAAGCTGATGATGGCTGACTAGAAAGACAACCCTAATCCTGCTCTGCATTACCGGAGCCCAAGTCCTAGCCAGAAATCTAGGCTCAGACAGAAGAATTAGATGCTCTGGAAGGAACTTCAGAATGTAAGTACATATTAAAACTTTTTATGTATAATTGGTCCTGGATTTGAACTAGGAGTAACCCCGCCCCGTTTTGCTGTTGGAAAATGGCACCAATCATATCACTAAAGTATTCTGAAAATGGATTTAAAATTAAAAACAAGAGCTTTCCCCAAAAGAGGAGAACTTAGCACCTCAGCATCCTGCCCAGAAAAGTTCTCTTTCAAATCTTCAATCACCGAAGCACAACTACTTCTAAAAAAAACAAAATGTGTCTCTACCCCCACAGAGAGGACAAGGGACATTGCACTTCAAATAGACTGTACCTATATATGTTAAGAAATAAAGAAACAAGAAAAAGAATGGGGGAAAGGAATGCAGTAAGGGTTTTTCTGAAGGTGTTAACAGAAGTAATAACAGATACATTTGCAGTACCCAGTCACATTTGGAATAGAAAACAAGGGCAGGTGAGCAGTTCAAAGCCACATCTAGAAGTCAGGACTCCTGGATTTTATTCAAGTATGACCCTGGGCAAGGCAGTTACATAATCTATTCTTCAGTTTTCCTTATCTGCAATGGGAAAAATAATAGTTCCCTCCCTCAGACAGTGCAGTGATGCTTAATTTATTACTAGTTCTCAATGAGTTTCACTGAGATTGGTGGCTAGAAGATGCTGTATATGTAAACATTTTATTAAACTCTTGTATGATCGAAGAGAGTAAGGGAAACAGGCAAGGCTGCTCGTTCAAATCAACAAATAAAACTGTTTTGTTATTCACTATGTTTTTGTGTCCAAATCCATGCACACAGCATTCGAAAGCTTCCTCAAGAGTTGAGACTCCAACAGTAGGTGAGTGCTATGGAAGTCTGCCTCAATTTCCTTTAGGTAGCAGCTGTCTTTGAATATCAAACATACAAGAATAATTAGGATAAATTTGGGGCCTAGTGAATTGATTGAATCATTTTTATAAAAGTTATCACTAATAATACAGAATACAGTTAGTTGAAATGCTCTGCAACTGAACTAGACAATGTTTATATTAAAACAAGTTTAAACAGCAAAGACCATCCATGTGAGATATTATAGATGAGTAGAACCTTTAAAATATTCAATTCAATATTTCTCAGTGTTTTCCCAAATGTACATTAGAGCTGAACACATGTACTCCAGTAGGGTTGACTCTTAGACCTTGTCTACACTACCAAGTTTAGTTGACAAAACTTAAAAGTCGAAAAAACAAAACTTTCCAGAGGGTGTTCACACTTGCTCCCTCTGTTGACAGATCATGTCCACACTGGGGGCACCCCCATAAACAGTGTCAGCAGAGCACTGTGGGTATGTAATCCACAGTGCAGCCTTGTGGGAAGGTGGAGATGATCACTGTGCACCTTGGGATTCCCTCCGAGTGCTCTCACAAGCTCCTCAGCTACTAGGAGTGGCTTCATAAGTAGCTCTGTGAGCTCGCCACGCTAAGGAACGTCAAAGCAGCAGAGCAATTTCTCTCTCCCTTTTATTCCTAGTGCAGGACAGAACAGGAGCAGTCCAATGATTTGGCTCTTGGTTCCCCAAACAAGCAGCACACACAGCTGCCAGATACTTCCTCAAGCTTTGAAAAGAGAAAGGCGCATGCCTGGAGGGCAGCAAAGATCATAACGCTGAGCAGAGTGATCAGGGCAGGCATTGTGGGATAATGACAGAAGCCAGTTCTGTAGAAAAAACAAACAGCAGTGTCTATATAGGCTCTTTATTGATAATAAGGGGAGAGGAAATATTTTTGTCACTGAAACCAGGCTCCCCCCTCCCCACCAAAGTAGCACTGCAGAGTGTACACTCTCACTGCTGAGTTGCCAAAAGGCAGTTTTTGATGACAAAATTTGGTAGCATACACAAGGACTCAGTCCCACAACGTACTTTTAACGTTGCAGTGCCATGCTCCTGCCAACACAGTTACTGCTCATTGGGGTGGCTTAATTATGCAGTTGACAGAGTAGGCCACGTTTTCAGAAAAAGGAGGAAAAGACCAGTATGCAAATGCGTTATTGAATTTGCACATACTAATGAAACAACTATACCTGCAGATGCACAATTCTAAAAATAAGCATACAAATGTTCTGTCCAAATTCCACCAGTCACCTGCTGAAAATTAAATCTATGGGCTGCATCTAGACTGGCATGATTTCGCGGAAATACTTTTAACGGAAAAACTTTTCAGTTAAAAGTATTTCCACAAAAGAGCATCTAGATTGGCAAGGATGCTTTTGCACAAAAAGTGCTTTTGTGCCAAAGCATCCGTGCCCAGTCTAGAAGCACTTTTGCACAAGAAAGCTCCGATGGCCATTTTAGCCATCGGGCTTTCTTGCACAAAAAATTAAGGTTCCTGTCTACACTGGCCCTCTTGCGCAAGTATTCTTGTGCAAGAGGGCTTATCCCTGAGTGGAAGTGTTAAAATATTTGCTCAAAAAGCACTGAATTTTTACATTAGAACGTCAGTGCTCTTGCGCAAATTCAAGCGGCCAATGTAGACAGCTGGCAAGTTTTTGTGCAAAAGCAACTGCTTTTGCGCAAAATCTTGCCAGTCTAGACACACCCATAAAGTAGAAGAGAAGCAGACATTTAAAGATTTTAACTTCATTGTTACATAGTCTCAGAGGGATAGCTGTGTTATTCTATCATTTTAAAAACAACAAGCAGTCGTGTGGCACCTTAAAGACTAATAAATATATTATGAGCTTTTGTGGGTAAAACCCACTTCAGCAGATGAGTTGGAGTGGAAATTAGAGAAACCAGAAAACATATAATAGCAAAACAATTACCTGTAAATTGTAGGACCAGTGCTAATGATGCTAATTGAGTCAGGCCAGATTTGTCCGATTCATAGCTTGTGATGTGTAAATGCGAATTTCAAGGCCAGGGGAAATTGCCTTTGTAGTGCGTTAACCAGTTAATATCTTTATTCAAGCCCAAGTTGATAGTGTCAAATCTGTCAAGGAATTCTAGTTCAGCAGTATCCCTCTGTAATTAGGTGATTTAAAAACCCTTTGTAGAAGAATAGATACTTTTAAATCCATTATCGAATGTCCAGAGAGGTTATAATGTTCCCTACAGGTTTACCTGTGTTACTATTCCTGGTGACTGATTTGTGTCCATTAATCCTTTATCACAGAAAGACTGGTTTGGCCAGTATACATGGCAGAAAGGCATTGTTGGCACTTGATGTCATATGCGCCATCTCTGCAACAAGAGATTAATTTGCTGTGAGGAACTTGGCCATACCTATGGTAAGTGGACATCCAACCAACTCAGGTTTAGTGAACCTTTTTTGGATTGGCGGTCACTGACCCACAGAAAAATCAGTCGGGGGCCGCACACAAGTGAGAAGCAAAAATAAAAAAACCAAACCCTTACTGATGTGGCTCATGAATGAGAAGGAGAAAGACACTCCTCACATTCCCCTCGCAGACCAGGGGGCCAAGACTAGTAGATTTTTTGTGCTCCAGCCCCACAGTGGGGGCTGGAGCAGGCAGGGATGGGGGAAGCCCTGAGCTTCAGGGGCCAGATCCAGGCAAGCTAGAGGCCACATCCAGACCCCAGGCCTGAGGTTCCCCGCCCCTGGGCTAACTAAATTCATGCTGGACCATGAATGTTTCTGGACCAGAGAGTGCCGGACTAGAGAGGTTCAACCTTTACAGTTCTCATTCTCTCTCCTTAAAAAGGGGCCTAGTTTCTTCCCAAATATTTTCTAGTATTTCTAGATTTTATAAAAAAAAAGTACACCTTCCTTAATATTTACACAGGGTGAATACAATGCAAAGGAGTTTAGGAAGTGGAGGAAGGGGTTGAATTATAGGTATTTTCCTAATTCACCACTAGCTTTCCAAATACCACGTAATAATTCTTTTTACTAACCGTTAGCTTTCCAAACTTGATCACTCCTCCCACCTTTCCCTGCAGCAAAACCTGTAACAATTCTGTTTACACAATTCACACACACACACTCACACCTACTAATGTCATTTCAGAAACTAGTACACCAGGGCCCTGCTGGGCCACTTCTGATTGGTGTAGCTACCAGGATGTGGGAAGGTTGGTTGCCTGGTAAAATGCTCTTTTCATATTTGGCCAGGCCATCCCTATAATCTCAGAATGCCTGCTCATCCATGTGAAAAGCATTCACATTTGCAAGAAGAATTCTTTGTTGAGTTGCCTAAGAGACAATTTCTTGTAAATTTAGATACCCAGAATGTTCCCAAGAATGTTGACAGACTAAGATAGAGCACAACTAACAAAATCACAAAGAAAACCATCACCTTGGATTTGCTTTGTACAGGCTGCCAATAAAGAACATTTCCAATCCTTTGTGTTGCAAAATCAGAGAGAAATTTTTTTTGGGGGGGAGGGAGAGAGCGAAAAGTAAGTTATCAAGGTTAGTTAAGTGTTAGATCCCTCAACCCTTTAATATTTACTAATTCCAGAGATATGTTATTTTACAAACAAAACCCCTCACATGTACAGTTTTATGAAAGACATTTGTAATGTAAAAAGTTTATTCAGCTCCAAACGTGACTACTGACTGATATGTTCTTTTAGTGAAGATGTGTCACACCAGAAAGGGGCTATCTGGACTCTCAAGAGCTAGAAATACAGCACTCTGTATACACAATCTGAGTGTAAAGTACTATATCTTCAATGAGCAAGCAGGCAGTTACTAAACAGGAAGTGCAATCTACTGAATGTGCACATTAGCTGTTAATCACAGGAACAATATTAAGGAGTTGGTTGTTTAATCCACTGCAACTGCACATTTGCTGTTAGCCACAGGAACTATATTAACTATTTGGTTGTTTAATCCACAGGCACCAACTTCCCCTCTAGCCAGGGATTGCTCAACATCCTCTCCTCACCTCACGCCCTGACCCACTCCAACCCCAAGCGTCTGCCATACTTCATCTCTTCCCACCTCCTCTCCCAAGCACATCCCACACCCTCTCCTTTTCTCTCCAGGCACATCCTACAGACTGTGAAACAGCGGTTAGTGATGGGAAGGAGGCACAGAAAAGAAGAGAAGTTGACTAGCGGGCTGCTGGTGGGTAAAAGGTGCTAGGGTAAAAGGTGAGCTAGGTGTATGTATGAGGATGCGGGGGTGGGGGGAGGAGCTGGCTGCTGGTGGGTGATGAGCACTGCTAATTTTTCTTCATGGCTGTTCCTACCCTGGAGCATCCATGAAGTTTGTGCCTGTGGTTTAATCCATCAGATCAAGTTTGCTTTGACCCTGTCCATATTGATCACCGGAAGACTGGGTCTATAAATGTACTTCTTCCAACATTTCAGATCTACCTACCCAGGCTTTAACTACATGACCATTTAAATCTGAAGTTTAACCACAGCCAGGTTAACTCTCCATTTGGTAAGCACAGAGGGGGCCGGACTGTTGGAACATGCCTGCTCTAAAGTCTAGGTAGTGACCAGACTAGAACAGTGTTTCTCAATGACACATCCATGGTCATTGCCCCCCCCCCCACCCCGCCACACACACACCTGGCTCACCTTTTGCCCCTGTGCCTCTTGCCCACCAGCAGTCCGCAAGTCCACTCCTCTTCCTCCTGCCTCCCTGTGCCTCCTGCCCATCATTAACTGCTGTTTCATAGAGTCTGTAGGATGTCCCTGATATTTCCCTGACATAGTTTAGGGAGACAGCAAGCCAGTCCCTGATATAAAAAAGCTTGAGACTATGGATGTGAACATGTATTCAAGTAACATGGTTAACTAATGAGCCTGGGTTCATTGGTTAACACTTCTGGTTACACGCAGTGCCCTTCCCCCTGCCTCTGTATCAGAGGTTGGGGGGGGGGGGGAGCAGGGAGGAGAGGAAAGGCGGGAGCAGGTACATGCAGGGAGTCAGTTTTTAAGTCTCCTGTGGAGATTTCCCACAGGGAGTTGGCTTCCTCCCACAGAGGCAGCTCATAGGGGGAGAAGGGCAAGCGGGAGCCTGGAAACAAGAGCCAGTGCTCGCAGGAAGATGGCTTTCAAACCAGCTCCCCACAAGCACCGGCTCCCACCTCCCCTCCCACCCCATGTAAACATGCAACTGCTGAAAAATTCAGGGGATAAATGTTTACACAAATAAACACATTTTAACATCCCTAGTTGAGAAACAATGGACTAGAACTTAGTTAATAAGGTTGCAGAACAGGCTGGCCTTATTCAGGCTGGCCCGCCAGATTATGTGATTTAGTTGCAGAGTTTCATGCAGCTCCACAATATGTTTTGTAAAAATTTACAATAAATTTGCTTATAAAGACAAACTCAGTCTTCAAACTCAGTCTTTAAAAACTGTGTGGATTTCATGTTGGTGAAAGGCAGCCCTTCTGAATGATGTTCTCTATCTGCAGCAGGGTACACTTTGCATAAACTACTCTTCCAGCATGTCTCAACAACCTTAATTTGAGGGAAACTTCTTCCATAGGCATTTGCTGGGAAAAGAGGTGCCTTCTAGAACAGCAGCTCCCAACCTTGTCAAGCATATGGATCCCTTTTCAATCTATTAAAATGTTATGGACCCTCAAGCAATATAGCTGTATATGAGATTTTTGGAGTATGCACAGACTGGGTTTACCAATCAGTGAACACAGGCAAAATCTTCTAAACATTTCTCTCAGTCTCAAATATACTCAGCTTGGCACACCATGTTCGTAAAAGGACAGCTCCTCTTCACAAAAGTACAGACCTTTTATTTCCTTTAGCTAAGTAACCGGCTGTGAAGACGGAGGAAGTACTCTGTTAATCTCTGTGACAAACAATCCATATTGAGAGACTTTTTCTGGTAAACTAGCAGCAGAATATTTGGTATCAGAATTTCTGAGTTCTGTTCCTGGCTCTGGAAATCAACTGTTCTAGTAGTTAGAGAAAGCAAAGATAACTAAATGCCCATTTGGGTCATCTGCAAGGAAATGAATGCAGGATCTCTTGATCTAAAAGCATGAGCCCTGACAAAATGAAAATTAGAATTATATTTACACTTTTGTTAGCTGACACCTCGATCCTGTACTGTTAGAACCATGGCATACTACATAAAGACATTAAAGTTCTGCTGTCAGTGATATTTATTTATTTATTTGCTGAGCTTTCAGGATAAGGATGACAATTGAATCAGCAAAGTGAAGAACCACCAACAGTACAATGTGTTGTGTTTAGCAAAATTCAGGTTAATAAATCAATTGTGTTCTAATTCTCTATGAGCTATGTGACCTGCTGCCCTTTGATATTTTCACATTCATTTTTCACTGTGCTCAGTTATGTAACTGTTCCCTCTAACCTGGAAATTTCCAAAGCGAACAAAAGCTTAAGTGATTATGTTCATCCTTGTCACTAAGGTGATTTTTCACTAAATTCTACTCAGTGATTTTTTACAGTTTTAATCGCAAAGTCTATTAGACTTGCTGTGGTTAGGCTGATCAATTTGTTTCGGCTCTAACTGGATGCACTTTCTAATTTTTGACAGAAGCAATAGCTCCAATAATGCACATTTAAACTAGTTTAAGGATGTAGGGAGAACAGGTATTGCATTTTCTTCACTGCACACCATGTTCTCTGTATTCTGCAGTTATGGAATCTGGAACTCTTACTATAACTAGCATCTCTTTGCATCTTATGAAAACAGATCTGCCTTTTCAGAATATACAGTATATTAAAAATAGGAAATTTGTTCTCTAAGGAATAGCTAGGTTGACATATGAACTGTAGTGAATAGCCATCCTTGCCAGCTGCAGTGGCAGATTTATTTTTTCCTACCCATAGCACGATTTAGTCTTCACATTTATTCATCCTGATTTTTAGCAGTGAAAGCTATTGCTGGAATTAACTACAAACCATAGAATCCAGATTTCTTAGATTTACTATGTGAAGCAACACCCTCTGGGAACTCTTCAGCATTCTCCATCTGTAATCTGAGTCACATGATGAGATTGAGGGTATGTATACACTAGCTCATTAGTTCAAGCAAGGTAGGGTAATTAGGGCAAGCGGAGTTGCAAATGAAGCCCAGGATTTAAATATCCCGGGCTTCATTTGCATGTTCCCGGGCGCCGCCATTTTTAAATCCCCCTCTGTCCGAACTCCATGCCTGTGGTTACACGCGGCACGGAGCAGGTAGTTTGAATTAAAGATCCTAATTCGAACTACCGTTACTCTACGTGGAATGAGGATCTTTAATTTGAACTACCTACTCTATGCCGCGTGTAGCCGCGGGCACGGAGTTCGGACGAAGGGGGATTTAAAAATCAAAACATTTACCTTCTTATGTCACTGACAATGTATCCTCCTAAAAAAGACATCAGAGTTAAAAAAAAAAAAAAAAAAAAAAAAAAAACCCTTATCAATTAATAACAGAGAGGGAGAATGAGATTAAGAGGTATCAGCACAGGATGAAAGAGTTAAATGAGGTGTAGAGACAAGAGACACTTTTCAGTGATAGACGATAAGTCTCTGCTATGAAGAGGGATAAGCACAACAGAGTAAGCTTAGAAAGGAAAGAAAAGTCAACAAAGTAGGCTGAGCCAAGGCAATTTTAGGGCAGCTTTCAGCCAGCCCCTACATGAATGGAGAGCCACCAAAGCTGAGTATTTGGTGGGGATAATTAGCATTTTTATGCTTCTTTGAAAACCACAGATGAAAAGCAGGAAGCAGCAGCATTCTGAACATACAAGAGACAAAATCTTCAAGTACAGTCCCCACTTGAGAAAGAGCCAAAATGCAAATTAAGAATACAGATGTCAACTTTCTGAAGTTTGAGGTGTAAATCTCTGATTTTGGTTTGTATGCAGCTCTCAAAGTTTTAGCAATTTGTATGCCAAACCAGGACAGAGTGAAGGGAAAATAACTCATTTTCCCATATTATCAACAGTCCTAAAAGTGGTCTGAAAAAAATCTGGGAGCAGCAGCTTTGGTAAAAGTGCTTAAAATACACCTCATCAGTAACCCAGGGCAATTTTTACCATCTTTTTTCTAGGTCAGCCATCCCCTTGCAACACAATTCATTGTAAGCACTGACCGCCACAGCTCCAAATCCAACTGACATCAATCTACAATATATTTGGCAGAGTTTGTCCATCTGTTTGTTCATGAACTCCTTCTAAATGGTAAAAGCTAGGACCTCTTATAACTTAAAGCAAGGTAAGGGTTTGGTTGTGTGTGGGGGGGGCTGTGCATGAAACCATGCAGAAAGGGGACTGTTTGTATGGAAAAATGGCTGGCTCTTCCCCTTTATCAGGGAGTGAGGGGAAAATGCACAGTTTGCTCCATTCCTCAATCTGGAGGGGGAGCACAGGTGGCAGACAAACCTGAACCTGCCCCAGTCAGGGGACATGCACCCGTGCCCACTGGAAGTGCAGCGGCCATGGAGTGGTGCTTCTCATCTGGCCCCAAGCTGCTGTGGTGAGAGGGCTGGGGAAGTCCTCTCTCCCCTCGGCAGCCTGCAAACTGAATCCCTCATCCCCAGCCCCACCCCAGAACAATTATTCAAATGAAAAAAAAATAATTTCAGTTAAGTAACATATTTATGAGTTGTAACAATTTCTGGAAACTGGATTTTACTGTTCAATCTCAATAATATGCATAAAATAAAATCCATCAGAAAGCATTAATAAAATGAGCCAACGCAGGCTAAATGCTAAAAACTTGGTCCATTGTTGCTACTGAACCAGTCACCCATAGACAGTTCTGCCTGTAGAAAAGATGCATTTCCTACATAGCTTTTCACTGTTGCTGTTTAATAAATAAAATATTAAAGGTAATGTGTTATACATCAACACACACATATGCCTCCTGCTATCAGGTGTCCAAAGAAAACAATCTGTTCTGAATAATGTATTCCTCCTGAATCATCAACTATCTTAAACCAATGCAAGAAAAGAACTTCAAAAGTTTCATCAAATATATCATCATCATTTTTATGTCAGTCTGCCACTTAGCAGGTAGGACTTTTTTCTACCACTAACATTTGTACTTTCTTGATCACAGTAATAAAAGTATTACAGATTCCAAATTTACTCAAGAAAAGAATGCAACAATGAGCATTTAAGAATAAAATCCCATAAAGAGATCAGTGAAAAAAACTACAAAGCTATTGTAATCCTAACCCAAAGATTCAGTGAAGGAATATTTAAAAACATATACAGAGTTTAACTCAAATGTGACCAGTTGATGAAAAACCCAATTAAGCAATGTTCGGTTGCTCATTCATTAAGCACCAAATTCAATATATTTATTCTAGGGCTGTAAATGATAGAAAAAAATAAAACTTGAATAATCTCTATTAGCAAATAATAAAAAAATCAATTTATATGTATTATAAATATTTTTGATGTTTTTCTACAATTTCAAATATATCGCTTTCAATTTGCACTGTAAAAGAGAAAGAAAAAAATAGTATTTTTCAATTTACCTCTTACAAGTAAGTACAAGTGTAGTGAAAGTGCAACTTACAAACACGTATAACTATTATTATTATTATTTTAAATAACTGCTCTCAAAATCTAAAGCTTACTAGTTGAAGCATGAAGGGGCACACTCATGTTTAGCCTATCTAGCAAGTAAATACCTTACAACACCAGCGACAGCAGTGCCATGGGAATGGCTGTTCTCACTTTCAGGTGGCAATGTAAACAAGAAGTAGGCAGCAGTGTCTCCCGTAAATGTAAATAAACTTTTTGTCTTAGCAACTGGCTGAACAAGAAGTAGGACCAAGTGTATTTGTATGTGTTGAACTGAAAAATACTATTTATTTTTGTGATGACCCCTCTTCCATGCCTGGTTTATGAGAATGGGCTAGTGAATATAAATATGAGTAACTCAAAGATGCTTTAGATAAAATACTACATGTAACCTATCAATTTTCACGTTACAATCTGTTGAATGTGTATATCCTATTTTTGTGCATGTACATTCTTGTATGTGAAGTTAGAAATATGAAGTGTGGATTTGTTTCCAGGGTGTTGAGCTTTTACAGCTGACTATTTGGTAGGGCTAACTAATATTTTTATGCTTCTTTGAAAACCATACATGAAAAACAGGCAGCAGCAACTGAACTGGTCCAAGAGCTGAAATGGTCCAGGGGACAGTAACCCCTAATCTGTGTCTTGTCTAGGGGACATCAGAGGATCCAGGCCAGCAGGCCAAGGTGCTGGGGAGCCCCAGAAAGCAGGAATACAGGTGACAATGGCATGATCTGTACACTGGGGGGACAGCCCACAGGGACTTCTATGATTTTAATCTACCACTTTTATTTCTTTTTTATAGTGCAAGTATTTATAATAAAAATTAATCATATAAAGTGAGCACTGTACACTTTAATTTCAATTACAACACAGAATACAATGTATTCCGATTGAATAGTCCCTTAAGTCAGTGGATGCATCAGATTTTGACCTTAATATAAAGTAAAAGAGACTTTACTGGATGCTAGTTTAGAAAAATTGTAGTTGGAAATATTTTCCTAGTCCAGTCTTATTCCATATTTCAAATATGCTAAAGCTTGCTAAAATAATTCAAGTGAGTCATAAAATATTATGAAATGCTGATGACATAATGGAATCCTTTTGCTCTAATTTTTAAAGATAGTAATCACATTTCTATTTTCCTGTTACTTTTTTCCTGCTGCATCATGTTTCCTTTGCCTGACCCCCTCAAAAGTGTTTGTACATTAATTTGTCGTTATGATTGAAATAGAGAAAAAAAATTCCAAGCTCTTACACATTATAGTGATGGTCACTTTAGAAATGCATAGAATGTCTACCACCTCACATGGGAGGGGCTGTGTTGAAAATGTACAAGAAACCTGGACAAATAAGATGAGATTTGAACACACATAGTCTTTCACATAAAATGACATTCCTTAAGCAAAGTGAATGCTGCTTCATTAGGATTTTCATCCACTCTGTTTGCACACCTTCCAGCCACATTGTGATCTCAGTTAAAACTGTCAGTGGGTAATAAGGGCAGATGAAATGGGGTAAAACTTGGCTTTGCATACTTAGCATATATTTGGTTATGCTTTAAAGTAATATTTGGATTTTTTCTAATTTTGTACTAAGTGGAGAGTGAATCATAGGATGCCATTGCCAAATATAGGAATTGTTACTAACTACTAACAATGCCGTTAAAGTAAAACATTCCAGGGGTTGCAAAAATGTTGTGAAGGAAGAGATACCAAGTATAAAACCATATCTTAATCAGAAGAACATAGAAATTCATAATGGGAAAACATATTATTTGGTTATCTGTATAACTGAATTATAAATGCTTAAAAAAATGAGCTGCAGATTTTAAAAATTGAGAATCCAAGCTCAGGTTTCCTGCCACTAGTGGAAGAAGTCATCTCTGTCAAACAGATCATGACTACACAGTGTATGAGTTACAATGAGAAAATTTCAAACAGAACTTTCTGATTGGTCTTTACATTATGCATCAACTTGGGTCACCGCTGGAAATTGGAGGGTGTGATGGGGAGGAGTAGTGGCTCTGCACGGCACCTCTTACCTCAGCTAGCTCCCAGTAGGCAGTGCAGCTGGGTTAAAGGAAGCTGCCCACCTGCCCTGATCCTATGCCACTCCTGGAAGATGTGTGCTGTGGCAGGAGTGGGGCTGAGCGATTTGGACTGTGGGAGGAAGCTCAGGGTTGGAGGAGATGAGGGCTGCCTGGCCAATGGGAAAAGCGGGGGCAGAGCAGTACACACAGCGTTGGAGCATAGCTGTTCTTGTTTATATAGTACATTGGCATTCCTACCCTGAGGCTACGTCTACACTGCCCAGTCTTGCGCAAGAACATCTGCAAATGACGTGAGGCAAGGAATATCGCCGTGCCTCATTTGCATACTTAATGAGCCACCATTTTTGGCAAGGGGCTTTTGCGCAAGAAGGAGCAGTCTACACTGCTCCTTCTTGAGCAAAAAACCCCTCTTGCGCAATAGCCATTCTGCCACTTATGCATCATTTGTATATGTTTTTGCACAAGACTGGGCAGTGTAGACATAGCCTTAGGGACCACAGGGAGCCAACCTAACCCCCGCCGATGCAGCTGGTGAGCTGACAATCGCAATTCCAACCCTACGGGGGTCATGGGGTGAAGCAAGACAGACGATACTCAGGGCTCCTGGCCTGCAGCAAGCCTATGTGTCGTGGGCAGGATCTAATTAAGCAGGGGGCGGGAGGTTCTCTACCCCAGTTTTAGTGTACGAGTGTTCTAAGATTTTAATCGTTTAAGATTTACAAAATGAAGAGATAGCTCACCTGTCCATTTTTACCCAGCTCCATTTCAACAATTGCAACAGGGGTATTTATCTGATCGATGTGTCTCGACTGTGATTTCAAATCCACTCTCCAGTTCATGTTTTTCATGGTGTTGTCCCATCTACTTTGATTGATCAGACTCTCTCGAATTTTTGTTCTGTGATTCTTCCAAAATTTTGCTATGGCTGCAGCCTGATCTGCTGTGATACCACCCTGCTTTTTGGTCTGGGCAGTCAGAAAGGCCTCCAGCTGGTTCAAATCCATGTCTGCTGAAGCTATAGACTGGGGGGGAAGGGGAGAAAAAAGAAAGAAAATCCTGCTTTAATGTAAATACAATACTACAAGAGAACACGTGCATGTCTTTTCAGACTTTTATAAAAGTCATTTTGTAAAAAAAAAAAAAAATGTCGTGGGCTAATCTAGGAACCCTGCAAACACGGTTGTATGCAATTTTCTGCCTCTTAATTACCCCCAAACTTATACCACAATGTTTGGAGCAGCTCAGTCACACACAGAACAGTGGTCAAGAACTAGGTAGCCTGCACCAAAAGAGTGTCTTTGTGGTGAGAGTATGGGAGAGCAGACTGAGATTTTCTGTTAAATATGATGAAGGAGCATGCAGTGTTTCCCCAAGCAAAACTGAGACACATGGAAGCACACCCTGATTGACTATAGTGCCCATTCTTCCACACAGATGGGCATCTACTCCAACCCCATCACTCATGTGAGAACTAAGTATTGTTTTTTATGAAAACAAAGAGAGGGAGACAAGACTAAAAACCTTCAGATTTTAACCTCTATTGACAAGTCTAATTTCCATGTCATTTTATTCTTGTGTGCTTTTCCATGCTCTAGGGGTACAAGCCTGGAAGGGACTAAATAGCACTGATCCCACTAAAATCAGTGGGAGTTGACGTCTCTCAGCAACCACACAAAAGAGGACAATTTGTCTATTCCTTTAAAAAACTGCACTGCCAAAAACCGAACCACCACGCCTACCTGGGCCTAAACAATGCAGAGAAGAAAGGAATAACCATCTTATTCCCAAATTCTAATCCCGACTCAGATATTGACACTGTGTGTGGTTTTGGACAAATCACAAACTGACAGAAGCACGTGCTATCACGTGCTATAACTAGACAAGAGAGGATGGACTGTTCGATAGTTGCCCAGTTCTATTAAATTCCCTCTAAAACACCTAGCATTGGCTACTCTCAGAAGGCAGGATACTGGGTTAGATGGAACATTGGTCTGTCCCAGAACGGCTATTCTTGTGCTGCTCAAGCAGGGTACATTACTTTATTACTAACTGGCTCAGTGTAACTGTATTTGATACTCTAAATCTAGATTTATTTTAAATGAGACTGGCTGGCAAAGTATATAAAACATATATGTATAGTCCAGTACAACAAAATACCCACACACGCACACACTCCCCCCCCCCCCCCAAAAAGGTTATGGAGAATAACAGCAGGATGTCGGCAAGCCACAAAGCACACAGTCAATAGCAGTATATGCTTACATTTAAGCATATTAACAACACACACTCCATTACCTATGTATTCTCCAGAAGGAAAACAAGCTGTTTTTCATAATGGGATTCTGTTTGGTCTATTAGAATATAAAGCATTTTTTTTCTGAACCTTTGACAATTTTTTTAAGGCGGCCCCTATTTGACAGAATCATAGACACTGTCTCTGTGGGTGTGCCAGGGCTAGCGCACCCACATGCAGCCAGCCTCCCGCTGACCCCAGCACCTCCCGCTCCTGGACAGCTCTGTCAATCAACTCCCTGACTCACTCTCTCAGCATCTTCCATCTGCTGCAGATTAGCTGTTCTATTGCACGCAGGAGGTGCTGGGATGAAGGGGGAGGAACACGGTCAGGGTGCACTCAGGGAAGGGGACAGAAGAGGAGGAATGGGGGCAGGAAGGTGTAGAGTGGAGTGGGGGCTGGGAGAAAGGCTGCAGTGGAGGAGGGGCTGAGGCTGAGGACTATTAAAGAAAGTTGGAAGCTGGAGCCTGTGCACAGAATTTGCAAACTAGTTAGTTGCCACGATCTGTGTGACTGAAAGCAAGGGCAATCTACATTAGATGCAACTGCTCTGCTATCACTGCAGTTCAACAGAAGTGTCTGACTAAGGCTTATAAAATGGAAATAAACTTCCAATGTCTGGTACACATCTGTGGTATTTATTTGTTTAATGTGACCACTGTTTGGGCAGACTTTGTTTACTTTTACGGCAGAGATATTAATCTTAGTTAATTCTAATGGTCCTGAAAGTGGAAAAAGAGCATCAGCCTTCATTTGCCAAAACAAAATTGGTTTCAAATGTCTTTTTTCATGCAGAAGACTGTTGGTTAATAGGAAATATTTTCTGTGATTTTATCAATATGAAAAATATTCTGTCTGTGTGTGTGTGTTACCAGTTATCTGACATTTGTGAAACTTGGAGGGCAAGGAGAATAGAAGAGGCTGAAAAAAATCCTATGTAAACTTGTTTACATCAACACAAATAAAGAGCAAGACCAACTTGAGATATAAGTTCACTGCAGTTCGGCATGCATAAAATTGGCTCCTGCTCAGTTTTCCCCCCAAAGCAGTAAGATATATTACAAAGTAAGAGTCTTGGGGAAAAACACTATATGATCACATCATTAAAGTCCCTTATCCTAGTGCATATTAGGGATGTAAGTGACTAGTTGACTATTCAATAAGCAAATGCTTATCGGATAATTAACTAATGACTCAACTAGTCACTTCCCCCGCCTTGCTGCTTCTATCAGAGAGCATCCGGGGGAGGGGGGGCACAGATCCCATGCTGGGAGAAGCTGGCTTAAAAGCCGATTCCCCCCAGCACCATCTCCACAGGGAGAAGGGGTAGGAGTGCAGGGGGGAAACTGGCAGCGCTTGTGTCTTTGAAATGTAGCAAGAGCAGGACTCCTGCTACTTTTCAAAAGCAGAAGCGCTGCAGGGAGCCTGTGGTGAGTCTGGGAGGCCTCTTGTACATTTCAAAAGTGAAGCACAGGGCCAGCGGAGGACTCAAATAGTCCCCTGCTGGCTCCACACTTCCGGCAGCGCTTTACTTTTGAAATATATAGAACAACAGCCATACTTGGTCAGACCAAATGTCCATCTAGCCCAGTATCCTGTCTGCCAACAGTGACCAATACCAGCTGCCCCAGAGGGAGGGAACAGAACAGGTAATCATCACATGATCCCTCTCCTGCCACCCATTTCCAGACAAACAGAGGCTAACAGCCATTGAGGGATCTAACCTCCATATATCTGTCTAGCTCTGTTAAAATCCTCCCGGGGCTCTTGTATATTTCAAACGCAGGGGAGTGCTTGAGTCCCCCCACTGGCCATGTTCCCTGCAGCACTTTGCCTCTGAAATGTAACAAGAGCCAGCAGGGCTCTTGCTATATTTCAAATGCGGAGGTGCCCTTGTTGAATAATCAGTGCAAATTACATCGACATTTTGGTTAGTTGATTAATCTAAATTTAATGTCCTTAGTGCATATGCACAAGTGGACCACAGGCAGCCTTAATTCTGGACTTCTCACCTTTGAGTGCTTAGCTTTGTAATGTTAACACTTTTTTTAATATAATTTTCTATGTTTAAAAAAACAGAAGTAAAAAAAAAAATCCATCCTGTGGAACCATATGGACTCCCTCACAAAGGTCATCAGCTGGACTGGGATCCTTGGCCCCTCAGCACTCACTGACACCATTTAGCTAACAGAACCAGTGGTAGTAGCAGAAGGCTGGAATCTTCTGTGTGTACCTGCCACTAGGAGAGGATGGAGAGAGAGACTTTGCCAATTTCACACGTATTTGCTAGATGGCAAAAGAATGTCGATCCTCAACAGTAATAGGTTCAATAGGGGACCAGGGTCTAGTGGTTATCCTTTCAGCCCTACTCCCGCAGGCCTCTCAGTCCCCTTCTGCCATATCTCATCACATTCCAAGCTCCTCTCTTTACTCCTGCACATGGCAAGTTTCCCTGACCCCTATATTTCACCCTTCTGCAATCCAGGCACAGAAGGGAGTCTCATTCAGCCCTATGGAGTGGAAATCCATCAACTTCACAAAGAAACAAACTCACACAGATCCAAACTGACATCATTTTCCTTTCCAATTGCAAACACATGGACATCATCTCCTATTTATTTTGAGTTTTCATATCCCCTATTCATAACTCTGGCCATCTGAAGAAGTGGGCTGTGCCCACGAAAGCTCATGGTACCATCTACATGTTTTGTTAGTCTTTAAAGTACTACCAGACCATTTGTTGTTTTTTTCTGTAACAGACTAACTTGGCTACCCCCTGAAGCTCCCTGCTCTCAGTTACTTGTCTGGTGCTACAGCAGCTCCTGGCAGTCAGGAAGCACAACTGTAGGGAAAGTCCTGCTCAGCCCCTGCTGGCCTGAGATGGAGCATGTTCAGTTTATCTGTTGAGGTGGTACTTTTGAAATCTCATTGACACGTATTTGCCATGTGGGGATCTAGTTCTGAAGCTGTGCAGAGAACAAACACAATTAACTGAGTTTTTCAATATTTCCAAGTTGGTTTTGTTCCACCTTGGAATAAAAACCAAATCAATTCTATTAAACATACACAGTGCAGATGAACTGCTAACCTAACAAAACTAGTGTACCGAGAAAGTGTAAACTGAGATTTTTAAAGGTTTATATCTTGGCCAAATTTTGGACAGATGTTCATGCAGATAGCAAGAAATATACCCCTGACACTAAGGAGATGCTGATACCTAATTCTGAGTTCCTCCTCCAATGCATGGAGGGAGCTAGACCTTCTCAATAAAATTACCATCGAAAACATTGCTTTTTTTTTTTTTTAAATATGGATAAAACATTTTCCCCAACCTAATTCTCTGAAATGGGTCACATGTTTTACATAAATTTCTTACCTACCACCCCATTCATATCTCCCCAAAAAAAGAAACAAGAAAATGGAAAAAAAAAAAAAGAGAGAAAGAAATAAACTAAGGGAAACACCTGGCATAGAAATTTTCAATCCAAATATTTTATATTCAGCAAAGTTGTAAATAACTGAAAGCAAAGATCTGATAAAACAGCAGGCAATCTTACCTAGTCTAGGCATGTCACTAGTTAACCGGTAAGCATCACTCTTATCAGGTGATGCTTACTGGTTACCGGTTAACCAGCAGCCCAGCTGGGCTGGAGCAGCCCTCTGCCTGCATCAGGTAGGGGGGCCCACTGTGCCATGCTGCAGGCTAGGATTGCCTGCCCTCCAGTGGTGTGGTAGGCCCAGTCAGAGAAGCCCCCTACCTGTGGCATGATGCAGTGTGTCTGGCCCAGCCTGAGCATTCCTCTGCTGCAACAGGCCCAGCTAGGCTGGAGCAGCTCCTCACCCACGGGATTCAACATGATTTTACATCCCTAACCTATATTTGCATTTCCTACAATATGATTTATGGCTCTTTTTGTTTTGTTAGCTATTGGTTCTAAGTCAACTTTTAACTGCCACAGGACTAAAAGCTGGCATCCCGAGAAGAAAAAACCAAGCTCCTGTAGCAGCTTTAATGTTAAGCAACTAATATTGGTCTTGTTTTTTTCCAATTTTGAAAAGATAATCCTTCCAAACTAATGTTTTAGAGACTGATTTCCAAGGGGGCTTCAAGTCAATCACTATGCATTTTTGTGCACTAATACTTGTCCTAGAATGTGGTAAGTTTTAAGCCATCACATACTGAGATGCCCATAAAAGAAAAATAAGTAGAGTTCAGTTACAGCACAGAAAGGGACTCTGCAGTGAAACAAAACTCTTTGTCAAGTTACACTTTGCCACAAATCAAGGGGCACAGAAAGAGCTCCTAAAAAGGACAAAGGAGAACTTGCTAAATTGGTCCATTTTATTGCAAAGCTCCTTGCTGACCTAAAGATGTGGCATGACTGGAACTTTGCAAAAATGAGTCCATTAGAGAGGAAAGCTTATTGATAATTTTACCATTTTAAAACTCAAGGATGAAAGGAAATAACAAATATGACAATTTATAGAGCATCGCTAACTTATCCAGAGCACCACTAACTTATTGCACATATGATCTATATACTGACTGCTAGAGAGGTTTCAATATTAACTATATTTATAACCTCATCTTTTCATATAGTCAGAGCCTGTCTGTAGTTCCTGCTACCATAAACAGTATAGTATGAAACAAAGGGAAAAAAGCAAACATCCTAGGTAGCCATGAAATGACATATGTACAATGTGGCCTTATTAGCATTGCAACAGGAACCTTATTTTTTCCTATTCCAACTGTATTAAATTTGCAACCATCAGGAGGCTTTAACTTTGTGGATTTTTAAAGTATTTTTGCATTTATCAAATGCATTATAGAACAACAATTCTGTATATCTTCAAAACCTATAAATACCTGAGTTTAGAAACACATCAGTCTCCAAAAACTTATATAAATTTACAACTATGGAGGAAGCATTTTGGTTTTTGGAGAGGCATAGAGAACAAGTCCGTACTCTTCTGTTTTTAATTGTATATATACTCACTAACTATAGGCATATTTTCTTAACTACTTTCAGTGACAACAAAATATATCAAACAAAAGACATTCACAAAACACAATGTTACAGCATTATCTCATTTTAATATTCCTTCTGTATTTTCTTTAGAGCCAAGATGAATAAAGAATAAAGAATCTGGCTCAGCAATTAAGGTGGCTGACAAAGCTTTGCTTCCTTTGGGATATAAATTGTTCCTGCTACTTATGCAATCCATTCTTTCAGTATCCACTAATAATTTCTTTGTAACTTCATTACTTATAAAGGAATGACAGTGGCTCAATTCTTGATCACTTTATTAAGTCTGAGTTAATGTTTAAATTTACTTCAAGACACGAGCCTATTCATAGCGCATGCAGCATCATTAACATGTCTTTCAGCTATCAGCTCTTACAGCAACTATTCTTAATAATGCCCATTCAGTAACCAACCAGAATGCATAAGTACTGTGAACACTCTTTGCAGTGTTTATGGACTAACCTTAATTTAGGTTATAAGGTTTTAATCTAAAGATAGCATCTTCATCCCCGTTTGTGCATTTCACCCTGACACTCTCATGTTTTGGGACCTATGAGTATCATTTAAAGCTCAGCTTACACAGATTAATTTCTCCAGTTCAGCACCCTCAGCATCAGACCTGTGTGGAACCAGAGAATTTGTTGAACCTTGGGAGGTGTATATTGCCTAGCAGCATTGCCAACAATTCCACTGCTTACCGGGCTCTTAGAAGACATTTAGGGTTAAATTAAAACTAAACAACAGCACTAAACTAAACAACAACACAGACCCATGACTGGTGGCTGTAAACAAACTTTATGGGACCACAGGAAACTTGGACACACCCATGAGTAATGGAAATCCAACGAACTAAAATCATACCAGATCACAGAAGTTGCTGGACCAGAGTGAGCTGGATTAGAGAGTTTCAGTCTGTACTAGGATATTGCTACCTATTGGATCCCAAAACCAGAGATAAAAAAAAGGTTTCACAGACAACAAAATCAGCATACACTTATTTCAGTAATACTGTACTACTGGAAATGCTCTTGAAATTCAGTGGTGCTAAGGATAGGGATGTTAAATTTAGATTAATTGGTTAATCAAATAGTCGATGCAATTTGCATCGATTATTCAATTAGTCGATAAGGGCACCTCTACCTTTAAAGTGTAGAATCAACCCCAGGGCTGTTGCTACACTTCAAAGGCGAAAGCGCTGCGGGGAGCATGTGGCCAGTGGGGGACTCAAGCAGTTCCCCGCTGATCCCGTGCTCCCCATGGTGTTTCAAAGTGTCAGCGCCGCATGAAGCCTGAGGTCAGCAGGGGAGTCTCCAGCTGACTTTGGGCCCTACGTGGCACTGCTGCTTTAAAGCACCTCTTTGTCTCTCCTACTCCCGCTGCCTCTTTCTGATAGAGGCAGCAAGTGGGAAGCAAGGGGAGTGACTAGTCGACTAGTGTGTCGACTAGATTCACATCCCTAGCTAAAGACGACTTTGTTCCATTGGCTCTAGAAGTAAATTCATTTTCAATCCTTATTCAGGAAGATGTACAACTAATTACAGTTAGTTTCCTAATGTAGGTGGAGCTTGAAGTGGTCAGGAAGGAAATTCCAGTGACCTTGCTCTAAAAACATCAGGCAAGATATCTGACTTGATGAGCAGTGTTTTCCAAAATGACATCTCCTGTGTTTGAGACGTAAAGGTGACATGCAAAGTAGGGATGTGAAAGTTTAACCATGTACATGGTTAACCAATGAGTCTGGGCTCATTGGTTAGCCTTCATGGTTACACGAAGGCTCCTGGTACATGTTGGGATTCAGCTTTGAGGCAGCACAATGAGGGAGGAAGGGGCGTAGGCAGGTGCTGGTATACATGGGGAGCACACACCAGCTCTCAGGAAGCCCACTACCACTCTGCATGTAACCCTGTAACCACTAAAATTGTCAGCAGTTACACAGTTACTAAAACACATTTTAACTTTACTGGTGCAAAGTGGGGGGAGGTGGGGTAGCTAGACAGAATGGACGGGGGAAGCTGGAATCTCTTGTGTTTCTTCAGGGAATAAAGAGAATCAGAACATTTTTCAAAAACAGAAAAAAGGGTAGAGAGTGGAAAGGAGACTGAGATGTTAGCTTAAGTTTTTGTTTAGGTCTTTGAAAATATTCCTCAAAAAGAAATTAGGGATTCAATCTGAGAAGGAAGAAACACAAACTGCTGCTGTTAAAAAACAAACTGTTGTTCATTTACAAAAGGGAACGAGAACAGAAAGTCAAGCATATGTCCACTCAAAAAAAAAGTATACATCATGGAGTCTTTCAAGTACAGGCAGTCCCCGGGTTACGTACAAGTTAGGGACTGTAGGTTTGTTCTTAAGTTGAATCTGTATGTAAGTCGGAACTGGCGTCCAGATTCAGCCGCTGCTGAAACTGATCAGTTTCAACAGCGGCTGAATCTGGACGCCAGTTCTGACTTACATACAGATTCAACTTAAGAACCCCAGGCATCCCCAAGTCAGCTGCTGCTGAAACTGATCAGCGGCTGATTCCAGGAAGCCCCGGGACAGGGGCTTCCTGGAGTCAGCCACTGGTCAGTTTCAGCAGCGGCTGACTTGGGGACACTTGGGGCAGAGCAGCTGGGGTGCTGCTGAGTTGGTCCAGTAGCGCCGAGGAGCTTTGTAAGCAAAACTCGTGAAGTCATTCTGCCGCTCTACTCTGCACTAGTTAGGCCTCAGCTAGAGTACTGTGTCCAGTTCTGGGCGCCACATTTCAAGAAAGATGTGGAGAAATTGGAAAGGGTACACAGAAGAGCGACAAGAATGATTAAAGGTTTAGAGAACATGACCTATGAAGCCAGGCTTCATGAACTGGGTTTGTTTAGTTTGGAAAAAAGAAGATTAAGACGGGACATGATAGCGGTTTTCAAATATCTAAAAGGGTGTCACAAGGAGGAAGGAGAAAATTTGTTCCTCTTGGTTTCTGAGGACAGGACAAGGAGTAATGGGCTTAAAGTGCAGCAGGGGAAGTTTAGATTGGACATTAGGAAAAAATTCCTAAGTGTCAGGGTGGTCAAATATTGGAATAAATTGCCAAGGGAGGTGGTGGAATCTCCCTCTCTGGAGGTATTTAAGAACAGGTTAGATAGACATCTGTCAGGGATGGTATAGACGGAGCTTGGTCCTGCCTTGAGGGCGGGGGGCTGGACTCGATGACCTCTTGAGGTCCCTTCCAGTCCTATTATTCTATGATTCTATACTGGACCAACCCAGCAGCACCCCAGCTGCTCTGCCCCAGGTGTCCTGATTCAGCCGCTGCTGAAACTGATCAGCAGCGGCTGAATCAGGACTCCCGGGGCAGAGCAGCTGGGGTGCTGCCGGGTCGGTCCAGTAGTGCCAAGGAGCGGTGCTGCGGGACCAACCGGCAGCGCCCCACCTGCTCTACCACAGGCCCGGGGCTTTGCTCCACGTCTCCCTGGTTTGCTGTGGGGGGGGGGGGGGAGCACTAGCTGCGCCCCCCCCCCCCCCCCCACCAGCCAGCAGACCAGGAACACCAGGAGCAAAGCCGCAGCGGCGGCGGGATGCTGCGCCTCTGAGGCTTTGCTCTGGCAAAGCCTCAGAGGCGGGGGACCCCTGCGCCTCCCGGCTTTGCTCCAGGTGTCCCTGGTCTGCTGGAGACAGTCCCCAGCAGACCAGGGGTACCGGGAGCAAAGCGGCAGCGGCGGCGGAGTCCCGCACCTCTGAGGCTTTGCCAGAGCAAAGCCTCAGAGGCGCGGGACCCCTCCGCCTCCCCGGCTTTGCTCCAGGTGTCCCTGGTCTGCTGGAGACGGTCCCCAGCAGACCAGGAGCACCCGGAGCAGCTTTTCTCGCCCTGGAGGTCGAGGTGGCGGGACCGCTGCGCTCTGGGCGGTCCCGCTGCCTGCGAGATCCGGGGCGAGAAAGCCCCGTTCGTAAGTGCGGATCCGACATAAGTCGGATCCGCGTAACTCGGGGACTGCCTGTAGATGTGTATTTTTCCTATGGTATGTCCTTTACAGAATTGACATGTTTTAAGAAAATTACACTCATTTTGTTGAGCACAGCATACAAAATTCAGCTGGTAAGAAGTACTTCTGGCCAGGCTGCATAATGTAATTAGACTCAGCACTTGTACAGAGCCTTTCATTCTCTGGGGAACCCATAGTGAATTATAATAGCAAGTTTGATGAATTTTGCACTGGGTTAACGCCTTTGAATTCAACACTTACTTCTGATTTACTCCAGCGTGACATCAGAATCAGGTCCATTAATTATTAAGTACTGTATATTTGAAGATAATGATTAAACATCACTATAAAAGCACTTTGTCCCTTCTAACTGACAAACACCAAACAGATGAGAAAGTGGGCAGTAACATGATTTAGTGCAGGCATGTCAAACTGGCATTTGGAGGGCTGCATATGGGCCGATCACAATTTTTTGCAGCCCGCCAGAACATTTTCATAAAAGAATGAAGTACGGCCTGCTGTCCGCTTGGAGCACATGGCTAAGTGCCTGCTCACAGCCAGATGGGCCGCTCTGCGCCGCAGCAACTGCTCATGGCCGGTCAGACTGCTCTGTGCACGTGCTCATGGCCAGCTGGGTGCCCTGTGCTGAGCTCTCCTGCAGGCACTCACGGCCAGCTGGGCTGCTCTGTGCACGTGCTCTGCGCATGTGCTGGGTGCTATACGCTGGGCTCTCCAGTATGCGCTCAAGGCCGGCTGGGTGCTCCAGCAGGTGCTCACAGCTGACCGCTGTGCTCACGCCACTCCAGCGCCTCAGGTGGCAATGTCGACTCTGGTACCCAGGTATTAGGTTGGAGGGGGGGAGCAGGACTGGGGGAGCCTGGCTCTGGGGGAGGGAGGAGGCATTAGATTGGGAGGGCTGGCTCTGGGGGAGGAGGAAGGCATTAGGTTGGGGGGGCTGGGAGTGCTTGGCTCTGGGGTAGAGGGAGAGGCATTAGGTGGGGGGGGCTGGGCTAGAATGGGGGTATGGGAGTGCCTGGTTCTGGGGGAGAGGAAGGGGTTATTTAGTTAATAATTTTATTTATTCCCAAATTTAAAAAAAATCAGAAAATGTATATTAATTTTATATCAATAAATATGTCGATATTTTGCAATTGCATGAATAATTATATCTTTATGCAAAATAGCAAACTTACAAAGTATCTGACATTTTCAAAGAAGCCTGTTCTATTTGATTAACCATGGTCTATACTTGTTTTTATTTCAATAAAACAAGTTATGTATCATATACAACATTTAAAAGTACCTTCAATTTATATTTAAATTAAAAATTGTGTAAAATTAATTTAAAAATTATTTAAGCAGCAAATAATTTTACACATCAAATTATTGTAATATTATAAAATATACCTAAAACATAATCTATAATAAATAACTACGACTTTCTGACAAAATACATTTTCTTTGGTGGTCCTAGGGTTGCCAGGTGTCCGGTATTGGTGCTTTCTGCCCGGCACCTAAAATGTGGTTTGGTTTGAGCAAAAAAAAAAAAAACAACCATCTGGAAACCCTAAGTGGCCCTGAAAGCTATCAGTTTTCGTTTGTGCGGCCCACAGTAGGCTTTGAGTTTGACATGCCTCATCCAGTGGATAATAAAATGGAATAGGAATGAGGAGAGCTAAGCTCTGTTTATGGCTCTATTTCATGATCCTGGACAAGTCACCTCACCTATCTGTGTCTCTGTTTTCCATTTCCCCTTTCAGCTTTTTGTTTCTCTCATCTTTTTCAACTGAAAGCACTTTGAGTCAGGGTATTATCTTCATAACATGTTTGGTCAGCACCAATAATGCAGCTCCTCCTCCAGTGCTCAAATGGGGTAAATGCAGGTGCTTCAAAGCCAAAAATATTTTTTATTTTGACTAAGAAGAATTTTAGAGTTCACAGAAGCAAGAGTCCCCCATGCTACAAAGTTCCAACATGGCAACAATCAATATGGTTAAAACACTATTTGGTCTTGCAAGACTGCTGGAAATGATCAAGTGTGAGGTTGTGATTTTCAGTGCCACATAAAGCAGTCACACAACTAGAGATGTAAAAGAGTAGAGTCGACTACTCGCATTCTCTCCCCCTGCTCCTCTGTCTCTATTACCAGAGCAACAAGGTATGTGTGTGTGTGTGGGGGGGGGGGGGGACTTAAAAATTGGCTCCCCCCAGCACCGTCTATGCAGTGGGGGGGCCAGCAAGGGAGGCAGAGGCACAGCAGCTCTGCCTTTTAAATGTAGTGGCTCTTGCTACATTTAAAAGGCAGAGCTGCAGTGGGGTTAATTCCTGGGGGCGGTGCAAGCCAGGACTGCTGCCGTCTGGTTCCTACTACATTTAAACTGCAGAGCCACAGCAGAGGTAGCAGCACCCACCCCATCAACTGATTGAGAAATCAATGGAAATTTGAAATGACAACAGGGGCTGCTCTGGTTAGGTTGGCGCACCTCCAGCCCGCAACAGGCCCTGCAGGACTGGAGCAGCCCCCACCATTAAGGGTGAGGCTTATCGGTTAACCGTTCACATCCCTACTATGGATGTTAAATTTCAATAATCAGCTAATTGAGTAGTCAATGGAATTTCCATGGATTACTCAATTAGTCAATACAGGAGGAAGGGGGCACTTACTATCCCCACTGCACCTCTGCCCTTGAAATGTAGAAAGAGCCACCCATGAGTGGAGAGATGCTCCAGCTCCTACCGGTTAACTGATTAACCTTTTATCCTTAGAAATAACTAGTTTCCCTAGGGAAACTTTGCCCCCACCACATCAATGCCCTATCACACTTCTATTACAATATCAGGGACTCTGCTAAGCAAACGCTGTCACCGAATTTTGCAGTTTTGTGATGCACTGTGTGATGCAATTCGGTGATGCTACTCACCCTGCACATGGACTATGTTCACATAAAATACTTATTATTCCAATAGAAAAGGTTTTTTTTTATTATAAGACCACCAGCAATGATGGCAGGAAAGGAGTCCATTAACAATGAACCAAATGATACTCACTTGATTCAGATTAGTAATCTCAGGTAAATAGTCATGCAAATTTAAATAAGCAAGTACGGGTATGTCTACACTTGTACCCTCTTTTGAGAGAGGGATGCAAATGAAGACATTCAAAATCGCAAATGAAGCTGGGATTTAAATATTCCGTGCTTCATTTGCATGATCACGTTATTTTAAAATAGTGCTATTTAGAAATATAAAACACAGAGTAGATATGGTTATTTCAGGAGAACACCTTTCTTCCAAAATAACTGTTAAACCTTATTTTATAAGGAATAAGGGTTATTTTGGAAGAAGGGTATTTTCCCAAAATAATCACATCTACACCGCATTTTGTATTTCAAAATAGAGCTATTTCAAAATAGCACCATAATGTGATTATGAAAATGAAGTGAAATATTTAAATCCCGGCTTCATTTGCAATTTCGAATGTCTTCATTTGCATCCCTCTTTCGAAAGAGGGCGCAAGTATAGATATACCCTATGAAAAGCAAGATCTGACCAAGTATCACAAGTGTGCACCAATTCTATCATTGTTTTGTGAACAGATTATGCACTTTTTCACAGGCATGGTGATCTGCTACAGATTTGAAAATACAAATAATATTAAAAACGGATGTTTTAAATGGAAACTGTTTATAGAAAGCATTTTGCACTTTATTATGACATTCAAATTCCTGTACTGGCTACAGCTTTCTTTATAGAGAACAGATAATTGTACACTAACAATAACAAATAGTTTCTTCATGGTTTTTTCCTTTCATTCATCTTCAGCATATTTCCATTAACTCCATTAAATTAGCCAACAAAAATGTTACTTCAAATACCATTTCCTTAATGGAATAATATTTGATCATCTGCAGAGGTTGGAATTTGTCTAATTTTCATTAGAAACATTAGACATGGGCTCTGGTATGCACAGCAGGAAATACAGATTTAAATTCATTATCTTTTCTGAGAAATAGAGTCTGACAAGCATGTAATACCAGTGAGAAACAACAATTGGTAAAATCCAGTGGGAAAACACCCTTAGTTTACAGACACAAAACTTGTCAACAGTTACGGCTAGGTTCCAAGAATTTGCCAGGGCAAGACCTGCAAGCATTGTCTTTAACTAACTCTCAAAACTGTACATTGCTGCCAATTTTTAGCACAATGAAATCAAAGGCACATAGAAACAAAAACAATTCTGTACTATGTACCATATTAATAATTTGCTTCCTTGGATTTCTTGTCAGCAAGGGTGGGAGATGGTTTTTTTGTCACAAATAGTTTCATAATGATTCACCTATAAGTATAATCTTTAAAAACTTCATAAATTCAGCACATTTAGGGACAGCCTGACCAAATTCAGATGTAAGTGACTAGATGCAGCCTCATGCCCTTTAACAGAGCTGCACCTACTCACAATAGCTCTGAATTTGGTCCAGTATGTCAAAAATACTTCATAATTCTACATACAGTAAATCCCAATTAATATTAAGCAATTACGTATCTCTTACATAAAGTATTCTTGAAATAGGTTATTTGTTGTATTTAGAGTCAATGCTGGCTCTAGCCATGCCATCATTCAGGGCATGCAGCCTCAATATCACTTGCATCTCTACTACATGTGGCGGAAAGAAGAAGAAACATTCGTAGGATCCAAGCAATTCTCACTATCCTCCTACATAGGGGTCCTTGGGCAATCAAACCATGTGCATAGCACTGTCATACATGTTCTAGCCTCCACAAGAATTTCTGTCAGGAGAAACACCACAGAATTTCTCCATATGCAGATATTCTCTCTTACCTCTCCAATTCTGTATTTCCACCCCAGATTCTCCCACATTACTAACACATTGATCTCCATTACGCTAAGCTCTTTCCCATAGATGTGCCCTGAATATCAGTCAAGTTCACTTTCCCAAGTTTCCCACGATACAGCGGCAGTTTTCAAATTATTTGGTAGACTGTGCTTCATTTAAAGTATTTATTTGAGTGTAATAGCATTCTTAAGAACTTCAGCATTAAGGCAAATTAGACACAATGGCCTGTCCATTCCTTTTTTCTTATCCTGTGAATGTGGTGAATGACCTTCTGATTAAAAAGTGAACACCTTTAATCAGCCTAGTAGGTTTTTTAACTGTTCTCTTGTTTTTTTTGTTTTTTTTTAATTCATTGGGAGCAGTAGAATTAAAGGTTTACTTTATTCTATTTATACTGTAGATCACAAAATTATTTTTATTCAACCTCTTCCTGAGTGGTGATGCATGTTTAAAGGTAAAAAGAAAAAGGCTGTGTCTACATTGGCATGATTTTGCGCAAAAGCACCTGCTTTTGCGCAAAAACTTGCTGCCTGTCTACACTGGCGGGGAGTTCTTGCGCAAAAACACTGGCGTTCCAATATGTGAACTCAGGGCTTCTTGCGCAAGAACTCTGATGCTCCCGCTCAGGAATAAGCCATCTTGCACAACTGTTCTTGCGCAAGAGGCCAGTGTAGACAGACAACATGAGTTTCTTGCGCAAGAAAGCCCAATGGTTAAAATGGCCATCGGAGCTTTCTTGCACAAGAGAGTGTCTACACTGGCACGGATGCTCTTGCGCAAAAGCACATCTTTTGTGCAAAGGCACATGCCAGTGTAGAGGCTGTCTTGTGCAAATACTCTTGCGTTAAAGAGTATTTGCGCAAACTCTTGCCAATGTAGACATAGCCAAAGTGTTTAGTTGCAGGGAAGAACAGATTTTTTTTAGATAGCTAAAATGAAATAAATGCCAGATATGTCATCAGTAAATTCAAAAGGAAGCATTATCACTTAATACTCAGAAGTTTCTTCTAGAGAATAAGATTGCTTGGAATATTTTCTAATGCTGATTTGTACAGCTATTTGGACATGAAAAGAGATTGCCCGGGTTAAGACACTGGATATTCAATGGATGCATGTGCGCAATTTTTTCCCCCAAGTTGTTCTGGTTTCTTTAATCTTCCAAAAGAAGAGGTTCCACCAGCTGCAGAGCAGGAAGGTGGATACCTGACTTGCATATCTGAATATTCATATCTGAAATTTCAGACAAAAATAGCTCCATTACATGTTTCCTGTGGCTCTCCTTGGTTGCAAATCGTGAACCGGAGCCAAGGGGAGCCGCGAGGCTCCGTCACTGTGGAGCCGGTAAAAACAAACAAACTGGAGCGTCCAGTTAGCAGGTCTCTCAGAGTGCATCCGTGAACCACTTTGAGAAACATTGCTCTAAAGTGGCCTTATATTTTCTTCATCCGGCCTCTCTCTCACATTTCTGAGTTTTAAACTGGCATTTCAGTGAAACAGTGCCTAAAGTTGCTATTTCACTGTGGCATGAAGAGTAGTTTTGGTGTAAGAAGAGGGATGAAGTATTGATTAAAACAGACAACCACTCGGTGAAGAATAGGAGATCCTCACCTGTGGTCACAAATAGTACTTCTGCAAACCTACCAATCAAGACTGAAAAGTGTAGCAAAAAAGAAAATGTTATTTAATTAAAGGATTAGTCCCAATGGCTTATTTGTTTGGATCAACTTAAAAGTTCCTCTTCAGTACTTTACACCAAATGAGTTACAATTAAACACAGAATGCTCCTCACCTATTAATAAAGTTAATTATAGCTAGGTGTCATCAAAAGTTATGTGCATACTTGGTGAAAAGTTTAAGGAGAGAGCTTTCGTGAGAGGATATACACTATGGACAGGCGAGAGACAGAATATGTGTGCACATACCTAGGGAAAGAAAAATGAAATGCACGTATGAACAGAATAATTATTACTGTAAGGATAATAAAGATGTTAACATTTGAAATGCTTTGTCTATCCTACCAGGTACTCAACTGAACAATTGCCATAAACTTCATTTTTTGCTTTACTATCATTTCTTCCACAGCTTACATCAACTTCCTCTGACAGTTTAAGAGAGGTTTTGTAGTTTGCTGCATTTTCAGTTCAGGCCATCCTCGCTAAAGTCCAAGATATGTTCCAAAACACTTGGATTTACAGTAAAACAACTTAAAGCACGGAACTGTTTTTCCTGCGGCTGATTTCCGTTTGGGAGGACTTATAACTCATCAGTTCCTACAAGTGTCAACGACTTTAGTGTGGAACGGACATAAACTGGAGCGACTTATATCAAGGACGCCCTGGAGCTCTTTAATGTTCATGGGTTCCTGGTTCCCATAACCATTTTATTTATTAAAAAACAAATGCCGTATGGTTCCGTATAACCAGAAGACATGTTCTGTAGGCCTGTTCTAATCATATTATACTATTATAATTCAGTCCAAATCTATTTATATTTCAATATTCCCCATCCCCACGGAGGAGCTATATTTGAGATTTAAAATATTCAACAAATTGAGACCATTTGCAGCACAATCTCTTAAAATGAAGAGAAGGCAGATATAAAAATGCATAGGAGCAAAAACAGATTCAGACAGAGCAGAACAAGGTTAGGGAAGAGAGCAGAAAACTCCAGGGAAGGACTAAGAGCTGCAAAGAAACAGCAAGAGGAAGCAGAAGAGCTTGTTATATGACCTGCCTTGTTTCAAGAAGGTCATGTGACTGCCCTTGCTTCTCCTTTCCTCTCTCCTTGAGAAATAAAATAATAAGCACTGCATTTATCAGTTTTTTCCGAGTGTTTTGGGAAAAGGGCTTGGTGCTCTGGACTGATGCTTAATATCTAATCTGGTTTCACCCAGTACAGTTAAAAATAGAAGTTAGGTCAGCTCATATTGACATGAGGGAAAGGAAGTTTTAGTTCTCTAAATTTATCATGAGGCATGGTTTAATTGGGGTCACTCTTGGCAATTATTACTGTATTATTTTGCATATCAGTGGTCTCACAACAAATTAAATCAGATAAAGTGCTTCGTTCAATATGAACCAAAACTTTAAATTAAAAAATCAGGATAATGAAGAAATATATTTGACTTTACCCAATTTACTTTGATTCTTGATATTTGCTAATTTATAAACTTACATTTGGATGCTCTGTTGATTGGTATCAATCTATGGATACCTTACATAGTGGTTTTCTCTCGGTTACTTAAATCACAGCAAAGACAATGAACCAATACTTCATTTTCCTGCATCCATCAATGTTAATTCTTGTTCAAAGGACCTCATCAGTACAGCTCTGCACAGATACATATGCGGATACAAATTTTGTATCTGCAACAATGAGCCACTGATATCCATGGATGCAGATATCCACAAATTTGCAGGATTCTAGATACAAAATTTGTATCTGCATTAGGGATGTAGGAGTGTAGTCATTTAAATGGGTAACTGATAAGCATGAGCTGAATAGTTACATGTGGCTCCCGGTCTAGCTGCAGGGAGCTGACTGCTGACTTGCATGCAACCTCTACATTTTTCAGAGGTTACATGGTTAGCAAATGACATACATTTTGACATATCTAATCCGTATCCATATCTGCAAAAATGAGCCGCAGATACCCACATCCATATTAGGAATGTTAATTAACATTTTAAATATTACCTGGTTAAATAATAGATGGAACCATTTAACCCAGGAGCAGCCCCTCCCCTGCCCACAGCTGCCTCTGGCGTTGGAGGCTGCTCTGGATGCAGCCCCACTGTGACCTCAGTCAGCAGGAGTTGCTCCAACAGCTGTTCCAGCTCCGGCCCCACTCCCAGCCCTGCCAAGGCCTTTGGTAGCAGAGGTTGCTCCAGGGGCAGGGACTGCTCTGGCCCCGGCCCTGCTGCAGCCTCAGGCAGTGGGGGGCTGCCCCAGCCTCACTGCACCTATGGGAAGGATCTAGCCAGCCAGGTTAACTAGTAAGCAGGCCGATAAGCTAACCAATTACCTGGTAAGCGGACAACTGGTTCACCTCTTACATCCCAAATCCTCATCTGCGGATGCAGATACCTGTGAATATAAAGCATCTATTCACCGATTCTAAGGGCTCTACTCTTTAGTTAGGACAGGAAATTAACTCTGCATCTTTGAAACTCAGGATGTTCAGCTTTTAAGAACACATCTGCTAGAGTCTGCCCCAATTCAAAATATTGCTGATCATATGTTAAATAGAGCTATAGGCTGCAAGTGATATCAGGCCATCAACCAACACAACTATAATGGCAACCAACAACCTTCCATCACCAGGGTGCAACAATCCATTCCTCATCTAGTACCTTGAAGTGTCTATTAGTCATGTTGGTTGAAAAGAATGTGGTGAAATGCCTATCAGCTGTTCATCACCTTGCCAAACAGGATGCTATGGAGCCAATTCTGGCTCTCTATCCTGCTTACCCACTTTCTATGGTGGTACTCTGCATCTGGGCACAGCCAGAGCACGGATAGCCAGGTGGGAATGGGACAGGAAGAAAGTAGGAATTCTTATAGGTGCTACTATCATTATCTTTGGCCTGGCAATGCCACCTTTCATATCAGCTGAGACATCAGAAAGCAAGAGGCGGCAAAGAGAAAACAGGGGCTTGGAGAGTTAGGGTGCATCTACACTGCAGGGCTTAACTCGAAATAAGCTACACAAATTCAGCTACGTCAATTGCGTATCTTATTTCGAAATACCTTATTTCAAAATAGGGAGTGTCTACACAGCACTTTTTCCTCCGATTTCCCTTATTCCTCGTACAATGAGGGTTTCAGGAATCTGAGTAAGTCGTCCTCCAGCTTGACAGTATTTTGACACTATTTCGAAATAACTGCCTTCTGTGTAGACGCAGACTAAGTTATTTCAGAATAGCGCTAGTTATTTTGCAATAGTGTTGAAGAGTAGACGTACCATAGAGAACAAACAAAGGGAAAAAAGAGGAAAGGGGGAACATGAAGGAAGAAAACACGGTATTGAGCAACCATTGGGGGGATTTATGTTCTCTCTTCTATACACAAATAATTAAAGATACTCTATACACTTTATAGTAGAGTATCTTTAATAAAGTGTGTAGAAGCAATAGACACATACAGCTAGAGACACACACACACACACACACACACACACAGAACATAATTCTTCTGTCCAGGAAAGATGGGTTTTAGACAGGCTGCAAAGGTGAAGTGGGATAAAAGGTTGCCTTAAGACACATATTGCCCCAGTTCTGAGAGCTGCTGCAGCATGCTAGCCCCCATTGCACGACATGTACTCCTGAAGCTGTTCTTCTATCCTACACCCACTAGTTACATTAACCAGGGCTTGTTGGAATAATCTGTACTTCAGCTGTTACACGCACTGGGTCAGGAGATCTTGATGGGAGTGTTGAATAGATAATGATTCTGGCTCTATGACAACCAGGGATCCCACCATAGCAAGTGAACCTTCAGCCTCCCAATTAGGGCACTGAAGTAGTACAAAAGCAGCCAGAGCAGGAAACAGGATCTGGCTACTGTAGGTGCAAAATAAGTAATTATATTTTTTAGAAATTATACACTGTAATACATTATAAGAAACATTTAAAAGAAATTTAATACAGTAGACTTCTGATAATCCGGCACCCTTGGGACCCAGGTGGTGCCGGATTATCAGAAATGCCGGACTATCAGGAGGTACTCTGGCAGGGGCGGGTCTCGTCGAAGGAGAAGCGGAGGAGGGGGCGGGGGTGTGCCAAACCCTCCCTCCTGCTTCAGGGAGGCAGAGCCTGCGAGCGGAAGAGGAGAGGCGGTGACAGGCAGGCAGCCGCATTCAGGACGTTCTGGTCAGTTACAGTCACTCCGGCTGGATCCACAGCCGACACGCAGTTATTGTAATTTTCCTCTCTACTGCCGGGAGTGGGGGGGGGGAAGGTAGGGGTCGGTGGGAGAGGGGGAGGGGAAGGTAGGGGTCCGTGGGAGAGGGGGAGGGAGAGGGAGAAGGGCTCCCACCGACCCCTACCTTCCCCTCCCCCTCTCCCACCGACCCCTACCTTCCCCTGCCCCCCCCCCGCCCCCCGGCAGTAGAGAGGAAAATTACATTAACTGCGTGTCGGCTGTGGATCCAGCCGCAGTTAATCAATTACTCTAACAACTTGAAGCACCTGCCGGAGCACTTCCGGGTTGCAGTTGGTGCCGGACCATCAGGCGTACCAGTCCACTGGATGCCGGACCACCGGAGTTTTACTGTATAAAGATTGTGAAGTGTTAGTACAATCAGCTGAATGAAGATTGCAGTTGTGTGTAAGTAGAGTGTGTCTTTAATAAAACTTGTATAGACGTGATAATCCAATAAGCAATAATACAAATATTTTTACTTGGTTACCCATCTAGGCTTGACTTTCTTTAGATATATAAAGTGCTATGCATGTTTATAAATAATAAGTTGCTGCCCTTTGCTTTGAGACTGAAACTCAGCAAACAGCTGTTTTTGGTCCTTGGACTTGAAAAATGCACCTGGGTATGAATTTTCAGATCACTTGATACTAGTTAGAATCTTAATTAATATTTGTACATGAGTCTTGTCACAAAGTATCTGAGCATAAGAAATTGTGACCTGCCCCAAAACAGCCAATAATTCAGTGGCTGGGGGCACCTCCAGGGATGGGAGAGGTCCAGATTCAAGAGCCTGCTGTTTGATTTCAAACAGGAACTTAATTAAAATACATTCTAATCATCCATGGCAACGATTAAATCTCTAAGGAAAATACTAATCATATCATTACCAAAAAAGAAAAGAAAAAAGAATCAATGGCAGTCATTCTGATTTTAATGCAGCTCATCCAGAAACAGAGGGATACATTTCAGATGAATCTGAGGTCTGGTCCACACTACTGACCTATATCAGCCTAACTATGTGTACATATATCGACTCGACTGCCCACCTAGGCAGTGCTATGTCAATGGGAAAGCTTTCCCCACAGCTAAGCTATGGCCTGTTGGGAAAGCGGAAGAGGCTGCCAGGAGTGCTTTCTCCTGTTGGCATAGTACATCTTGAAGTGCTGCAGCTGTGCCAATGCAGCATTTTAAGTGTAGACTTCCCCTCAGTTTTAAGAGATGCAAAAGTCAGTTGAATGAAATCTAAGCAGTCTGATTTCAAAGATGTCTCATGAAACAGAGTGGAAAGTAACCATATCCCACATCTGACATTTTCTGGAATTCCCAAGTCAAAAAGACAGATCAAGCACTTGTTAATTTATCAACAGCAATCTTATAGACTACAAGCAATAAAGACGTATAAAAAGGAACCTTTTTAGTTTTCATAAATACCACTAAGAAAGCAAATGGAGAGCTAACAAACCTTACATCATGTATATTTTAAATGCCAACATATTTATACTAGTAAAGCAACTTTACTCTCAATCTCTAGGCTAGTTTTAAACTTCAAAGCCAAAGTAACTGTATTAAAAACAAATACAGACACCCTTTAAAAGTTTGATCATTTATAACTGAATTAGATAACAATACTGGCATGCAAAAAAAAAAAAATCCGAGAAGAGAGTTGTCACTTAAGTGAAGAAAAAAATCAAACTTCTGAATAAGACAGACGGTACCCAAAAAAGATCCAGTTAATAATAAAAGATGTTACGAAGAGGGAAGGGGGCAGAAGTAGGGGAGAGGTGAGAGACAAAGAAAGAGTGTGTGTAAAATCAGACAGACAGATATCATCTAATTATTTTAACCAAAGTGACAGGCAAAACCCAAAATAAGAGAAAACTGTACTGTGATATTGGCTGGTGAAATCTTTCCTAGTTCGGATAAGACTTATTTCATAATACAGTACTGGGACTTATATGAGAGAGGCAGGTAGGAGTTTCAAATAATACTGTGTTTTAAAATAATCTGACAGTAGAATCCTCCTCCTCATGCTTGAACTCAATAAAAAACATCAAGAGAAGAAAGACACAATCCTCTTGCTTCTAAAATGAACATGCATCCTAAGACGAGTTTAATGGGGTATTTCAACTGCCAAGCAGCTCAGCCATCATCTTTCTGAGACAAGAACTATACAGCTTTCCCTTGGAGGTTAAGCTAGGGAAGGGCTGCTGAATCTGACTAGCCTGGATATAGATAAAAGCAAAGTATTCTACTAACCATTCTTTCCAACAAGGCAGAGTGTGACAGGGTTTACCAGCCCCACACTGGGAAAGCCAGGCTTAAACAGGCTCTCCTGGCTGAATAAGCCCTATCCCATGGCCCAGCTGGGCATGCTCAGACTGCAGCCCAGGTATAAAAGCCTAGAGAGAGGCTCAGTCAGGGCTGGCTGCTGAAGGGCACTGCCAGAGCTCCTACAGGTGAACTGCCAGAGGTCATGTCTATACTGCAGAGAAAAGTCAGAAAAAGATACGCAAATTGCAAATCACAATTTGTGTATCTTTTTCTGCTTTTTTTCTGAAAGAGACTTTTCTGAAATTTGGCCCGTCTACACAGGGCCAGATTTCGGGAAAAACTCCTCTTTTGGAACATCCCTTATTCCTCTCACCGAAAGGAATACAGGTATGCCGAAAGACCACGTCTTCATTTTTGGAAACTGTTCCAAAAAAGCAGATGTGTTCCTTGGACTCGGCAGAGCTTTTCTGGGATACCAGTCTCGACACAGCCAGAGGGACACCCGTGCCAGGCGCAGACCAGGAGGAAGGAGGGACTGCTAGAACTCCTACAGGCAAACCACCAGAGGGACCAACCCTGGAATCCAGCCAGCAGGATGGAAGACTGGAGGAAGGACCCTGGAGGGAATTCAGCTTAACACAGGAGGAAGTAGCCCAGGACGGGAGATTGAGTCCCAAGAAGATCAGCATGTTGCGGTGGGATTTCCTGCTGAATGAGCAGTGGCCCACACCTCTGCTATTAGGGCCTTAGACTGGGACCCAGTGGAGTAGGGAGGGCCCAGGGTCTCCTACCTCCCTTTTGCCTCTCTGCCCTAACCAGTGGGGCCCATACTAACTCCGGCTACTGGGCCGTACTACCCCAGTGAGAAGGGTTTATTAGTGACTCCAGCTATTAGGCCACACTGCCCCAGTGAGAGGGGGGTTTATTGGTGACTCCAGCTACTAGGCCACACTGCCCCAGTGAGAGGGGTGTTAATTCATGACCCCAGCCTCTCAGATGTGCTGCCCCGGCAAGCAGGGTGTTGAGTACTAACTGCTGCAGTTAGGCCCTACGGTCACAAGAGGGGGACGGGGGGTTAAGAATCAAATTGCTGAATGTGCGGGGTTGTGGTACAACCTTAAGAGCCCTAGGGACTGGACTATTTCCCCTGGGGAGAGGAGGTGCATGTACAACCCCGCAACAGGGAGACTCTAGCATTTAATCATTTTATTTATGTAATGCCAAAGGGGGGGGGGGTTAACCCTGTAGAGACAAACTAAATGGTGTAGTCCCAGCAACATAAGAACTTTTAATATTTATCACCTATTTGACATGGATTTCAACAGAACTTACTAGGGAGCTTATATTAAGTTCTTGAACATGAACAGCCCATTTTCCCGAAGAACAAGAAAAATCTGGCTGACACTTCCTAGTGGATTCTTAACTGCTTCATTGTGGACATGCTAAGATTTAAAGTAGTCCTACGAATACAAACACTGTTGTCCTGCTGGAGGAGAGCACAATCCTTCTTTAATCTTGTTTACAAGGAACCTGGACTAGAAGGCAAAAGGGGAAATTCTGGGAAGAGTGGGTAAAAAGTTACAAAAACATGGGCTTGTCTACACTTAAAATGATGCAGCAGTGTCTCAGCAGTGCTTCAGTGATAACACTACTATACCAATGAGCGGGGTGCTTCCAGCAACGTAGGTAATCCAGCCCCTGAGCGGCAGTAACTATCTACATCAGGGATTAGGATATTTTAACTGCATGGAAGTTATACAAAGAGCTCTTTGCAAACACAAAATTGGTCTCTACATCCGTAAAAAAGACCTGTGGCTATCTGTAGATATAAAGCAGATATCCACAAATGTGTAGAGTTCCAGATACAAAATTTGCAAAAAGTGAGCCATGAATATCCACATCCAAGGATGCAGATACCCGCAGATATCCGCAGATATTGGCAAAAGATTTGAAGGGCTCTAGTTATACAGAACTAAATTTCCTAGTTTAGCGTCTCCTAGACACGAAAAATGATGGTCTTAATAAAGATACTTGATTTATGATTTATTACAGCAATCTGTCAGTTGCTAACCCCCTTTTTTTGTTCTGTGACTGTAGAGGTTAATGGGACACTTTGAGACATTCTACAAGATAATTCAACGTAGAGGGGTAGCAGTGTTAGCCTGTAATTTTAAAAACAACAAGTAGTCTTGTGGCACCTTTAGAGGCTAACACAAGAATATAGAATCACGAGCTTTCATGGGTAAAACCCAAAGTAGACTTAACCGACAAAAGCTCATGATTCTATATATTTAAGTCTCTAAGGGCACATCTACACAACAGGTCTAAAGTCAAATTACACTACACAACTTCAGCTATGTCAATTGCGTAGCTGAAGTCAAAATAGCTTAATTCAGCTTTTGGCGCTGCCTACACAGCAGGAAGTCGAAGAAAGAGCATTCTTCCTTTGAGTTTCCTTACTCCTCATGAAATGAGTTGGAGTAAGAAGTCCTCCAGCTCGCCATTTCTGCGAAATAACAGCTTGTAATGTAGACATTCTCTTTGTTATTTCAGAATAACATCAGTTATTCCAATATAAGACTGCTGTGTAGATGTACCCCAGGTGCCACAGGACTATTTGTTCTTATAGAATGTGTATTCATTCCCCATCTGTTTTACCTTGTATTTAAATGTGACATTGTGAGTATCTTTCCCTGAAGTGTTCTATATAGCTAGAAAGCCTGTTTCTTTCACCAACAGAAGTTGGTCCAATAAAAGATATTACTATGTTTCTTTAACTTGTATATTGTCTATAAAAGTGCTTAAGAAGAATTCAGAGTGAGAGCACCTTCAAAACTACATTAAGTTTTCTGACTATTGAATAGCTAATTGTCAATGCCAAGATAGTTATAAGTCTGTTTTAGTAAAATATTTTAGTTTTCCCCTCTGGATAAATTGACACTGCGCAGATATAGTTGGTGTTAGATTTAGCTTTTGCTTAGTAATTTAGAGTACTTATACAAGTGAATCTTTTTTAAAAATAGGAAGAAATGACATAATTCAATTCATAAAATTCCTCCCCAAGGCTTTGCACCATACAAAATTCAAATCACAAATAAAAAAGTTAACACTGATAACTATCCCTGAAATAAAAATATAGAAAATTAAGGAGTGAAAAATGACCATTTTATGTAATATTTCTTGGGAAAGAGAAAGGAAATGCATTTATAATTCTCAGAAGAGATTAAGTAAAACTGTCTGCTGCCTAGTTGCCTTTTGCAAAAATAATACCTTTATGTGTGCTTTTATTCAAGGAACATGTTTTATAATCTTGACACCAGAGTTCAGATAGACTAGACACACAACCACCCACCAAAATGAGGCAGGATCTTTTTGGCAGAAACTCAAACATCTTCTCAAGACTAAAAAATCTAACCTTATTAGGAAAATGTAGAATTTCAGTCAAACTATATTTATACTGTAACTAGTTTTCAAACACTTCTTTTAACTAGCTCTATGAAATATTGTTTTAAAAAACAAAGTCATCTTTACAAGGAGGCAGTTGTGACCTCCCCTCCAACTGTTATAATTCTAAAAAGAAAATGTCAGATCATGTCAGGCATGCACATTTTATTTTGAAACTCACCCTGAACTATATATTCCTGGTCTCCTGCAGTAAGGCTTACTTTTATTTAAATGCAGGTATAGGTAAGGGTTGTAAATTGGTAAGTGCAGAGGTTGCTGAAGTGTAGCCAGTAGAACAAACATACTCCAAGGTCATCGTCATTTTTAATACTGAGACGTGCAGTCCCAGCATGTTAAGCTAAAAAACCAGGCCTGTGTCAAATTATTGTTTAGGAAAACAAGTGCCCTGCTTCATAATGGATAAAGAAAGTATTCTGGATTATACCTTTGGGTTACTAAAGCTTTTTAGAAAAATCTTTAGTGAGCTTAAACACAAAAAGGAAGCTTACATTAAGTAGAAACTTTGACAGATGATTAGGGAGGAATATAAAAATACTGTTCAAGCATGCAAGCCTATAATCAGGAAAGCCAAAGCAGAACTGGACCTGCAGCTAGCAAGGAACATGAAGGGTAACAAGAAGGGTTTCTACGGGTATGTTAGCAAAAAGGAGATCAGGGAAAGTATGAATGAGGGAAGCAACCTTGTGACAGATGATGTGGAAAAACCTGAAGTACTTGATGCTTCTTTTATTTATTTACCTTCGTCTTCACAGAAAAGGTCAGTTCCCAGACTGATGCAGTGGGTAGCACAGTATGCAGAGGAGGTGAGCAACCCTCAGTGGTGAAAGAACAGGTGAAGGATTATTTAGAAAAGCTGGATGTGCACAAGTCCACTGGCTGGATGCAATGCATCTGAGGATGCTGAGGGAACTGGTTCATGTGATTACAGAGCTACTGGCCATTATCTTTGAAAACTCTTGGTAACTGGGTGTGGTCTCAAATGATTGGAAAAAGGCAAATGTAGTGCCCAACTTTAAAAAGGAGAAGAAAAAGAATCCAGCGAATTACAGACTGGTCAGCTTCACCTCAGTCCCCAGAAAAATCATAGAGCAGGTCATCAAGGAATCCATTTTGAAGCACTTGGAGGAAAGATTAGGAACAGTCAATGTGGATTCATGAAGGGCAAGTCATGCTTAACTAACTTGACCATCTTTTATCTATTATATTTTTGAGAGCGTTTGTGAATGAGCATGTCCACCTGTCTGTCTGTTCAAGAACACTTCCTAAACAATACAAGCTAGGACCGCCAAATCTGGTATGCAACTTCCTTTTGTAACTGAAAGCAAGATAAGGGTTTGAGTGTGGGGGCAGGGCTGAAGTTCCTGCTCCACCCTGCCCCCATGCATACGGAGATGCACAAAACCATACAAAAGACAGAATCACCAGGTAAGTGAAAGGGGCCAGGTGGGGGCATGCTTCTCCATCTGGGACTGCCCCAGTCCTGAGCCTTCCACTGTCCAGGCACCCACTAGGGAAGGGGCGTGTGAAGCCACTTGTATGGGAACATTTCTGGCAGTTCCCTTTTATCAGGGAGTGGGAGGAAAGTGCACAGTTTGCTCTATTCTCCAATCTGGCTGGAGAGCTCAGGGGGCAAATGAAAATGGACCTACCCCAGCCAGGGGACATACCTCCCACCCCCAGTTGCACCCGCAGGAGTTGCAGCGGCCATGGACAGGCACTTCTCACCTGGCCCCAAGCTGCTGCAGTGAGAGAGGACTGGGGTTGTCCTCTCTCCCTCAGGGAGCCTGCATACTGAACTTCTGATCTCCAGCTCCACCCAAGAGCAGTAATTTAAATGAGGAAAAACAAAATCTTTAAGGACCTGAACAACCCTGGATAAATCTTCTAGTGATGAGATAACTGGCTCTGTGGATATGAGAAAGTGGTAAATGTGTTATACCTTGCCTATAACGAAGATTTTTATATTGTGTCTCACAGCATTCTTGCAAGCAAGTTAAACAAGTCTGGCTTGGCTGAATGGAATTAGGTGGATAGAAAGCTGGACTGATTTTTTGATTCAACAAGTAGTGATCAATGACTTGATATATAACTGGCAGCTAATATCAAGCAGAGAATGTCCTACACTTAGGACACAAGAATCCCAAGCACTGCTACAGGCTGGGACTGACTGGCTACACAGCAGTTCTGCAGAAAAGGACCTGGGGATTAGGGATGTTACATTTTGATTAATTAACTAATAGAATAGTCAATGGGATTTCTGTTGACTATTTGATTAGTCAATAAGAACTTCAGTGTTCTACCTTTTAAATGGACAAGAGCCCCAGTAGGGGCTCTTGTGCAAAGTTGGAACGTGGCATGGAGCCCGGGGCCAGAGGGGGACTCAGAGTCCCACGCTAGTCCCAGACTCCATGAGGGCACTTCCGCTTTGAAATGGACAGTACATTTCAAAGCTGGCACTCTGCACGGAGCCCGGGGCCAGTGGGGAATCCTCTGCTGACCTCAGGCTCCACATGCACACTTCTGCTTTGAAATTTGCTTTTGCTTATTGGATAGTCAATTAGTCATTTGCATCCCTACTGGGGATTACAGTGGATGAGAAGCTGGATATATATCAACAGTGTGCCCTTGTTGCCAAGCAGGCTGTGTATTGGGCTACTTTAATAGGAGCACTGACAGCACATGGAAGGAATGATTATTCCCCTCTACTCAGCACTGGTGAAGTTGCATCTGGAGTACTGTGTCCAATTTTGGGCTCCCTACTACAGATGTGGACAAATTGATCAGTGTCCAGCAGCCAGCAACAAAAATGATTAGGAGAGTAGGCCACATGACTTGAGGAGAAGCCATGGGAACTGGGCTTATTTAGTCTGCAAAAGAGAAAAGTGAGGGAGGGTTTGATAGCAGCCTTTAACTACCTGAAAGGAGGTTCCAAATAGGATGGAACTAAGCTGTTCTCAGTGGTGGCAGATGACAGAACAGGGAAAAATGGTGCCACATTGCAGTGGGGAGGTCTAGGTTGGATATTAGGAAAAACGATTTCAGTGGGAAATCATCTTTAGATTTTTAAGGACCAGCTTGACAAAGCTCTGGTTGGGATGATTTAGTTGGGTTGGTCTTGCTTCAAGTACGGGGGCTGGACTAAACCTCTCGAGGTCTCTTTGAAATCTAATCTTCTATTATACAAAGCACTATTAAAAGAGTCTCCAACTTCTTAGCAATGACAAACATCAGGAAATTCATCATTTAAGAATCTGTACTTCACATCATTAACAAAAGGTCATTAGAGATTTTAACACTGATTTTCAAGATTTAAATTCAAGAAATTCATAGTTGTGCCCAAAGCACTTTATTTGATTGAACAATAGCTTGTAATGGCTCCTAATAAGGCCAAACAGTTCCCATACCTCAATGCATTAAGATACAACAAATACTGCTTATCTGGCTATTCCCTTCTCTTTGCTAACCAGACATGTACTTGATGCATCAGATACCACACAAGACCACAAATGAAATTAGGCTAAGACGAATAAAAATAGCACATTTTCAATTAAGTTAAATGGCACCACAGTTTAGTACATCAGCCTTTTAGTTTTGGAGACCCCTCAGACAAGTCCCCAACTCATAAATAACACGTAGGTGGCCAGGAAAAGTGTTTACAGTGACATCATCCTTTTTTCAATTTGGCCACGTCTCATGCTGTACCAGACAATTTGTTCTTGGTGGCAATCAGAGATTAAGCCACCCTGATCTGGAACAGATATGCCTGCTGGGAGTCTTGGACCGGACAGCATAATGGCTCCAGTCAAGGATGGCTCGTGGCTGAGAGTTTGAGACCCCTGATCTAACCAAGGAAAATGACTAATATATGTAACAGGAGTTAAAACTTACATTGATGTTGGATGCATCTCGTATCTTATTTAGCACATATAATTTCTATAAAAGTCTGATTATATTTTACCAGTGAAACACCAGAATATTTATTACAGAATTAACATACTTATTTCTGCAAACTTTGGGTATTAAGAAGTCAAATACAAAGCCAAATATTTTGAATCTTCAGGGTGAATGAAATATTTGTATTGTCAAGTGGCCTATGTATACAAAGCTTGGTTTGAAGCATATCAGTGATGGACAAGAATATTTTAACCATGCATTGTTTCCAACACATTTATCCGGTAATCTTTTGTAGCAAAGCTGGTATTCTATTGCCATCTACAGGAAGAGAATGGAACTATTCCCAATACAAAATACTCTACAACAAGTCAAATATAATTACTGACGATTTTTATATTTCCATGGTAGTATGCAGTGTTTTTGTATCTTTGACGGTCCCATGATATTACACAGACAAGGTTGGTGATTGAATTACATTTAATGGACCAACTTCTATTGGTGAGTCACACGCTTTGGAGCTCCTCAGAGCGCTTGTGTTTGCCAGCGAACAAACCATCCTTCCCAAGCAAAATAAATTATACCGGCTAGCGTGCACAGCACTAAGTCAGCAGTAAAGCTTCTCCCACTGACATATCTTCTGTTGCTCACACGGATGGTATTTTTATGCCACCGAGAGAGCACTTTCCATCAGCATAGAGCGTCTTCTTCACACTCCCTGCAGCAGCGCAGTAGTACTGGTACAGCTGTACCACCACACCACTATAAAGCTTTGTCTATACAACACAATTCTGTTGACAAAAGTCAATTTTCATCAACAAAACAGTTAGGTGTACAAACTATAATGTTCTTCCTGACAGCTGAACTCTCCTGCTACGCCAACAAAATGAAAGCACCTCAACAAGAAGTATAGAACTTTTTGCAATAAAGTTAAATTGATGCAGTATCTGTGTTAGGGATATAAGCGTGTAGTCGACTCCCCAGTAAACCTATGCTGATTGGGTACGAGTCGACTACTTGCAACCTCTTCCCCCCCTCCCCCCCACTGCCTCTGGAACCCCCCGCAGATAGGTGCTACTGCCAGAGAGCCTTTGTTTGCAGTCAGCTCCAGCTACCACAGACAGGGCTGGTCCCAGTTCCCTGCTGGATCACTGGGGTTGAGGGGGCTAGTGCAGAGCAGTAACCGCAGTCAGGCCCCCACACACTGGGGTGCCAGGTGGAAGCTGGGCCACAGCAGGAGTCTGGATAAAAACTGGCGAGGGGTCCTGTGGCACCTTATAGACTAACTGAAGTGTAGGACCATAAGCTTTCGTGGGCAAAGACCCACTTCGTCAGATGATGTATAAAAACTGTCTCCCATCGCAGACCAGCTGCCTGTCATCCCACGCTGCTGCCTCTGATACAGAGGCAGCAGCACGGGGTGGCAGCAGTCCCTATCCTGGGGAGTGTGAACTCCCAGACCTGGTGTGAGCAGGAACTGAGCTTCTATAGTCCCCAGGGATGGGGCTGGCAGCCAGTGCACTCGGCCCCACTCCTGAGGAGCCCCTTGCCACTTTGTGCTGCTGCCTCTGTACCAGAGGCAAAAGCATGCAGTGCCAGGCGAGAGCTGGTTTGCGAGGGGAGCCAGTTTAAAAACCCAGCTCCCCTCGCAGACCAGCCTTGTGCTGCTGCTTTTGATACAGAGGCAGCAGCGCAGATTGGCAGCAGTTCTTGTCCGGAGGAAGGGGTGGAGTCTGAGCTCCCAGACCTGGCATGAGCTGGAACTGAGCCAGGCTGCCTGCCTATCTGGCTCCTAATACACGTTAAATGCAGAGCTGCAGCGGGGTAGGTCCCAGACCTAGCGCAAGTCGGGACTAAGCCAGGCTGCTGGCCAGACTGCTAAAAAGTTTACTGGTGGGCCGGGAGCGAGAGAGGGGAATGCACATAGTTTATAGCATTAACTGATAAGCTTTTGCGTATCGATTAATTGACTACACTATTACATCCTTAGCTGTTGGACCCAGCACAAGCTACACCCACTGCAGCTCTGCATTTTAAATGTAGTAAGAGCTGGGCTGCCTGCACACTGGCTCCTGCTACTGTGAAAGTAGAAAGAATTATACTGTAAGAGAAAGATGTATTATGCTGTAATAATTGAATAAGTTGAAGGAATACTGTTTGTCTCTGAACAAGAAGAAAATGTATGTTAATGTTGTTTGTAGGTATGCAGATCAGAGTGCTAGCCAGGTGGGCCTGAGATAATAGGAAAAGGAACACTAGGTGTTAGGCAGAAAGTAATTGAGATAACCAGGGAGATATGGACAAGAGATTGCTGTGTGCTTGATGTGGAAATGAAGATACTTGACTAGTCTCATACAAATCATGTGAAGTTTTGCCACCTTTTAATCTTGTTAAGTTCGCTTTCTTTTGACTGTATAAATCTAAGGGGTTTGAGCCTTGCATGGTACTCACATTTTCTGGGTGCATTTAGCAGAGCAGCTTTGCTAATAAACAGAGCGGTCTGACAAATCTGAGTGAGTTCTGTCTGACTTTGACACTACATATAAACTGCAGAGCCACAGTGGGGGTAGCGCCTGCACCTGGCACGAGCTAGGACTGAGAGCCGTCCATTACTGACTAACTGTGTAGTCAATACAAATTATATCAACTACACGATTAGCCAATTATCTGCCTTTTAACATCCTTTATCTATGTACACACTGTGCTTGCTTATTCACTGTAAATGGCCTTCAGCAGGTTTCCCACAATACGCATCCTGACCGCTTGGGTCAGCAGTTTCAACTCTACTGAACTACATCCTGGAACACAAGCATCTCTCCCTATCCCTTAAAAGGGATGGGAATTTTTGAAATCACACTTCCTGTTTGCTTGGTGTGGAGAGCTCACATACATACCTTCCCACAAACCATGGTAGCTTCAAACTCTCTTGCTTGGAGTATACAGGAGGAGTTAGATCTGCTGGATCTGCTCCAGTCATACGAACTTTCATACCCAAGGGAAGATTTTTTACAGCATATTAGAGAAAGGCCATGAACAGGACACCCATCAATACTCTGTGAAGATCAAGGAATTGAAGCAGACATAAGGAGGACATATTTAGGGAGGTGCTCCAATCATCTGATACTGTAGCTCATGATCAGGATGTGGCAAGTGACAATTAACAAAAACTGAAAATAACCTGGTAAGGAAGCAATTCCAGCTGTACCTACAAGATGGTTTAATCTGTTCTTGACTGCACAGAGTGTTCTGAAGGTATAGAATGTCTTAGAGATGTAACCGTGTAATCATTTAAATGGTCTACCAATCAACATCAGCTTATGGGCTTCCATTACAGTTATACGGGCTCTGCAGTAGAAAACTTATATTGCACAGCTTGCAGTGTAGCCAGCTCCCCGGGAGCAGGGATGATAGCCAGTGCGTAGAGGGGGCTGGTTTATAGTATAAGCCGGCTCCCAGTGCACACTTGCACCAGCTGCTGGTCCAGCTTCAAGGGAGCCGGCTGTATTTTGGACTATGCAGTACAAGCTCTGTGTGTATTGCTCTAGATTCACAATGTGTGTAACTAGGATTTTTAACAGTTACACGTTACATTTTAAACCAGTTTTTTACATCTCTAGTCTTAAGAATTTTAGATAACAAAAAGTTCAACAATGGAAAAGCAAAAAAAAAAAAAAAAAAAAATCTCATGCAGCTACTCAAGAAATTAAGCAAAGCTTTCATGTACATAAGAACATAAGAATGGCCATACTGGGTCAGACCAAAGGTCCATTTGGCCAGTAGGATGTCTGCCAACAGTGGCCAGCACCAGGTGCCCCAGAGGGAGTGGACCGAAGCCAATGATCAAGTGATTTGTCTCCTGCCATCCTTCTCCAGCCTCTGACAAACAGAGGCCAGGGACACCATTTCTATCCCCTGGCTAATAGCCTTTCATGGACCTAACCTCCATGAAATTATCTAGCTTCTCTTTAAACTCTGTTATAGTACTAGCCATTACAGCCTCCTCTGGCAAGGAGTTGCACAGGTTGACTACGCGCTGTGTGAAGAAGAACTTTCTCTTATTAGTTTTAAACCTGCTAACCATTAACTTCATTTGGTGTCCTAGTTCTTCTATTCTGGGAACTAATAAATAACTTTTCTTTATTCACTCTCTCCACACCACTCATGATTATATATACACCTCTATCATATCCCCTCCTTAGTCTCCTCTTTTCTAAACTGAAAAGTCCCAGTCGCTTTAACCTCTCTTCATATGGGACCCATTTAATTGCCCTTTTCTGAACCGTTTCCAAGGCCAAAATATCTTTTTTGAGGTGAGGAGACCACATCTGTACACAGTATTCAAGATGTGGGCGTACCATAATTTTATACAGGGGCAGTAAGATATTTTGGGTCTTATTTTCTATCCCTTTCTTAATAATTCCTAACATCCTATTTGCCGTTTTGACCGCCGTTGCACACTGTGTAGAAGTTTTCAGAGAACTATCCACAATAACTCCAAGATCTCTTTCCTGATTTGTCGTAGACAAATTAGCCGCCATCATACTGTACATATAGTTGGGGTTATTTTTTCCCAATGTGCATTACTTTACACTTACCCACATTAAATTTCATTTGCCATTTTGTTGCCCAATGACTCCGTTTGGTGAGATCTTTTTAAAGTTTTTCAGTCTGCTTCTGTCTTGACTATCTTAAACAGTTTAGTATCATCTGCAAACTTTACTACCTCACTGCTTATCCCTTTCTCCAGATCATTTATGAATAAGTTGAATAGGATTGGTCCTAGGACTGACCCTTGGGGGACACCACTAGTTACCCCTCTCCATTCTGAAAATTTACCATTTATTCCTACCCTTTGTTTCCTGTCTTTTAACCAGTTCTCAATCCATGAAAGGACCTTCCCTCTTATCCCATGACAATGTAATTTACACAAGAGCCTTTGGTAAACATATGGTTTAACTGGTTAAGATTTTAAACGGTATTTTACATACCTAACTTGCATTGACTTAACTCTGAGGTGTACAGATAGCCTAAGTGTGAACATGCCCTGAGGACTTACTTTTGTGTAGGGCTACAGAGACACAGCTAATCCACCTTCCTGAGAGGCAGTAGCTATGTCAACAGGGTAGCACTATCTATGTAGCGGATAAGGTATAATTACATAACTCAGGAGGTATGGACTTTTCCTGAGCAACATAGTTATACTGACAAAAGCCTGTAATGTAGATGTGATCTGAGTACTAGGGATGTAATAGTGTAGCTGGTTAAATAATTAACCAATAAGCATCCACTACCAGCTACACTCAGCATTCTCTCCTACCTGTGGCTCTGCATTTAAAGTCTTTTCGGAGCTGGCGCACAGGCATGCTGGTTCAGTCCCGGCTCATGCCAGGTCCAGCAGGTATCCCCGCTGCAGCTCCACATTTAAAAGAAGCTTGAGAGCCAATGGGCAGGCACACTGCTCAATCCAAACTCACGCCAGGTTCAACTCCTACCCCCACCGCGGCTCTGAATTTTAAAGGAGCTTGAGAGCTATCAGAATCCAGCAGCGCTGGGTCTGGCAGCAGGTGTAGCTCCCCAGCCCAGTTCCCAGCTGCAATGCGGCCCCAGTTCTCGGTGGCCCCAACTGTCCGAGCTCCCAGCCATGCCATGGCCCTGGTTCTTGGTGGCCCCAATCCCAGGAGATCCAGATCAAAATGTCTGCCATAGCAACAGTAAGAATCCTCCCCCCTACCTGGCTGCCCTGCACACACCAATGATTAACTGGTTAAACGATATAATTTTAATCATATAACTGGTTAAAAGTTTTGATTAATATTTATATCCCTACAATGTGTTCATTTTGTATTTACACAAAAATAAAAGTTAAAAATATGCTTGGGGGGAAGTACAATAGAAACATTTATTGCACAACACTGTGTTTAGCATGCAAGCCAACTCATGTTTTAAAGTACATTTGGATACGAATATCCCCAAAAGCCACTAGTAATAATAAATATCCCCAGAAATATAATTTGAGAAATCGAACGCTCTCCCCACCAGGTGGCAGCAATGATTTAGCCACCTGTAGCAAGTGGAAATTGAACCAATGGGCTCACTACTGCTGACCTCTTAATTAGAGTCTTAATAAAAGCATCACTATTTGCTGCAATCTGCTAACTACAACCTTCTAGCAGGATCAAGACCCAATAGGATCTAGAGATTAAAATACCCAAATATGCATTCTTGAGAAACCTTTCAACTCCTAACGTCAGATGATGGCTTTCCTCTTTTACTAGGAATCCCAGATGAATTACACTGACAGATGTAACTTATTTTGTATAATGAGATGTACAGTGACTTCATGTAGTAATTTGACATTTTTATACAAGTTGGTCACTTCTATTTCCCTACCTGCAGCACAGAGAGATACTATGTCAATAACATACCAGGGTACAAATATCATACCTAAGTACAACTTTTCCTGTTCCTTTGATGTGCCACAGTGTAAAAATTCAGCTGCAGCCCACTCCGATCTGCTGCAGTAATACCACAGAGCAAAGAGCATTCTGACAACTCCTTCATTGCACTGTATGTTGTTCACCATTATTTGTTTCGCTGAGTGCCTGGCTAGATACAATGATTTAGGCAATATGGTCACTGATATGCTGGATAGTAAAATACTGTTCAAGAAATAATGTCCTGGAGAGATCAAGACTGCTCAGAAACTGGAAATACAATAGAGTCTTGATTTCTAAATCACTGGTTCACATCCCAGTGAAACATCTAACCCTACAATTGCATCTGTGCTGATAGACCTTTGTTCCAAATGTAGATGATTGCAGGCACAAGGCCTGAGACTTGTAACACCTAATGTTCACTCCATCTGATTCCAGTTTCAATGTCTATGTAAACTGGTTTGGCGGTCTCAATGGACAGCAGCTGATATTACAAAACCACCATAGCTAGCACCAGTTGGCTATTCTGCCAGCACTCGCAACTGAGATATCAAGGAACAAATCAGTGTCATGCCTGCTAAATGATGACATCAACTGTCTGTCCCAACACTCCCCACACCAGTCCTCAGCCCAGCTTGCCCGTATGTCCACCCTTACACCCCCTCTTCTCCTCCAGCCCAGCTTGTCTGTCCAGGCACCCTTCTTTCCCTCCAGTCCAGCATCTTCATGTGTCCGACCAGACACCCGCCCCCCCAGCCCTCCAGCCAGCTTGTCCGTCCTCCCCACACACCCCCGACCCTCCAGCCCAGCCCATCCGTCTGTCCATCCTCCCCACAACCCCCGACCCTCCAGCCCAGCCTGTCCGTCTGTCCGTCCTCCCCACACCCCCCGACCCTCCAGCCCAGCCCGTCCGTCTGTCCGTCCTCCCCACGCCCCCCCGGCCCTCCAACCCAGCCCGTCCGTCTGTCCGTCCTCCCCACGCCCCCCCGGCCCTCCAACCCAACCCGTCCGTCTGTCCGTCCTCCCCACCACCTCCGACCCTCCAGCCCAGCCCGTCCGTCTGTCCTCCCCACACCCCCCCGACCCTCCAGCCCAGTCCATCCGTCTGTCCATCCTCCCCACGCCCCCCCCGGCCCTCCAACCCAGCCCGTCCGTCCGTCCGTCCTCCCCACGCCCCCCCGGCCCTCCAGCCCAACCCGTCCGTCTGTCCGTCCTCCCCACGCCCCCCCGGCCCTCCAGCCCAACCCGTCCGTCTGTCCGTCCTCCCCACCACCCCCGACCAGCCCATCCGTCTGTCCATCCTCCCCACCACCCCCGACCAGCCCGTCCGTCTGTCCATCCTCCCCACGCCCCCCGGCCCTCAGCCCAACCCGTCCGTCTGTCCGTCCTCCCCACCACCCCCGGCCCTCCAGCCCAACCCGTCCGTCTGTCCGTCCTCCCCACGCCCCCCCGGCCCTCCAGCCCAACCCGTCCGTCTGTCCGTCCTCCCCACCACCCCCGACCAGCCCATCCGTCTGTCCATCCTCCCCACGCCCCCCCGGCCCTCCAGCCCAGCCCGTCCGTCTGTCCGTCCTCCCCACGCCCCCCCGGCCCTCCAGCCCAGCCCGTCCGTCTGTCCATCCTCCCCACGCCCCCCCCGGCCCTCCAACCCAACCCGTCCGTCTGTCCATCCTCCCCACGCCCCCCCCCGGCCCTCCAACCCAACCCGTCCGTCTGTCCATCCTCCCCACACACACCCCCGGCCCTCCAGCCCAACCCGTCCGTCTGTCCGTCCTCCCCACGCCCCCCCGGCCCTCCAGCCCAACCCGTCCGTCTGTCCGTCCTCCCCACCACCCCCGACCAGCCCATCCGTCTGTCCATCCTCCCCACGCCCCCCCGGCCCTCCAGCCCAGCCCGTCCGTCTGTCCGTCCTCCCCACGCCCCCCCGGCCCTCCAGCCCAGCCCGTCCGTCTGTCCATCCTCCCCACGCCCCCCCCGGCCCTCCAACCCAACCCGTCCGTCTGTCCATCCTCCCCACGCCCCCCCCGGCCCTCCAACCCAACCCGTCCGTCTGTCCATCCTCCCCACACACACCCCCGGCCCTCCAGCCCAACCCGTCCGTCTGTCCGTCCTCCCCACGCCCCCCCGGCCCTCCAGCCCAGCCCGTCCGTCTGTCCGTCCTCCCCACGCCCCCCCGGCCCTCCAGCCCAGCCCGTCCGTCTGTCCATCCTCCCCACGCCCCCCCCCGGCCCTCCAACCCAACCCGTCCGTCTGTCCATCCTCCCCACACACACCCCCGGCCCTCCAACCCAACCCGTCCGTCTGTCCGGCCGGGGCGCTACCTTGAGGACGCCGGTCATCTTGGCGAGCAGGGCCCGGAACTCGTGCGGCGGCGCCTCGGGGTAGAGCTGGCCCCGCAGCAGCTCCTCGGTGATGCCCGCCTGGCCGTAGTAGGCGGCCTGCGCGATGCCATTCAGCAGCGCGCTCAGCGGCTTGGCGCCCTCGGGCGGGGGCTGCTCCGTCGCCATGCCAGCGGGGGGAGAGCGCGCGCCGGCCCCACACGATACGGGGGCCGTGCGGGGACAAACCCTGCCGAGGAGCGGAACCCGCGCTCTGCACAGCGACCCCTTCCGGCGCCTGTGCGCGCGGCTCCGGCCCCAGCGAGGCCTTCCCTCCTTCCAAGCCCCGCCCCCTGGCGGCTCCTGCAGCGCGCCGCAAGGAGCCAGGCCCCGCCCCCCTCCCCAGCAGTCCCGGAGTTCTCCCAGCCCCAGCCTTACCCAAGCCTGCACAAAGGCTTCCCCCTCCGCCGCCTTCCCCTCGCTCTGCAGGGCCAGTGGGGCAGTCCCTTCTCCCTGCAGTGTTTTCCTTGGTGTGCCAGTTCATTTCAGGGCTGAGCCTTTCAGGCAGGCGACAATTCCCAGGGGCCAGCTGAAGCAAAAGATGAATTTATAGACAGAGTCCTGGATAGCTGCAAAATGTGTATCCACATCGGTATCCCCCAAAATTAGTCACAGCTCTCAGTAGCCACAGCTGCGGATAAGGATACCCACGGATATAAAGCAGAAGCTCCAGGGGGTAGCCAAGTTAGTCTGTACAGGATAAACTTAAAAAACAACAAATGGTCTGGTAGCACTTTATAGACTAACCAAATATGTGAATGGTATCACGAGTTTTCGTGAGCACAGACCCCATATTAAACTTTGTATTGCCTTAACTCTGTTTAAAGTTTGGTGTGTGAGGAGTGTAATCTTATTTAAAAGTGTTAATGTGGGTGGGTGTGTAATGGGATCAGTTCCTCTCCCCCGCACCCTCCAATTTCCATGCCAGCCCATCTCAGTGACCAGCTGCCTGCATATCTTGATGGCAGAAGAACAATGCAGGCCCTTCAAAAGAACCCATCTAAGGAAGAGAGAGACAAATGCCTCATCAAGCAAAAGATCAAGAAAGTCACCTCTGCTGTTAACTGATGGCTTGTGGTCATACAGTGCCCTAGGGTAATGGGACAGGACAGGCCCTATGGGTCAGGTCTTTTGGGTCTATGATCATCCGGGAGCATCACTGTGCACTGACATGACCCAGCTCCCCGCCTTGTTTCTAGACCACCTGGCCAGTGGACTAGCATGAGCAACTGAGGCTGGTAATTATATCTCATCCAGAGAATTATGTGTATGTGGTAGATAATTTTAGTAGGTAGGGACAGCAAATGAATTCTGTATTCACAATCAATGTGGCACATATTACCTTAGCCCCCAAACAAAATTTTCTTAGTTCTATTTCTCTAAGTGCAACATTTGCTCAACCTGTACTGCTCAATTTATTACTCTGCATATTGCATTGACATTTCCTGATGAAGACTGGACAGTGACTTTGGAGCTTCATTGGGGAAAGGTGATTTCCATTCCTTTGAGCCATTCTAGCAGACCTGAAACTCCACTGTTCCCCATGTCAACACCAAAGCCAAATTTACACAATCAAAGAATTAACATGTCAGTTTCCTACTGCATGGGTCTGGGATAACAATCCCATGAATCAGTCTGGTTGGAGCAACTTTTTGGTGTTGTCCAGATCTGAGCATTAAAAGGTGCCAAGTTAGAAAGAGAGCTATATGTTAATATTCAGCAGCAGGTGGTGGTATTGTGGTCTAAATATCAAGCTTAAAATACATTCATTTCCCAGAATTAAAGACGTGAAACTTGGCAGGGATACTGCAGTTCATCATCCTCTGATGGAGAAAAATTGAATTCCAGAAAGTAATAGATCTTAGCAAAATCTTGTTTTCTCTACATGCTCATTAAAGATCTCATGACACCCTTATTAAACATAGGAAATTGTTGTAGTGTCTTTGAGACTCCTTCATGCCTTCTTTTGCTCAGAATGCATGTATGCTGTTATATGTATGCTGCATGGTTAAGGACAAAAATTAAGGTAATTTCCCCAGTGTCATAAAATCTTTCACCAAAACACTATCATCCTTTCCAATTAATCTCTCCTGACCTTATATGTGCCCTGCGAAATCTGTAAAAATAAGGGTAAAGTTCAAAGGAACACAGTTAAATTATAAAGTACCCTTTCTTAGTCAAGAGATCCAAATCTGATGCAACTGCAACATTACTGCACACAAAAAAGATTACCTCCTCCTGTGGAAAATCTCATAGAGGAAGCTCTGGGGAAAAAAATCAGAGATCTTCTTCAGTTTTTCTCTTAGGAGCTTGGGGTTTACCTGCAGCTCTTACTACATTTAAAAGGCAGAGGCACAGCAGGGAACTGCAGAGCTTCTGCTTTTGAAATGTAGCAAGAACCCGGCAGGGCTCCTATTACATTTCAAAAAAAGAGGTTTAGCAGTCAAGACCCAGCACAAGCGGGGACTGCTTGAGTTCCTGTTCAAGCCGTTTCCCCGCTGCACCTCTGACTCCCCTGTTCCCCCCAACCCTCCAACGGTACTGGAGGGAACCGGCTTTTAAGCCAGCTCACCCCGGCACCGGCTCCTGCTCTCCTCCCTTGCTGCCTCTGATACAGAGGCAGCGCGGAGTGGGGTGGGTGGAGCAACTAGTTGAGCAGTGACTTGACTACCGGATAAGCCTATGTTTATTGGGTAGTCGACTAGTCGCTTACATCCCTATCCTTTACTCAGATAATTTTTGTTTTTCTTCATTTAAATTATTGCTCTGGGGTGGGGCTGGGGAAGAGGAGTTCAGTCTGCAGGCTGTCCCAGGGTGAGAAGACAACTCCAGGCCTTTCTCACTTCAGCAGCTTGGGGCCGAGTGAGAAGTGCTTGTCCCTGGCTGGTGGAGTTGAAGTGGGCACAGCCGGGGGAGGGGTGCAGTAGACAGACAGGCACACAGAGTACGTCTAGATGGATGAACAGTCAGACACACAAACTCTCTCAAATATATTACAGATATTGTTGAAACCTTACTGACCACAGTCAATGGGCACCGATTATTCTAGACACTTAACTAACATGGCAGTCCCTGCCTCAAAGAACTAATTATCTCATTAAGCGGGAGAGATACACACGAATGAGACACACAAAGGATTAGGGGAAGGGAGGGTGCTGGACAGGGCTTTAGCTGTAGAGGGAAGTTGGCTGTAGATGGCAGTTCTCTGTAGGCAGTTCCGTCCATCTCATAAAACTTGCCTATATGAGGCACTGTAAACACCCCTTCTCTGAATAGGTGTCATATTTAATGACTGGCAGATTGTCTCAATTTCAGTCCAGAGGAGAAGGCTGACAGCTTGGAGCTGGCCAGCCAAGCTAATTCTACTGCTGCCCTAAAGGCTGGGAGGGAGCGGTCTTGACTCTGTACATTTAGGGCACCAGTGACTTCTGTGGAAATGTGCAAGGGGCAGATGTAACAAGGTACCACCTCCTGAGCCTGCAGAAAAGCTAGTCACAGTGGCAGCGTTTGGGCTCCTCTGAGTGACAAGATGCTCTGCTCCAGCAACACTGTTGGCACTAAACTCAATTGAGCAGGCAGGGAGAAGACCATGCATACTGCACCCAGTCTCTGGATGGCACAAATCTTCCCTTTGCTGCTGCAGGCATTGTGCTCAGAGCACAAGCCACCACTTAAAATGGAAGTTCTACCACTGGTACCAGCAGTCAATCTGCATTGGGGTGCAGCAAACACTTAGGCTATGTCTATACTCCAGGGTTTTTGTGCAAAAACCCTTTGAGCGTCCACAATTCAAGCGTGTTTTTGCGCAAGAAAATCTACAGTCAATCGACAGAACAGAGGGCTTTTTGCGAAGTAGGTATACCTCCTTCTATAAGGCATAAATCCTTTTTGTGCAAGAGTTCTTGCACAAAAAGGTGCGTGTGTATGGTCCACAGGGGTTTCTTGCGTAAAAAGAGCCTATCACAAAAAGCACAGGTGCTCTGATGGCCATTCTGTGAATCAGAACTTTCTTGCGCAAGAGCATCCATGCAGTGTGGTCGCTCTCTTGCTCAAAAGCACATCGCTTTTGCGATGTGCTTTTGAGGTGTAGACGCATTTTTGTGCAAGACATTTTTGCGGAAGATCTCTTCCACAGAAAACTTCTTGCACAAAAACCCTGCAGTGTAGATCCTTTACAGATTTTCCTGACTTCACACAAAGCTTCACATGACCAAACCCTGCAATCTCTACCAAGATTGGTGGAAATCTCTATGCAATCCCAAATGTGATGGAACTATGTTGACCATTGAAGATGCAATAAAATTCTTTTTCAAAAGCAAATCACTTGCAGTTAGTTCTTTATTTTGCTGCAGCCCATCTATTTTTCTCGTGGTATTGTAGTTAAAAACTTAAGATATCTATCCCACCTTTGATGTGGACAGTGTTTAAAATCACATGCAAAAATTAACTTTAATAGGGTAAGTAGCATATATTGAAAATGTAACCCACACCCCAGCTGGGTGTGATGTTCTGTCCCATCTAGTGGCATCAAGACCACTTAGAGAACAAGTGCGGAACCTTTTGGGGTCAGGGGCCACACGCAAATAAGAAGCAGCCAAAAGGAAACCTTCCCTGGTCTGCCCCACAAGTGAGAAGGAGAGGGGAAAAAAATCCCTCATTGACAAAGACCCCCAAATAAGAAGCAGAAAAACCCTTACCTCACTCATACAACTCGGGGCACCAGGTTTCCCCTTGCACTCCAGCCCCATGGGGGTGGGGAAGGGTGCCAAGGCTTTTTTCAGGGCCATATTAACTCTTCTGGGGGCCTAGGTCTAGTAGATTTGGTAAGTTCAGGAGTGGGCTGGAGGGTGCAGGAGCAAGGTGTGGGGGCTGGGAAGGAGGTTAATCTGTGGAACTCCTTGCCAGAGAATGTTGTGAAGACCAGGACTTTAACAGGGCTAAAAAAAAACTAGATAAATTTATGGAGGGGAGAGGTCCATCAATACTTATTACAAGATAGGTAGGAATGCTAGCCTCTGTTTGTCAGAGGCTGGAAATGGATGACAGGAGAGGGATCACTTAATGATTCCCTGTTTTGTTCACTCCCTCTGGGGCATCTGCTATTATCCACTGTCAGAAGACAGGATACTGGGCTAGATGGACCATTGGTCTGATCCAGTATGGCTATCTTATGAGGTAGTGTGCAGGAGTGGGCTGGGTAGGAGACAGAGAGGATGTAGGAATGGGCTCGAGAGTTTGGGACAAGTAGTGTGCAGGAGTGGGCTGGAGGCTGGGAGTCTGGATAGAAGGGAGGGTGCAGGAGTGGGGACCAAATACTGTCTAGATCAATGTTTCTTAAACTTTTAAGACCAAGGAACACCAAACAAAAGGTCAGGGAAAGTTGGGCAAAAAAAAAAAAAAAAGAGGTTGCCTCCCCCTTTAAGGGCAGCCATTTTGAACTCTGTTGTTCTCTGCGGCATACCTCCGACTGCCTCGTGGCACACCGGTGTGCCTCGGAACACAGTTTAAGAAACACTGGTCTAGATCAAGGGTCGGCAATCTTTCAGAAACAGCGTGCCGAGATTTAACTTACTCACTTCTATTGACAGGTCTGTGTGCCATTGATACTTTTAGAAGTCAATAATAGTCCTACTTAGATTTTAGCAGCTTCATTAATAAAGTAAGATGAAAATCTTACTGTGTAGTGTGATCCTTGGCCTGGCTTTTCCTTGCTGAGTTCTCTGATCTCAGGTTCGTCGTTTGATACTTTAAGCAGCACACAAGCCTCTGTCTCCAGCACTGCTCCACCAGTGATGATGGCAGTAAGAACAGCAGCCTGATCCCCCACCGCAGCAGCAGCCATCGCCATAGCCACAGCAGCTCCCCAGCACTCCCATGCCCTAGGGCTGAAGCTGGGGCCAGAGCCATATGGTGACTTCCCAGCTGTCCTGGGTGGTGGCCCCGGGGGCGCCATTACCATGGCCACATGGTTCCTGGGCTGGCCCTAGAGGCACCATGGCCATGCAGTCCCCGGGGCTGGCCCCAGACACAGGGAAAGAGAGAGGGCTCCAGTGGCAGCACGGGCTCCCCACTGCACGAAGGATGAGGGGGTGCTGAGCTCCTGTTCCATGCCACTCAAAAGCATCTCTAGATCTTCCCTTGATGTGTAAAAGGGAAGTCAAATCCCCCGGAGCCATTGATTCCCCTATGAGGGGCACGTACAATATACATACATTGCTAATGCTTAGATATATTTGCTATTTGTATAGGAGTAAGACATGACAAAGGTCAAGGCCTGTCACAGGTAATAACTTATAATAAGGAGACGAGGGGAGGTGAAACCAGTCTTCTGTTAAGTAGAGATATGGATAGATTCCACATCCTTTAAACTTGTGACCGGCTCAAGCAGGAAAGGGAAAAGGGAAGTATGGCTTGCCCATTGTTCAGCAAGAGTGAATGAATGTAATACAGCTGTAACCGCAAAGTCAGCAAGTAGGCACTGTATTTAACCTCGTTTGGAAAATTAACCTGACCTATAGGAATGCTAAACGTCAAAAAATGAAGTAACCTATCATGTTAAGGCACCTAAACCAGGAAGGATGTGAACCCTATAAAAACCCCTGCATATGAGATGTTGGGGGTCGGCTCTGATTTGAACATTGAGTTCCTTAGCCGTACCGTGGTTGCAACCAATAAACTTGAGTTGGACCCAGCCTGAAAGTGTGACTCTCTTCTTGGGGTAAATCAGACTAGCCTCCAAGGGGACGAAACCTTGCAATTTATGCAACACCCTGATGGATGTTTACTCAACCTGCTCCTAAATATCTCCGGTGATGGATTCCACAACCACCACCTCCCTAGAAATGAACTGTTGGTAGTAATGTGAAAAAGCAAATAGACAACATTTAACAGACAACCTCTGTTTGTTTACTTGGAAAGATTGGAAATACAGTTTATCTGATCATTGAAAAAAATCTTAGATTCTTTTGACTGTGGTAACATTAGGTCAGGAATAAAAACAGAGAAGAGATTCTCAGCTGCATCCTTTGTAAATGTGGGATGCATTCTGCACGCAAAAGTATCAGTTTGTATGAATGAGCTATTTTTCACAAGAGATTTAATGTTGCAAGGGTTTAGCCTGGTTACATATCAAGAGGCTGTCCACCAGTATGGGAGCATTAGGCAAGCAAAGTTGCTGCTTCCTGTTATAGTTTGGAAAAGTAGCATTTACTTCAAATTCAGAACCTATCTTGAGTTTTCCTGGAAATCAAACAACCAATGTATTGATTTTAATAAACTCACTATATAAAGGATAAGGAATGAGTTGAATACAAAAACAAAAAGCCCAAACCCTTAATCCTATTTACTGTTGGAATGGAACAGCCTGATCTTTTATTTGTTTATAGCTGTGTGTCATATATGAGACAGTGTGCAAATATAATGCTATATTCAAGACAAGCAAAGAACAAATTTAAATCATACCAGACAGATGCTCCACACAAATTTCAATATATAGTTTTGATTTTTTAAAGAATCTTTGTTTTTTTCCTTATTGACGGCACTAGAAGTAGTTTTTGGAGCTGAAATATTATTTGAAATCCAAGAATGAACAACCCACTAGAACAGTTTTTCCATCCGGGCTATACATGTGCTGTTCTTTGTGCTGATTAATACCATAGTTCACATAACTACGAGTTATGTAACACAGTTGACAATACCTTATTTCTAATTTAATCATCAGAGCTAAAGTAATTTGATAGTTACTATAACAAAACATCTTTCTATCTGCTCATTATAAACAACCTATAAAGGAGCCTTTTATTTCTCTCTGGACAGTTTAAATTAAGCAAACGCAAACACAAAGTAAAGAAAAATTCATAGCTTTCATAATTCCTGTGGTGCAGCATGTCATACTCAGGCTTGCTCAGAGACTTTTTACCCACTGTTGATTTATTCTTCCATGAATTTGAATGAAGATAAAGCAGCAAAGCTCTGGCTTTCCCTATTTAGGTGGGTTTTCACATTGTGCTTGCCAGCTCATTAAGAGTGATATTCATTCCTCAAGTTTTTCCAGATTTATTTTTTATTATGTTTAGTTTCCTTAATCCTGAAACAAAGAGCATTACAGTGCTTCAGTGCTCTTATATTCAGCCAGAACATTCTTTTTTGGTAAAGTCTCTTAAAGCTTTAACTGTTGTAAGGATTTTAAACTCTTTAACTAGATGACTGTAGAAACTTACTAAACAATACCAATGCATCACTCATAAAATGAGCTGAAAATGTACTTCTTGCTTTTAATGGACACATATCTTTGTAAGAGAGTCAGATAGTTAGGCTGGGAGAAGCAAAACTGAAGAGGATACGATTCTTACACTTCTATATTTAGTCATTATTCTGTGCCCTATTCAACCTCTTCAAAAATATTCAGGACTGTGAAAACCAGGTATTTTATTTGTTATGAAACCTGCAATAAAGTTGGCCTTGGATTTTTTAACTTCTGTCTTAAAATTAAATGTATTTCTCTGAAAGAAATAAAATACTAATCATAGGATGTATTTAATGAAGTTTTCAATGGTGAGTGTTTCATAGCATCCTCAATCTTTGCAACTGTTCTTTTCTTCCACATATATGCAGTGGGATATTCTGCTTTTCCTTACTGCAGTGCAGTGACTTAAAGAGTATAGAATTATTAATACTTCACCTATGGGACTATTCACATGTTGAAAGGAAGCATGTGTTTGAGTGCATTGATGGATTGCTGTTTCCTGTTGTCGTCAACTTTAGGATGCTCCTTATTTTTGGTCCCACATTTGGCCTGCTCTGCTCTGAGGTACGAAGAGGAAAGATAACATGACAAATTTCCCCCATCCGTCCTCAATTGTTTAGCAGTGAGCATTTCAAGTTAAAATAAAATTAAGCCTATAAAAATACCACAGCAGAAATTATATTAAATCATTTTGTGCAGGCACTTTACTTTTATACCTAGAAAGATGTAATATGCATGAATCCTAGAATTTTAGACAGAAAATGTCCCTTGAAAGTCGCACATTTTAATGATCTATATTCAACCTGTTGATACAAACAGAAAATTGGAGTGCCCAATAATCAGTGATTGTTAGACAGAATACTCTCTGTGAATGTAAATTACAAGGCGGCTCAGATGCGGCAGCAGTGATTTACAGATTATGGGTAGATGGCAAATGAATTCACTGTTGACAAACGCAAGGCATTTGGAAGCAATAATCTGACACGTATATTAGAAGGACTAATTTGAACCACCTATACATATTAACTGTAACTACTCAGAAAGAAGATCCAGGTGATACTATGAGAAGTTCAAAGAAAACCTTTGCTAAATGTGCAGTAGCAGTTTCAAAGGCAACCAAAAAAAATGCAGAATGAAATGGAAAAATAATATTGAAAGTGCTTTATAATGGAGGCTGTCTGATAATTACTAAAATAAATAAATGTATTATTGATCAGCTTAAATATCATGCTCATCTGAAATGTCAGTGTTTTCAGTTAATTCATATTTTTAATAATCGCTTACAAGTACAGTGCCTTGATACTGCTCCCAGTTACACCATTGTAAATCAGTCAGAGGAGTTACACCAGCAAGAGTGAGAGTACAATCAGGAGCAATGTTTATATTCCTGTTATTTCAGAGCTAAATCATTCTGTCATGATTATAATTATTGCTGTTTGTCTCCTTCCCTCACCACATCCTGCCTCCCCTGGTCCTCTTATCTGAAAAACTGTGCAGCATGTTATGCTTCTTTAGATATACTTTTGGAAAACAAGACAGCTGCATTGTGAAAAAAAATCTAATTATGGTGGATAAATGAACCAGAATTAATTAAATTGTGGCTACTTGACATTTATAGTTAATTAGTTTTATCTAGCATAAACTGTGAAATAAGTACTTTTCATCTCTGTGTTTTATCAACTGTGCTGAAAATCAACAGAACTTCATGAATCTCAAAAGGGTCACACACGTAACTAGTTTGGCAAAACCCATCTGACAGTATTAATGAAGAAACATGTTTCTCTTCAATTTCTGTTATCAAAGACGATGATTGCTTTTTATTACTATAGTAATGCCCAAAGTTCCCAAACAGGGGAACTTTGAGCTTTGTGAAGAACAAAAATATTTAGGAAGACAATGGGCTTGTTCCAAAGAGTTTGCAACCTAAAACAAGATGTAACAAGTTGAATCTAGCAAACAAGGAGGGACCATTAGGGTAGGAATAATTAGATTAGCAAGTTATACAGTCCAACAATAGGCTTCACTTAATTGTTCCAAATAATTTTAAAATATATTTTTTCATAGCACTGCCCATTTCTAGTTCTTCTTTAATTTAATCTCTGCCGGTTTATATGTTTTATGCCACAATCTAACCTAGGATTACATCCATTCAGTCTGCATAAAACCTGCCCGGTGAGTTCTATACAACTGGTGGGCAGAATGTTTGGGGCGATGAATTCACATACACATGCCCACAATGCAGAGCCAAGATGTGGGGTGGCTGTCCCCCCACTTTCTTTCCCCCCCAGCTGATAGACCAGGCTATACACTGAAATAGTGGTTCACCCTCTCTGTGCCATCTTCACCAATGGCCACAATTCTGGCATGTCCCAAAGATTATATTGTCTTCTCCTACCACTTCCAGGCTAGATTGCCACTTTTATAATATGTTATGCTGGCATTATTATGTTTGATACATATTCATTAAGGAATATTTCCTTTTTCTCCTTGTTTGCATTTCCTCACCTTACTAACGGTGAAGTGTCTTTTTTCCTATAGCTCAGTATATCACTGATCTCAACTTATTATTTACCCTGGGCCTTTTGTGGTTATGTATGACATTTATTTCTCTCCTACCTGGTTTTTAGTCTGGTCTTAACCAGTTATTTGGAGTTTTTCCAAGTAATGCTGGACCTGCTAAGTTTAGGGTATTTTTGAAAGCCCTGATGCCATTGAAGGTTGTTTTAACTAGGTGAAAGATCTTGAATAACTAAGCATTGGCTTTCCAATCTGGGTGAAAGGTGCCAGGCATGTGTATGGTAGCTTTGCCTTAGCTCAACATACAGAATGTGGCCTACAAGTCCCTCGAGATACAGCCAAACTGCCACTATAAACCTACTGTAACTTACCATAATAAACGTATAATCAAAATCATAAGGAAATAATCTATGTATCTATAAGCAATCATAGAATCATAGAATAATAGGACTGGAAGGGACCTCAAGAGGTCATCGAGTCCAGCCCCCTGCCGTCAAGGCAGGACCAAGCTTCGTCTACACTATCCCTGACAGATGTCTATCCAACCTGTTCTTAAATATCTCCAGTGAGGGAGATTCCACCACCTCCCTTGGCAATTTATTCCAATATTTGACCACCCTGACAGTTAGGAATTTTTTCCTAATGTCCAATCTAAACCTCCCCTGCTGCACTTTAAGCCCATTACTCCTTGTCCTGTCCTCAGAAACCAAGAGGAACAAATTTTCTCCTTCCTCCTTGTGACACCCTTTTAGATATTTGAAAACCGCTATCATGTCCCCCCTTAATCTTCTTTTTTCCAAACTAAACAAGCCCAGTTCATGAAGCCTGACTTCATAGGTCATGTTCTCTAAACCTTTAATCATTCTTGTCGCTCTTCTCTGTACCCTTTCCAATTTCTCCACATCTTTCTTGAAATGTGGCGCCCAGAACTGGACACAGTACTCCAGCTGAGGCCTAACTAGTGCAGAGTAGAGCGGCAGAATGACTTCACGAGTTTTGCTTACAACACACCTGTTGATACAACCTAGAATCATATTTGCTTTTTTTGCAACAGCATCACACTGTTGACTCATATTCAACTTGTGGTCCACTATGACCCCTAGATCCCTTTCCGCCATGCTCCTTCCTAGACAGTCGCTTCCCATCTTGTATGTATGGAACTGATTGTTCCTTCCTAAGTGGAGCACTTTGCATTTCTCTTTATTAAACCTCATCCTATTTACCTCTGACCATTTCTCTAACTTGCTAAGGTCATTTTGAATTATGTCCCTATCCTCCAAAGAAGTTGCAACCCCACCCAGTTTGGTATCATCTGCAAACTTAATAAGCGTACTCTCTATCCCAATATCTACATCATTGATGAAGATATTGAACAGTACGGGTCCCAAAACAGACCCTTGAGGAACTCCACTTGTTATCCCTTTCCAGCAGGATTTAGAACCGTTAACAACAACTCTCTGACTACGGTTATCCAGCCAATTATGCACCCACCTTATCGTGGCCCTATCTAAGTTATATTTGCCTAGTTCATCAATAAGAATATCATCGAGACCGTATCAAATGCCTTACTAAAGTCTAGGTATATGACATCCACCGCTTCTCCCTTATCCACAAGGCTTGTTATCCTATCAAAGAAAGCAATCAGATTAGTTTGGCATGACTTGTTCTTCACAAACCCATGCTGGCTATTCTCTATCACTTTATTACCTTCCAAGTGTTTGCATATAATTTCCTTAATTACCTGCTCCATTATCTTCGCTGGGACAGATATAAGGATGGGAATGGCAAGGGGAATAGTTTCTATTCTAACAATATCCAGCTACACTAATTAAATAAGAGTGATAACTACAAACTCTATGTACTACCCAAAACAACTACAACACTAAGCTTATACAACAAAGAAAATCAAATAATATATTCCAACTTACACAGCACACGGAACATTTCAAAGATATTGGTTCGGTTGCGAAGGCCTTGGTTATGCCCGAGAGTTGGGGGAGGTGGCTGGTTGGTTGATCAGGCCGGCAGCGCTTTGAAGTATACGGGAAGGCACACGCACGTTGGTACGTGTGTTGCGAAGACCTCCTAGAGCGAACTGTGCCATGGGTATTTATCCTCAAATCTGCACATCGCTTTCCTGCGCTTGCATATTACCATATATGGCCCAATGGTCACCAAGTGGGGGGTCTGTGTCCCAGGGTTTGGGCCGAAACTGTGCAGGTTTCATGCGACCAGGTAAGCCCCGCAGTTCTCATGCCAAGGTGATGGGTGGGAGAGTCTGAGGCTATTTTCCCCTTTTCACACCTTCCCTTTTTCTAAAGGCAATGGTATGCAGGAAGAGTGCGGCCGGTTTCTCCCAAGGAGTACTGCAGCCCCCTATAACAAGAGCAGCCTGGCCAAACTTTTTTACTGGGGGAGCAGTTTTTTTTCTAACATTAGGCACAAAGTAATTGAGATTACCAGGGAGATATGGACAGGAGATTGCTGTGTGCTTGATATGGAAATTAAGATACTTGACTAGCCTCATACTAATCATGTGAAGTTTTGCCACCTTTTAATCTTGCTAATTTGGCTTTATTTTGACTGTATAAATCAAAGGGTTTGAACCTTGTATGGTACTCACATTTTCTGAGTGTATTAGCAGAGCAGCTTTGCTAATAAACAGAGCGGTCGGACAAATCTGTGAGTCCTGTGTCTGACTTTGACACCAGTCCACCAAAAGTTTGTGAATGGGTTTGCTGGTCCACAGTATAAAAAGGATTGAGAACCACTGGCATATGTCATAGAATTAAATACAGTACCTTGTGACCTCTATTTCCTAAAAGGAAGCTCTCTCTTTTTTTCCCAGAGTCTCTTTCTCAAGCCAGCCCAGTCTGGATCTAACTCAGAGCAATGTCAGGGTCAAGCTTTGAAGCAATAAAAAAGCTTGTTCATTACAAGTTTGGTGCTTAATATTTACACTTAGGACTAACAATGTCAATAAGTGGTTTTAACAAATTCTGTCTGAGACTGGGTTGAGACTCAGCCAGTCCATTATATAGATACTAATAAAGCCTCTTGAGTTATTCTGCTTGTGTCTCATTCCTTCAAACATTTATCGACTTAAACTGGATAGTTTTCAGTCACAGAATACACTGAGAGGCTGGTGGTAAATCACACCAGCTCTGATACTCAAACTGGCTGTAAATTTGCCTGTTAGACTCAAGTTGGCTGTAATATACTGTATGTATATATATATATATATAGACACACACACACACACACACACACACTGTATTTACTGTCCTACAGCTGGATGGGCTGTGGAAAACCTTGGTAAATGTTGTGCTGCCCTATGTTTGCAGCCATGGCAGGAGTCATCTCTTCTGTGTTAATATATTAGCCTCAGTACAGTATAAACTTTCTCTCCCAGGATGACAGATACTGGGGGTTATGCAACATGTCCCAAATAAAAGAAATACAAGTAAATTCACACCAGCTACAGCTTCCATCTCTTTATGCCAGAATTTCATACTGGAACATGACTCTGCATGTACCTTCTCTTCATACAATATCCCGTAGATGTAGTGACTACAGGCGTGAGTTATAATATACCATAACCAGGCATGAGAAAATGGACCCTGAGTGCATATATCCTCAGATGCACATAGTAAAACAAGACCTTTACATCCTCCATCCCAAAATAGTGAGATGAGAACAAATCTCAAATCCCCAACCCCAAAAGGTAAGATAAGAACAGTTCCTTGGGAGTACATGCCTTCAGCCTCACATGACACAGACATGTATATATGCAAACATGGATTTAAAGCTGAAGCAATGTTTACTTTTATAAATAAAGCCTATTTCTTCCATTGCTCTCCATTTGCATTCCCACATGAGGGAGGGTGAGCTCTAGAAAAAATATTTAGATCATTTTAAATTGCCATTATATTTCATATTCTTCAGTGTTTTGAGATAATGCTAAAGCTTCTCTCTTTCAGCACAACAGTTTTCAAGACATCCTGCTGACAGGTACTAGACAGATGGGTTACGTCTACACAGCTTCCCTCTTCTGCAAAAGCCTATGCAAATGAAGTGCAGATTACCATACTGCTACATACTATTGTGCTTCATTTGCATAATTAATTAGGAGCCATTTTTGCACAAGAGTTTTTCATGCAAGAGCCATTCTTCCTGAAAAATTGAGGAAGAATGGCTCTTGTGCAAGAGGGCGTTTTTGCACAAAAAGCGCTGTGTAGATGGTACCTTTTTGTGCAAAAATCTCTTGCGCAAAAATGGTTCCTAATTAATTATGTGTGGCAATATGCTAATCTGTGGCAATATGCTAATCTCTTTTGCACAGCTTTTGCAGAAGAGGGAAGCTGTGTAGATGTAGCCAGAGATACCAAGGGAAGTAAACTAGTGGCTGATTTGGATGTAGGAAGGGACTTGGATTACATTAAGGCTGTGGTCCCCAACCTGGTGCCCGCGGGCGCCATGGCGCCTGCTAGGCCCTTTACGTGCGCCCGAGGAGCAATCAGGGCTGGCCCCGGCCCCGGGTGCGCCGCATGTGTCGGTGCCGACCCTGACCCTCGCCCCAGGGGCGCCGCGCGTGCCCTTGCCGGCCCTGGCGCTGGCCTTGGCCCCGGCCCCAGCCCCGGCTCCGGGGGCGCCACGCGTGCCCGCGCCAGCCCTGGCCGCGCGGAACCTAGGCAGCTGGTGCCGACCTCGGGCGTGTGGTGCATGCTTGGCCCCGCCCCAGTCACGTGGCCTGTGAGCGGCCCCGCCCCCGTACGCGCAGCGCGTGAGCGGCCCTACGCCCAGGCGCCCGGCAGCCTCAAAACGTTGGGGACCACTGCATTAAGGGGTTCAATCCTGCTCCTGTACAAGTCAGTAAGAAAACTGCCATTGATTCCAAAGGCAAAATTTTGAGCCCATTAGGTGAGGAAAGGCTGTAACTTGCTCCAAGCATTTGAATATCAATTAAAGCTGTGCAACACCTTTCAGCCACAGCCTAAATTAGATTATATTTAGTACCAACGGGAAATACTGTACTGCAAATGGAGGTGGTTAAAATTCTTCAATAAAAAGTAATTTAAAGAAAAAAAAAAGCTTTTTTCCACAAATGAAAAAAATTGTTGAAATTTGGAAATTGGGAACCTAATCTAGTGCTTAGCTATCTCTATTATTAGCCAATTCTTGAGATTTTGCTTTAAGGTTTTTTTGAGGGTGTTAATCTCTGAATGTTCCAAGATGCATTTGTCCCTATGATTTACAACCTATACCATTTTCTTACAGGGTGATGTTTTCTCATCCCATCTTATTATTTCATCTCTCACAGTCTTCCACAAGCCTGGAAAAGATAAGTTGGAGCAGACAGTTTCATTCAGAGGACATGTTCAATTTCCTTTTTCAGTTTAGATTGTAAAATATTAATGATCATACTGGCTATATCAGTGAAAGATTGTCCATCAGGGTCTAATCACAGTGTTGTAGAGCACTGCTAAGGACTTACCAGAATCAAAGTCTGGTTGCTGAAAAAATATTTGATATGCTAGAAAGAAGATGTATATGGTGAACTTAGACAATATTATTTATTATATGCACTACAAAAACACTTAAAGGCCTGATACAAAATCAGGACTCCATGTGCTAGGCACTGCATACACACAGGCTACGTCTACACTAGCATGATTTTGCACAAGAACTCTTTTGCAGAAGAGTTCTTGTGCAAAAACTCTTTCAGAAGAGAGTGTCTACACTGGCATGTGCGTTTGCACAAGAGAGGTACTTTTGTGCAAGAGCATCCATGCCAGTGTAGACGCTCTCTTGCGCAAGAAAGCTCTGATGGCCATTTTAACCATAGGGCTTTCTTGCGCAAGAAATTCGTATTGCCTGCCAAGAACAGTTGCGCAAGAGGTCTTATTCCTGAGTGGGAGCATCAGAGTTCTTGTGCAAGAAGCACTGATTTCACACATTAGAATGTCAGTGTACTTGCGCAAGAACTCGCGGCCAGTGTAGACAGGCAAGTTTTTGCGCAAAAGCAACTGCTTTTGCGAAAGATCGCACCAATGTAGACACAGCCACTTAGTAAAGACAATGCCTGGCTTCAAGAGTTGTCAGTCAAAGGACTTGACGATGGTAAATTTACTATCACTCCTAAGTAATAGACGGCTCATAGTTTCTTTATTCTAACTATGTTATTCTAACTTTATTAGTTTGGAAAAAAGAAGATTAAGGGGGGACATGATAGCGGTTTTCAAATATCTAAAAGGGTGTCACAAGGAGGAAGGCAAAAATTTGTTCCTCTTGGTTTCTGAGGACAGGACAAGGAGTAATGGGCTTAAAGTGCAGCAGGGGAGGTTTAGATTGGACATTAGGAAAAAATTCCTAACTGTCAGGGTGGTCAAATATTGGAATAAATTGCCAAGGGAGGTGGTGGAATCTCCCTCTCTGGAGATATTTAAGAACAGGTTAGATAGACATCTGTCAGGGATAGTGTAGACGGAGCTTGATCCTGCCTTGAGGGCGGGGGGCTGGACTCGATGACCTCTCGAGGTCCCTTCCAGTCCTATTATTCTATGATTCTATGATTCTATGACTTTAGCTAAGTGGATGTGTCAATGGGATAAAAAATAAACACTCTTCCTAGATGCCTGGGACTTGATTTTCCATTGACCTGCATCCCGTCTAGTCATTTTCACCAGTGAAAAGGAGCCGTAAAACACTATTGCTCTGATTCAGTAGCCTTTTGATCTCACTTTTCACTGGTACAAATGACTACACAAGATGTAGGGCAAGGAAAATCAGACCTTTGGCTCCTATGTCAAATGCTTCCTTGCCCTATCTTTAAATTATTTGAGAAATGTGATGCCCAATCCTTGCTTAAATGAAAGAAGTGTCCCCATATAAACCTTCCCTGTATAAACCTTGCTAAACAACAACAGCCTGTGAAGAAATCAGATCAGAATACAATTGCTTTAAGAACTAATACTCAGCATCCAGATCACATACCAGGAACCATTATTTCAGGGAATTCATCTTAAACTCATTTTAGGCTAACTCAGACCAAGGTATATATTACCGAAAGAGGCTTCTAATCTCTTATATCAGCTAAATAGATTGAAACAGTTTCTCACTCTCTAGATAGTTATATCCAAACAATGTGGAGAAGAAAAAAGTCCCAATTATTCAATGGGCTTCTTAAACCCATCTTGAACTAGGGCCAACTGCTGGAAATTTAAACCTAAAGATCTTTCATCCCAGAATTTGTTCAGTTCCTTCTCCAAGCTAAAAAGAAATGTGACAGAAAAGCATGTTATCAATATTCACAGCATCAATTCAAATCCATGTAGCAATTCTAATGGATAAACTGGTTCTGTGTGGCGTTGGAATGAGTGTGTATCTTCTCTGACAGAGCCACCAGTGTTGATGCAATAGCCAGTTTGGAAAGGATTAATACAGAAGAGTATTCATGAAACCACAATTGAAACCTTACCTAGCGTCCTAACATAATGGTGAGGGGCACTCGAGACCTATTTTCCCCTTTCTCCTGCCCTTATATTGCAAGCACCCAGGCATACCTACATCAGAGCATGTTAATATTATTCTGCATTTCTGCTAAATTCAAGAAAATCAAGGCATGCTTGCTGAAGGAAACACTTTTAGATCATGTCAGTAAGCATAGGAGTGCTAATGATATCTGATATCAACCCCCTTTGCACCATGTAGAGCCACAAATGCAGCATGTAGCTTTGCATTAAGCCAAATGGCAAAACTTCACAATTTTAAGGCTGTATTCTGGTCCCTCTGCTCTGGTCTCTCTATGCTGTTCTCATAGTGCATATGGGCCACAAAGAAACTGGAAAGACCCAATGCTGCTCCCAGAACTGTCCCTTGGGTGGTATGGGGCCAAGGACAACCAAGCCTCTGCCCCAGGCCTTGCTCCTCTCCACCTCTTCCCACCTCTGCTCTGCTCCTGTCATGCCCCCTTCCCCCAAGTGACATGACCTGGGGGATTATGAGGGGTCATGTCGCTGGCAGTGGGGGTCGGCTCTCCCCCCCACACTCACTATGGTGGTGGGAAGTAGAGTGACCTAGCTGGAAGATGAAGCAGCAGAGCAAGCTGGGGATGGACCTGACCCCTGCTGCTGGCTCTAGGACCACCCCCACAACACTCCAGGTTGCTCTGGGCCCCACCCTGAACTGTCCTATGGATGGGATGACTCTGGCTGCACCTCCTCACAGGCCTAGTATAGTGAGTACACTAGGAGTCAAAACTAAAGGGCAAACCCCTAGGGCTGTGCAAACTTATGCACATTCTGGCCCCCACTATAGTCCACTATTTGGATGGCACAGTGAGGGCATAAAGTCACCTTTGCCTTCTGTGCTTAGTCTGTAGGTTTGCACGCTCTCCTATGGAACCATGAGTAGTTCTTTGGGCTGAGGGATAGGTGACAGGGTTTGCAGGTGCATTCTTGTTCCTGACGAAATGTCAGACTTCCTTGGCCGTGTTGTATTGTGATGGAAACTCTCATTGTATTCTTTGAATACTCATGCCTTTCCTATGAGTTGTGAGGCCCACCTGCCGGGGCTTGCATGCCTGCATAACTCCCAACAGTGGAGTATAATGAGAAGGTAGCTGCATGTGACATAGTTCCAAAAAGCTAATGCAGGCTGTCATAGGGGAACAGAATCCCCAGGGAGACGGGAGTGTGTGAAGTTACAGGGTCATATAGTTATACCGTAAATAGGGTTACCAGTCTCCTACCTGCACAAAACAAACACCCTTGCACAGCCCCTTCTCCTCCTCTGCCCTCACCATGCCCCCTTCTCCCAGGTCTTGCCCCTGTTCACTCCATCCCCCCCTTTCTCTGTCATTCACTCTCCTCACCCTCACTCACTCATTTTCACCAGGCTGGCTCAGAGGGTTGGGATGTGGCTGGGGCTGTGGGCTCCAGGGTGGGCCCCGAAATGAGGTGTTCAAGCTGTGGCAAGGGGCTTCCTGCTGAAGCAGTGGGTTGGGATGTGAGAGAAAGTGAGAGCTCCAGCTGGAGATGCAAGCTCTGGGCACAGGGGATAAGGGGTATGGAGGTGGGACCGGGCTCCAGATTGGGGGGTGGAGCTGAGGAGCTTGGGGTATAGAAGGGGACTCTGGGCTAAGGCAGGGGATTGGGGTGTTGGAGGGGATACAGGCTCTGGGCTGGGGGTGTGGTTTCTGAGGTGGAGCTAGAAATGAGAAGTTGAGAGTATGGAAGCGAGCTCTGGGTGGGGGAAGAGGGTTGGGGTACAAGGGTGCATGTGTGCTCCAGGCTGAGATCCAAGGATTCAAAGGGAGGAAGGGCTAATGGCTGGAGTATGGCATTGGGACATGGGCGGCCTCAGGGGTGCAGGCTCCAGATGGCACTCATCTCAAGCAGCTCCCAGAAGCAGTGGTATGTACCTCCACCACCTCCTATGCAGAGGCATAGCTAGGTAGCTTTGCACACTGCACTATCTGCAGGCATCACCCTCAGCTCGCATTGGCCATGGTTCCCAGCCAATGGGAAATGCAGTGCCGGTGCTTGAGGCAGGGGTACCATTTGGAGCCTCCAACTGCCCCTACTCATAGGAGCTGGAAGGGGGACATGTCACTGCTTCCAAGAGCTGTGCAGAGTTACTGCAGGTAGGGAGTCTGTCTTAGCCCCACTGCACCTCCAACCACACTTCTAATGGCCTGGTTGGCAATGCTGACCGGAGCCACTAGGGTCCCTTTTCAATTGGAAGTTCCAGTCGAAAACTGGACAACTGGCACTCCTAACTTAAGAGAATTTTGAGGCCTGTGTTCACAGTTCAATTTTCTAGGATGTTTTCCCCTGGAATTCCTTCTCTAAGAGTACATCTACACTTGCTCCCTAGTTCGAACTAGGGATGCAAAAGTAGCCAACTGAAATTGCTAATGAAGCAGGGATTTAAATATCCTTTGGTTCAAACTAACGTTACTCCTCATTTTTTGAGGAGTAATGTTAGTTCGAACTAAGGGGTTTGATTTGAACTAATGCGTCCTGAAGCGCACTTCCTGGTTCGAATCAGCTGGTGAGCAGAATAGCGCGCGGGCAAGATTATGCTAATGAAGAGCGGGATATTTAAATCCCCACTTCATTAGCAATTTTGGTCGGCTACATTTGCATCCCTAGTACGAACTAGGGAGCAAGTGTAGACGTACCCTAATAGAGTAATAAAGTGACACGGTGAAAAATCAAGGTATTATTTTCTTCCTTTTGAAGTGCTCTGAGTTCTTAAGGTAAAGAGTGCTATATAAGAGCTGGAGAGCCAAGATGAATGAGGTATTATATGTACTGGACCAAGTTCTGTTGCTGAGAGACAAGTTTTGAACCAGTTCCTTGAAAACTTCTCTCTCTGAGCAACATGAATGGTTCAGTAAAAGATATTACCTAATTCACTTTACATCTGTAATAACCTGGGACCAACATGGCCACAGATATATTGAATATATAAGATCTCAGTATTATTTTAATTAAAAATAATTGGGGGAGAAGGATAGGCTGGGTAATTAAGAGATTTTACTTTAAATGACATAGGCCCCATCCTGCAAACATGTAAGTATTTGCTTAACTTTATACTGAATTCAATAGGACTACTCATATACTTAGTCACACAGGGTTTGATTCACAGCCCACTATAAACAACCGGTTCTTTATTAACTTCAAGTGTTTTTGTTTACACTTTTCACACAACACATTCAGTAAAGTCAGTGGCAAGACAAGTTTTCTTACCACCTTCTCCCAACCAGTTTCACCTCAGGGACTATGCGTTTCCTGATCTCCATTCAGTTCTTGGACTCTCTGCTGTGATTGCCCTCAGAGGATTATTTGGTGCTTCCTGCCATGGGGAATTTTTGTGATCAGAAATAGATTTGTAGGTATTAGTATGCTTTGAATGTACCATTTCTACTGCATATCTTCTGTCTAAAATTTCAAAACTTTCTCTCCTGTAGAAGGCATATATGTCTGACAGAAGGACCTACACTGATTTAGACCAAATTAGAATCTCATCTTTTGTGTGTGAGGCCCATTTCTAATGTGTTTGTTTTAAAAGAGTATAATCTTAAACTCACTATCAGTCCTAATCAGAGGAGCTGTGTGAGTACAGCCCCTGGGCATATAGATAGAATAGTGAGCTGGATTCTTTTCCTAGCTCTGCCACTGATCTCCTATGTGACCTTAGGAGATTCACTTCACTCTCTCAGATTTTGTTTCCCCTCCCACTCTTTATATGTCTTTCTCTATTTAACCTGTAAGTTCTTCAAGGGAGAGATTCTCTTTTACTACATTTATGTGCAATGCCTAGCAGAAAGGGCATTTGTGTGTCTGTCTTGCATCCATCTGTCTATGTGTCTGTCTGCAAGTCTGTTTGTTCAAGAACTCCTCAACTATAAGAGCTAGGATCACCAAATTTAGTAGGCAGCTTCCTTTTCTTCTAACTTAAAGCAAGGTCAGGATTTGGTTGTGCCAAGTAAATAGGAAGTGCCAGGAATGGGACTGTTTTCCATAACATGCAAAGGGAGAGGCCCAGAGAGGAGAGATGTGATACTGAGAGTGGCCACTGGAGGCAGCAAGCACAGGGTAGAGCTATCCTGCAGAGAGATCACTGAGAGCAGTTGCACCCCAAAGAGAATGGCCAGCAGGGCTGGGGATCCACCATCCTGCCTGTTACCAGACCTGGTAAGTCCTCCTGCCTCAAACCCTTCCCCACCCCAGCCACAGCACTGGGTGGAGGGGAGGCTGGGGGACGACAGAAGGCTCCTGGCAGCCAGGATGGCCGGGGGAGAGAGAAGGGCCATGGTGGGCAGGGCTGAGACAGAAGGCCCCTGGCAGCCGAGGAAGTTGTGGGGGAGGAATAGAAGGCCACTGGTGTCTGGAGGGATTGAGGGGGAGGGAGGGAGGAGACAGAAGACCTATGCTGGCTGAGGAGCCTGGGTGGGGAGAGAAAACTCCTGTCAGCTGCAGGAGCTGAGGGAGGGGAGAAAAGACCCCGCTCGCTGAGGGGGGTGAGAGACAGCCCTGGTGGATGGGACCCCTGCATCCTGAGATCCTCTTCATCCCAATCTCTCTCTCTCTCAGCTACTCAGACCCCCCAGCCTCCTGCCCTGTCCCCCCACATCCACAAGGCCCTGCTCTGACTCCTACACCCGCCCTGCTCCCACTGCCAGCCCCTGCCCTGAAGGACCCAGACAATGCCGGGTAAGCCTTCTAGTTCATTAATAAAAAAAACACACACACACAAAAAAAAGAATGCTTATACATACTAGGTAGTGCAACCTTTTAATGATCCTATCCTTTGTTGCTCTTTTTATTTTTCTAGATGCAACATTATTAGAAAAATTTTAAAATTGCAATGGTACTTTTCCCCCTTCTAAAAAATATTTATTTATATACCCAGGATAGTCACATACAAGCACACATTCATGCTATTCGCGAAGAACAGATATCAACAGTCAGGTTTGTTTTAGACGATGTGAGAAGAAATGGGATTACTGTTGTATCTTTTTCAGATAAAGTAATAGGCTATGATTCCAGCACTAAATGTCTATAGAGAAAAATAGAAGCTACACTGTTAGATAAAATCCTATTAATAATTTTCTCTCTGAACAGAAAATGATTTGTGTTTGAGTCTGATATTGGAAGGAGCAGATAACACTGATACACTCATTTATTTCTGCAAAACGCTAAGGAAGTGACTAAAGGTTGCATGAATAAGAATAGTTAACATTCATGAGAGTGCCGTAGTGAACTTTGTTGCCAGGGAACCATAATGAGACCATACCAAAGCCCAGGTTGGATGAAATGGAGCTGTGACTTTAATTCTGCATTCAAAGACAGGAGATCTATATCATTTGCAAACATGAATACACCCGCAGGAACTTGGGAAGGTCACTTCACTGATAGATATGTAGAATGTCATTTTTAAAAAATTACACCAAAATGGATCCCAAGGAAGCTTTACTGTCTCTTACTATGAAATTCAGTGTAAAATGAGAAGGTAAGCTTACAGCTCACTTTCTGTGAAGCCAGGTCTACACTAGGGAAAAAAGTCAGCTTAAGATACACAGCTCCAGCTATTTGAATACTATAGCTGGAGTTGATGTACCTTTGGTGGAGTTTCTATGGCACCTCCACTGTGGGAGGTCGATGGGAGAAAATCTCCCATCGACTTCCCTTACTCCTTGCAACCTGATGGAATACTGGAGTTGATGGGGGGCACCATCAGTGGTTGATTTAGCAAGTCCTTATTAGACCCAATAAACCGAACCCTGAGAGATCGATCTCTGCAGTGTTGATCTCCCGGTAAGTAGACAAGCTCTGAGAGTGGTGATTTTCAGTACTGTACTATGGATAGGATTATCTTCCTCTTATAGTAGGAAATGTTTGTCTAGGGCCTCATACTGTATCTGCATAGCAAATTATTACATTGTTACAAATAACATCATGTCATATTATTCTCTTCTGCAAAAACATATGCAGAGGGGGAAACATTATACATCAGTCTTCAGCTTTTGAAAGCCATATCAGCTGGTCTCATTAGAGCCAGATCTATTCTATGGGGGAAGGTTGGCTTAAGGTATGCAATTCCAGCTACATAAATAACATGACAGGAGTCAATGTACCTCAAGTCAAACCTCAGCACTGTTCCCACAGTGGGAGGTTGCAGGAGTGGTCTGAGGCTGGCTGCGACAGCTGGCGCCCTAGGCAGAAGGTGCAATTGGTGCCCCCGCTTGCACGGCCATCAATGGCCGTGACATCATCATCAGGCGCCCGGGCCAGTGGCGCCCTAGGCAACTGCCTAGTTTGCCTAGGCTCACGGGCCACCCCTGGGAGGTTGACGGGATAGTGAGGAGTACTAGTGCTGATGGGGTGCCCTCAGTGTTCGATTTAGCGGATCTTTATTAGACCCATTAAATCGAATGCTGGAAGATTGACCACCATAGTGCTGATCTTCCTGCAAGTTTAGATGTACCTAGGAGAAGTGCAGGAAAGCCAGGGAAATCCTGACAAAACCATAGAGTACAAAGTTTCATGAGAAGTAATGGTCAAATTTCACAGGTGTTTGACATTTCTCACTTGTTCCTGTGATGCTTACAGTTAACCATCCCATATCAGCACCAGCAGCACAACTACAGCCCAGGGTGTGCTGTACATTGCAGCCAACACGTTAACTTGCACTTTTGGTTCTGGTTCCTTTAATGCCAGGTTAGACCCTATTATCTCATATTCTGGTATTTTTAGAAGCTGTCTTTTACACAGTTCTCCTTATAAGCTTCTATAGACGTCCAGGGGCTTTGCATCATACACTATGTGGGAGTAATGAAATTGCATAACTTTTTTTTTTCTTTGCACTTTAGTCTCCTGTTTTTAAATGGTTTTTACTAGGAATCTTTTGAACTAGTCTAAAAAAGTAAATCAAAAAGAATTATTGATATACATGCACATCAGCTATTTCTGTCAGCTTCACTTAATTCCTTAATTAAGCTGGTAGCTGTGAAAAAAATGAGAGAAACTATATAGGGAGGACCTAGTGTTCTTTTGCTCTAGAGTCTCATGCAATATATTTCTTGTCATTCACAGATAGCTGATTATAAGTAAGTATAAATCTGCTATTAGCCACTTTATTCTTTAATCTTTGAGAAAAGAAGTCTTTTGATATGTCTCATTTTAATATTCCCTTACTGGTTGGTGCAGGACCAAGTATACCTATAGCATCACTAACAGGAATTTGTCTAACCTGTACTTAAAAGCTTCCAATGATGGGAACTGCATAACCTTGGTTTCTTTTCCTACTAATAAACTATTCTTACAGCTAGAAAGATTTTCCTAATTGTAAAGGGCTCTGTCCTTTTTATGAGCGCTCCTCAATGGCTGAGGGTGGGTGTCTTATAGTCTCTACTCAACTGTCTGTGGGAGAGGAAGTGTCCAGTATCTGGCCTGGGACCTGGCCTCTTCTTTTACTCCCTGGTATGGTTGCTGGAAGTTAGGGGGGACCCAGGCCCACCCACTCTTCTGGGTCTCAGCCCAGGGACCCTATAAGTAGCAGTTACCTGCTGAGTCTCTAAGTGATTGGTTGCCGTTATGTCCCTGGGCCACTTCCCCGGAAAGCTACTCCATTCAGTCTTTTCTCTAGGGCCTTGTGACCACGTTCCCCTTGTCTAGGTTTCTGCAAGGGTTGGCATTGGCTTCTTGGCTAGTCTTCAGCTGTGGCCAGCTGTGGGACCTGGTTCAGATCAGGTATGAAGTCCAGCTCCTACTCGGCGCTATCCAGAGTGCTGATGTTCTCCCAGTCAGCCCTGAGGTCTGCCTGGGTCAAGCTCCGGGAAGGAACTGCCAAGACCTGGTCTAGCAGCTTCTTTTCTATCAGCCTGCTGCACCTTGATTGCTACAGCAGAGGCTGCCAGTCTGTTCTGCTTGGAGGACCTCTCTTCTGCTCCTGTTGCTGGGCAGTGTGCGGAAAGGCCTTCAGCAAGGATGTCGGGGCCTTCTCCACCCTATCACACTAATATATAACCTAAATCTTCCTTACTGTAGATTAAGCTCATTATGTCTTATCCTAACTCCAGTGGACAGGGGAAACCATTAATCTGAAAGTGATCCATGCCCCAGCTGCAAAGGTAGGCAAAACCCCCACAGAGTCTCTGGCAACTGACATGGAGGGAAATTTCTTCCCAATCCCCCAAATGGTGAACGTTAGCAAGACCCACAAGCCAGACCCCTGGAAATACAGCTCTACATAGTAATTCATATCCCTGCTCCAACTAGTGTCCCATAATTGGTCATTGGAGATGTTTGCTGCTAGCAGTCTCAGATCAGCAGGGCTTGCTGAACCGTGGCAAGCCCCGCTCGCCAGCCGCACTGTCTGGTGATCTGCGCATGCGCAGATCGTTCTGCACATGCACAGATCACCTGAACCCAGCTCTTCCGGGTTGCAATCTACTCGCCACAGGTGAGTAGATTGCATTATTTGTCGAGCCCTGAAGATCAGCTACATGCCATTTTAGGCAGTCTCCTCGTATCAACCTTTCCACAAATGTATCAAGTTCAGCCTTGAAATCATTTAGGTTTTCCTTAAGTTCACTGCTTCCCTTGGAAGGCATTTGCAAAGAAGTAGATAGACTTACGTACAGTGCTGGGGAGGAGCCAGTGGTCGTGGTACATGTAGGTACCGATGACACAGGGAAGGATAGGAGACAGGTCCTGGAGGCCAAATTTAGGGTGTTAGGAAAGAAATCCAGGACCTCAAAGTAGCGTTCTCTGAAATGCTTCCAGTTCCATGTGCAGGGTCAGGTAGACAGGCAGAACTGCAGGTTCTCAGTGTGTGGGTGAGATGATGGTCTATGGAGGAGAGATTTAGATTTATTAGGAACTAGGGAAGCTTTTGGGAAATGGGGGAGGCTATACAGGAAGAATAGGCTTACCTAAACCAAAATAGAACCAGATTGCTGGCACTTAAACTTCAAAAGGTCATAGAGTATTTTTTAAACTAAGGACTGGGGTTAAGCTGACAGGTTTGGAGGAGTACATGGATCTGACATTATTTTGAAATAATGGCTTGCTGTGTAGATGCACATTTTGTTATTCTGATATAATGTCAGTTATTCCAAAATAACACTGTTGTGTAGATGTATCCAAAGATGATAAGGTCATTGCAGAGAAACTAAATGAATTCTTTGCATCAGTCTTCATGGATGACGATATTAGAGAGATTCTCAAACCTGAACCAATCTGTTTAGGTGACAGATTTGAGGTGTTGTCCCAGATTGAGGTGTCATTGGAGGAGGTTTTGGAACAAACTGATAAACTAAACAGTAGTAAGTCACCAGGAACAGATGGAATTAACCCAAGAGTTCTAAAAGAAATGAAATTGAAATTGCAGGCCCACTACTAATTGTGGTTTGTAACCTATCCTTTAAATCCGCTTCTGTACCAAATGACTGGAGGATAGCTAATGTGACACCAATTTTCAAAAAGGACTCTAGAGGTGTTCCTGGTAATTACATACTGGAAAGTCTAACTTCAGTACCAGGCAAATTGGTTGAAACTATAGTAAAGAACAAAATGGTTAGACACATAAATGAACATAATTTGTTGGGGAAAAGTCAACGTAGTTTTTCTAAAGGAAAATCACGTCTCACTAATTTAGTGGAATTCTTTGTGGGAGTCAACAAGCATATGGAAAAAAGAAATCCGATGGACATTGCGTACTTAGATTTCCAGAAAGCTTTTGACAAAGTCCCTTATCAAGGCTCTTAAGCAAAGTAAACTGTCATGCGATAAGACGGAGGGTCCCCTCATGGATCAATAACTGGTTAAAAGATATAAAACAAAGGTCAGTTTTCAGAATGGAGAGAGATAACTAGAGATGTACCACTGGGGTCTGTACTGGGACCAATCCTATTCAACATATTGAAAAATTATCTGAAAAAATGGGGTGAAACAGTCAGGTGGCAAAATTTGCAGATGATACTAAACGCTTCAAGATAGCTATGTCCAAAGCAGGCTGTGAAGAGCTTCAAACAAAACTAGGTGACTGGGCAACAAAATGACAAGTGAATTTTAATGTTGATAAAATGCAAAGTAATGCATATTAGAAAATATAATCCCAACTATATGCATAAAATGTTGGGGACTAAATTAGTTATTACTACTCAAGAGATCTTGGAGTAATTATGGATAGTTCTCTAAAAATATCCACTTAATGTGCAGTGGCAGTCAAAAAAGCAAACAGAATGTTAGGCATAATTTAAAAAGATAGATCATAAGACAGAGAATGTCTTATTACCTGTATATGAATCCATGGTATGCCCACATTTTGGATACTGCATGAAGATGTGGTCACCTCAAAAAAGATATCTTGGTATTGGAAAAATTCAGAAAAGGGCAACAAAAATTATGAGGGGTTTGGAATGGCTGCCATATGAGGAGAGATCAATAAAACAAGGACTTTTCATCTTCCAAAAGAGGAGACTAAAGGGGAATATGATAGAGGTCTATAAAATCATGACTGGTATGGAGAAAATAAGTAAGAAAAAAATATTTACTTGCTTTCGTCACACAAAAACTAGGAGTCACCAAATAAAATTAGTAAGTATCAGATTTAAAACAAAAGGAAGTATTTCTTCACACAACACATAGTCAGTCTGTGGAACATCTTGCCAGAGGATGTTGTGAAGAAACAGGACATGAAGAGGGTTCCAAAAAAGAGCTTGATAAATTCATGGAGGATAGGTTCATCAATGGCTATTAGCCAGAATGGGCAGGAATGGTGACCCTAGTCTCTGTTTGTCAGAAGCTGGGAATGGGTGATAGGGAAGGGATCACTTGATGGTTACCTGTTCTGTTCATTCCCTCTGGGGCACTAAGCATTTGCCACTGTCAGAAGACAGGATACTGGGATAAATGGATCTTTGGTCTGACCCAGTATAGATGTTCTTATGCCTCTGATGGTTAGAAACCTTTGCCTAATTTCAAGCCTGAATTTGTTGATGGCCAGTGTATATCCATTTACTCTTGTGTCAACAATGGGATTTTCCTCTGCTGTATTATAGGGCATGTCCACGCTAGGAAATTATTTCAAAATAACTAATTTTGAAATAATAACTCCTGAAATAGCTATTTAGAAATAAGCTTATTCCCCAAGGAAAGTAGGAGTTGTTATTTCGAAATAACAGGCTTGGTAGTATGGACGCTCTGCTTCTTCCAGGGCATAAAGAGCAATGGCATCTTATCTCAGCCTTCATTTGGTTAGGTTAAACAAAAAAGCTCCTTGAGTCTGCTCTCATAAGATAGGTTTTTTATTCCTTTCATCATCCTACTAGCCCTTTTCTGTGATGCAGCTTTTTCTCCAATTAGCATCAGTTATAGTAACTCTAGGTCTGTGGTGTCGAACACGCTAGCCACTAGCCACATGTGGCTATTTGGCTAGTTCAGTATGGCTAGTTTGCTATAGCTTCAGAACTGGTTGGACACCAGGGCCTAGGTCTTACTTTAACAGGAGTCTCTGCTTGGGCAAAAACACCCCCTTAATGAGTTCAACCAAATTGTAAATGCCTATGCGTGGAATTTTCAAAAGTACTGTATTTTCGGGTGTATAAGGCGACTGGGCGTATAAGACGACCCCCTAATTTTCCAGCTAAAACATAGGTTTTGGCCTATACTCGCCGTATAAGACTACCCCCCTATACAGAACGTCCCTGTGCTGATACTGTATGTACCGCGCTGAGCCAATCCCGGCAAGCAGTGTATTCTATTAATGCATACAAAGCCTGCTCGGATTGGCAAAGGTTGTAAAATAGCCCGCCTCGCCCTTCCCCCCGCCCAAACCCTTGTGGGGACGGGTCCTCGCATTGACTGCACGGAGGCTCCACTCCCTAGCTTTGCTCTAGGTTTGCTTGCACAGGGGGGTTTAGGTTGCGGTCTACGCCCATTTATCTGGGAGAGACCAACCTACCGCCCAACAAGCCGTCCGCTTCCCCGGTTGGGGGAGAGTCCCCGTAATCTGGGATGGGGAGGACCCGGCGCCCGTCAGGGGGGCTACTCACGGCCCCTCTGGGTCTGTTGGAAGTGTCTCTCCAAGGGCCAGCGTCTCGGGCTGCCTCGCCTCCGGGTCCAGTGCACGTCCGGGGGTCTGGAACTCTCTTCCCCTCGCGTCACCGTCCTCCGCCACCTCGTGACCTCTCGGGCCACCTCTGCCGCTTTGGCACCCCGGGGCGCCCTGCCGCGGTGCCTGCCTCTCGTGTCAGCTCCGTGCTCCCTGCTTGCCCCCGCCGCCGCTGCCCGGGGTTTCTGCCGGCCTCCTCCCTCGGCCGGCGTCCACAGTCGTCCCCGGAGGCCCCTTGGCTGCCTCCCTGCTCCCAGCCGTGCCCGCCACAATCCTCCTCCAGCCAGCGTCTGCGGTCACTCCCTGGGACGCCCCGGCCGGCCCCACGCTCTCCGCCACTTCCGCCCCTGACCAACTGGTCCGTCCGCCTTTTAAACGTGGCGGGCAGACTCGGGCGCACGCGCCGCACCGCCAGGGGAGCGAGCTGGCTCCTGCTCTCCTCCCCCCGCTGCCGGGGTCGTCCGCAGGCGCATCCAGGGACGGGGGCACCCCGTCACAGTAGCCGAAGCTACAGTATGTTTATACTCGGCGTATAAGACAACCCCCAATTTTGGGGGGATGTTTTTTAGTATAAAAAGTCGTCTTATACGCCGGAAAATACGGTACCTAATGACTTAGGGACACAAACTATTGATTTTCAAAGGTATTTGTGCTTCTAGTCATTTGGCACCTTTGAAAACTTTGTGCTTGTGTCAAGTTATTAATCAGTTATTAATCAGCTTTAGCTCTTACTTCTTGCTATCTCAGATCACAAGGAGATGTCTTATGCAACAGGTTGAGTATGCCACATGCAACCACATGGTTCATTCATCCATAATAACAGCTTTAGAAAAGAAAGGAGTAAAAAAGGTACCCCAGAATGAGGATTAAGAGGAATTTATCAACTGTAAAGCTTTATCTACACAAGGAAAACAGAATCCATTAAATACATCTCTTTCTCGTCCCACTACCTAACCATTTTGTAACAGTTCAGCATAGGTAAGATCAAATAACTTTAGTACCTACTATAGAAAGTGATGGAGGATAAGTCTCATAAAGTTATGGACTGGCTTCTAGGAAATCTTATCTCTGATCTTGGCTTTTCCACAGCTAACCTGTGTGACCTTGATAAAATCATTTAAATGCTTCCTGCCTCAGTTCCCCATGTATAAAAATGGAGCAATAATATTACCTACTGACTGTAGTGAATGTAAAAAAACTGATGTAAAGTGCTCAGATCCTCATAGAAAAAACCTGTAAATAAAACAGTTTTTGACCTAAAGCTGAAGCAACAATGTGTAATTTCCTAATGAAGAGCAGAAGAAAAATCTAACTAATGAATGAGAGAGCGCCTTCATTTTCCTGCCTTGTACAGGATTCTCAGTACAGGCAGTCCCCGGGTTACGTACAAGATAGGGACTGTAGGTTTGTTCTTAAGTTGAATCTGTATGTAAGTCGGAACTGGCGCCCAGATTCAGCCGCTGCTGAAACTGATCAGTTTCAACAGCGGCTGAATCTGGACGCCAGTTCTGACTTACATACAGATTCAACTTAAGAACCGCAGGCTCCTCGGCTTTGCTCTGCTTTGCTCCCCATCCCCCTGGTCTGCAGACCAGGGGGACGGGGAGCAAAGCGGCGGAACACGCGGGCAGCAGACAGCCCAGATGCGTCTGGGCTGTCCGCTGCCCGCGTGCTCTGTGGCTTTGCTCTGCTTTGCTCCCCGTCCCCCTGGTCTGCAGAGAGATTGTTGGCTGCAGACCAGGGGGACGGGGAGCAAAGCAGAGCAAAGCCGCAGAGCACGCGGGCAGCGGACAGCCCAGATGCGTCTGGGCTGTCCGCTGCCCGCGTGTTCCGCCGCTTTGCTTCCTCTCCCTGGTCTGCGTAAGTCGGATCCGCGTAACTCATGGAATGCCTGTACTACCAAAAGATACTTTAAAATCCTGTCAGTAATGGTGTAGTAACTCTTAAAAAGTTATTAGATCTTTCTGCAGCTTGCTTGCTTATCAAGTTTTGTCATATAACCTTTTAGACATAATAAATTGCCATCATGTTAATTGGGGGAAATAAACAATAACGTGATGAACAAATAGAGAGATTGTTGGCTGCTAATGGATATGAATTTTGAAGAATGAGAACTCTACAAGGAAAAGTTATCAAAACATCTCCCTATTATTTTTAATAAAGAAACAACAAACTGCTACATTCCCAGGGTGGCTGAGGGATGTAATGAATTGAACAACAGACAATCTCATTTCTCTCTCCAACTGTGTAGAAATTAAATGTCAGCTATAACCACTTATTCTTCATTTCCCTTGCTATGCACTAGACTCTTTCTTGTCAGGATCGTTAACTGAAATGGAGGCAGGGGGAGGGGGCCTTATTTCTGGCAGGCCTGTGTTATTATTTAAAGGGCCTGTGTGATGGGAGTATGCAAATCCCATACTGAGCAACAAAGGGTTAAGGCAGGGGCGGGCAATAATTTTTGCCTGGGGGGGCCACTTCAAAAAAAATGTAAGTAGCCCCAGGCTAAAATAAAAATAATTTAAGTAGCCTGGAAGGGGCAGGGCCTAAACGGGGCGGGGCTACCCCACCCCCAGACCATGATTGGGGGGGTCCCTTTCCCCCCCTTTCCACTAGGCACCCATACCCTGGAAGAGGCTTGGTACGCTCCTCCACCCCCAGGCCAATCAGGGCCCGGGGGTGGGGGAGTGCGGGAAGCCTCCTCCCGCCCTGCGAGGAACACGTGGCACATGGGGTGCAGGAGCATCAGGGCCTCTGCAGGCCGGATCCACCTGCTTGGAGGGGGTGAATTCAGCCCGTGAAGGCCCTTTTGCCCACCCCTGGGTAAGGGATGACTCTTGGCTGAGCCAGCTCCATGCAATTTTGCCCCTACTGTAGGAAATGTGCTACCAGGAGGAGGAGTGAAAAGGTGGAGAAACAGCTAATTTGGTAGCAGACCAGGGAAGAAACAAGATCACCAACCTACACTCCAGCAGTGGTGCAAGGTACACCCTACTGACAAGTTATTTTTAGCCAGGAGGGAGTACTGGAAAGACTGCCTACCGGTCATCCCCAGACCCTCCACTGGCTGCCACATCTCTGTGTACAGAATTGGGGCAGAGGAGAGGGGCTGAACTGGGAGTGCTGCAGCAGCTGGCACTTTCATTTCTGCTCCTTTCATTGCTGTTCCTCAATGGGGAAAGGAGCAGAACTGCCAGCCCCTCCCTCCCCCACCAGCCCTGTACACAGACACAGCAGCACTGTAGAAGGACAGGGAGAGGCTAGGAGTTCTGCTCATTTCCTGGCTGGCAGGGGCAGCAGTGAAAGAAGCAGAGCACTAGCAGCTGTTCCTCTTGCAGCCTCTCTTGGATCTCCCAGACAGGTGGAGAAGCACACAGGAAGGCGCCTTCTCTTCCCTGTCCCACAATTGAGAGCTTGTCTCCACTTAATGGGAGATAGACACTGTGGACATCAGTCTCTAGCAGTTCGATTTAGCAGCTCTAGTAAGCAGAGCCTGTCTTAGGGGCGGGAGGGGCGGGCGAGCTGGGCGATTGTCCGGGGCCGCCATTTTCAAGGGACCGCCAACAGAGTGGTCTTAGGAGTGGGCCGTGACTACATTTCGGCCCGACTGCCCCAAATCTTCCTCCCAGGTTTCCCTGGTTACTTCCCGACTCCCCCCTCCCCCTTTTTTTTCCCCTACAAATTTTTGTCTGGCATTTTTTTTAAACCATCTGGCAACCCTATGGGTGAGCCGGGCCGCCAATTGGTTAGGACAGGCCCTACTAGTAAGGACCCAGTAAATCGACCACTGATGACATCCCCATAGGCTCCGGTACTCCACTGGATCTCAAGAAGTAAGGTAAGTCATTAGGAGAGTTTCTTTCATTTAGCTCCCATAGTGGAACGCTACCAAAATTTGATCTAAGATATGTTGACTACAGCCAAATTATTCACATAGCCGGAGTTGTGTATCTTAGGTCAATTTTCTCCCCTTGTGTAGACCTGGCTTAAGGAAACTGTCGGCGAGATGATTACTGAGTTTCTGTACACAGGATCCACTCTGTAAGTGCAAGGCAGGTGATAAAAGGTGAGTGTGTATGCTCTGTCCCAAACTGACTCCCAATAATGATGAACCTGCATTTGTACAGTAAATTTCCTGCCATGCAGTTTAATTTCAATGAATAGACAACTGATGATGGCTTTCCTTAGACCTTTCATGAACTCACAGCAGGATCTCTGCACCTACAGTACTCAGTGCTGTGCAAGGGATTGTGTGTAATGATGGTCTTCCTTAGGAGATTTATAGCTAGATCAGTGGCAAGGGTCAATGGACTGGCTTGTGTGTTTACTACATTCACACTGATAGCTGGCTCTAGTCAACTAACCAGGAATAGTAAATTCAGTTCTAAGATGGTGATGAGTCCTTTTGTTTACATTAATGTTAAATATAAAGGAAAAAAAGCTAATTAGGTCTAGTAAGATAAAGAACCAATGGCTCATGAATACCTTCCAGGTTTGCTTAGCTCAGTGATACTCAGACTGAGGCTTATGAGCCACAAGAGGCTCTTTAATATGTCTCCTATGGCTCTTTGCAGCACATGATGTTATATAGGAGTTTATCAGTAGGGATCACCCTCTTGTGCAAGATAACACGTGCAAATAAATCAATAAAAGAAGTGACTACTTTTGTGTCCCATTTTTACAAAGAGAGCTGCAAGCCCGAACCCTCAGTTCCACAGACAAAACTGCTTTGATCCTGTACGGGATCTGGGCATTTATTTTGATCCATTAGTAATAATAATCCCATTACTTATCAATAGTAATGTGCTTGTGTTATGGTAGCACCTAGTAGGGCTGCACTAGTCACTGTCCAAAGACACAGTCTTTTAGAACTTTTTGCATTATTGAAAGACTGTCTGCAGCAGAGGTCAAAATCCTGTATTTGCAATATATTTGCAAGAGGTTACAGTACTGCATTTGTGACGGCGCGTTGGGGGTCCCCTGTCTCCTGCACCCCGAAATGGCACAAACAGACTGCACCAGCTGGTGGAATAGAGGAAGTTTATTGCCTCTCCAGGATACAGCACAGCACAGATGTAATCTGGTCACAGAGCTGGGCTAGGATGCCTCAGGCCCCCTTGAGATGGGGGAGACTGGGCCCCTAAACTCCAGCCCCTTTCCCTAGGCTGTCTCCTCCATGCTCCCAGACAGCAACTAACCAACACTCTTCCAGCCCTGCCCCCCCCAGTCAGGGCAGCATTCCACCTTCCTTTGTTCCTCTCCATGGGGGGTGTCTGGCCATACTGGTTGAGAGATCCCTTTGCATAGTGACTCATCCTGTTTTGCTGTGTGGTGGTACCCACGGCAGCCAGTGGGGGTTACCCCAGAGCCAGCAGCATAGAAACCAGCCAGGTACCCCCACTACGTCACAGTGTTACATTACATTTTCCTATTGTCTTCATCTTGAGCAGCATGTGGCTCTTCTTCACGTCCTTTCTTCCTGGCACTCCACTAGATTTTATACAGAAGAACTACAATTATTATGCCACCGTGCATCAAAGGCCTGATGCAAAGCCCATTAGTAAGACTCCAACTACTTTCGCTGGGTATGGACCAGAACCCAAATATGTAGAAGATTTACCTGGAATTGCTTGGGTCCTTCACGGCAGGGGCTTGAGGTGTGTTTGGCGCAGGACTCAGGTTTGGAGGGTGAAGAGGAGTTTGGGCAAGGTGGCAGGTGCAGGGGTCAGATCAGGGGATGGGTGAGCTCAGATAAGGGGTGAGACTAGCCCAGGTTAGTGTGTGTGTGTGTGTGGGGGGGGGGGGGGCACATGGCCCAGATGTTGGCTGCTAGCCAGGGTGTTGGAGGCTGTGATGCCTCACCGGTGGCTTTCTCCCACCTGCAATGGTTATTGGGGTGTATTACTGTTCTCCATGTTTGCTGCTGCTCTGAGGTCATTCAGGTGTATAACTATCCCTTCCATTTCTGTTACAAGAGGAAACTGCATACCAAATTTGGTTGTCCTAGCTCTTACAGCTTAGGAATTCTTGAACAAAAGGACTCACTGATAGATGGATGGATACACAGGCAAAAAGATGCACAAATTCTCTCAACTATATAGTAGATTAGAGAGTTTGTCTGTTTGATCAAAAACTCCTTCTAAATATAAGAGCTATACCCAGGGCCAGACGGAGGCATGGGCGAGCTGGGCAGCTGCCTAGGGTGCCAACCACATGGCATTCCTTACAGCTGCCATCAGGAGCCACGTGCCCACATCCGCGTGGTGCCGGCCACCAGCGCCCTTCCCCCCATGGCTGTGGGGCCCTGTGTAACCACCACCAAGACAGATCTGAACCTGGGACCTTAGGAGCTGACTAGAGGAACCTCTACCCTCTGAGCTAAAAGCCAGCTGGCTCCCAGCCCATGCTGTAGAGGTCTCTTGATCTTAACTGTTGCAGTGGTCTAGGTGCCACTTGCAGTACTCAGTAACCACACTACACCTGCACAACCCGGCGCGTGTGCCAGTAGCACTGGCCGGGCCAGGCTGGGCAGTGCATGCGCCATGCGCCCTGGGAGGCAGGCCGCACACCCTGGGGGGGGCGGGCCTGTGCTCCATGGGCGGGCCCGCGCATGCACCCTGCGCCCGGGGGCAATGCTGCGCACCCTGGCCCAGGGTGCCAAAAGGGCTCAGGCCGGCCCATGCTATACCACCAAATTCAGTATACGTCTTCCTCTTATCATAATTAAAAGCAAGGTAAGTATTTGGGATGCACCTGAAATGGGGATTGCTTCTTACAAACAAACAAACAAACAAACAAAAAACCAGAAATGAGACAGAATCACCAAATCAATAATAATAGACAGAGTGGAGCAAATATTGAAAGAGACGCAACTAAGATGAGCCAGAAGCATAGGATGAACCTGGAATAGGATTGCTTCTCAATAAACCTTTCGGAAAAGAGAGAAAACGGAGAAATGTGGTGTTGTGCCCTGTTTTGGCACAGCTACATCAATGTTTAAAGTTTGAAAAGTATACCACAAAGTTATTGGAAACCACCCTTTTTTGTTAAAACATAGCAAATGATAAGAGTTTATAGGGATGAAGAAAATAAAAAGGGAATTCCCATTTTACAAAAATCCATAAAAAATTAAAAGGACAAATATTAACCATCCATTTTTAAAGAAATCAAAATAAAAATGATTCACAATAACACTGTATTTTGAAAAATATAACAATTTAAAAAAGCACGTACGTTTTCCTTTTATTAAAAAAACTCTTTGGGTAAAGGAGCTGAGCAATTTGGGGAAATCTGCTAGTGTATACCTAGAGCTATCTGTGCCTGGGATTATCATTCATCGCAGTTTAAATTACGGGCAGTGCCTGGTAACTCCATCATCTGGGATTAGACACCCTGTGGGATTACACAAACCCTACAGTTCTTCAGCGATGGAAGGAGCCAATAAGAGCTAAACCCGCAGCCCTCGGAGCAGGAGTCTGTAGCACCCAAGAGACTGCACCTGCCCGCCCAGTCTGTGCGCGCACGCGCCTGCTCTGCTGCCTGGGTTCGCGGCGAGCGGGTTCAATGCGGAGCACTCGCTCGCCCCGCCCTGTTCAGGGAGCGCCTCAGTGGGCGGGGCTCCGGCCGGCAGCCGGGAGAGGGGAGGAGTAACGCGTCCCGCCGCGATTTGTCCCTGCGCTGGCGCCGTACCAGGGCTGCTCGCTGCCCCGTGGCTGCCGTGACAACGAGGGGAGCTGCTGGCCCGGCCGGCGCAGTGATTTGGGCGGCCCGCCCGCCCGCCGTGACTGCAGCATGCACTAGCGGCGGGGGCGGGGATGTGGCCTGTCCCCTAGCCGGCAGAGCAGCCCGGGCCAGGGCAGGGATGAGACATGGCTTCGGTGAAGGTGGCGGTCCGCGTCCGGCCCATGAACCGCAGGTGGGTCCCGTGCGGAGCCGCCGGCTCCTGCTGCTCGTTCCCCGCCTCAGGGCTGCGGGGGAGGGGGAGGGACAATCCCGTCCCCTTCCCTGGGGGCTGCGGGCCCGAGATTCTCCCCCCCCCACCCGCTCCCCGTCCCCTTCCCTGGGGGCTGCTGGCCCGAGATTCTTTCCCCCCCCCCGTCCCGTTCCCTGGGGGCTGCTGGCCCGAGATTCTTCCCCCCCCCGTCCCGTTCCCTGGGGGCTCCTGGCCCGAGATTCTTCCCCCCCCCCCGTCCCGTTCCCTGGGGGCTGCGGGCCCGAGATTCTTCCCCCCCCCCCGTCCCGTTCCCTGGGGGCTGCGGGCCCGAGATTCTTCCCCCCCCCGTCCCGTTCCCTGGGGGCTGCGGGCCCGAGATTCTTCCCCCCCCCCCGTCCCGTTCCCTGGGGGCTGCGGGCCCGAGATTCTTCCCCCCCCCCCCCGTCCCGTTCCCTGGGGGCTGCTGGCCCGAGATTCTTCCCCCCCCCCGTCCCGTTCCCTGGGGGCTCCTGGCCCGAGATTCTTCCCCCCCCCCGTCCCGTTCCCTGGGGGCTGCGGGACCGAGATTCTCCCCCCTCCCGCCCTGTCCCTTTCCCTGGGGTCTGTGGGGCCAAGTTCGGACTGGGTTAGGGCCATTGTGCGGGGGTGCGGTCACAGACGATCTCTTGGGGGTGCTTCCTAAGGTGCTGACGGCCTCTGCCACTCACCTTCCTGCTCTCTGGGGCTCCTCACCGCTCTGCTGGTCTCCCCCAGCCCAGGCCCCGAGCTGAGGTCCCTGCCCCACACTGAGAAGCAGCATAGACACCGAACGACTTCACGTCCTAGGAGAGTGCAGTTTAGGGCATATCCTTCTGAGAGAGCACTCCCCAGATGGGATTAAACCCCAAAGAATTAGGTAAGCTCCCTTTAGCAATGAAAAGGGAAATGTGCACAGGGGTTGCCCTCCCCAGGTAGCAATCGCTTACACTGGGTTTGATAGAAAGTAAAAATGGTTTTATTAAGTTGGAGCAGTAGGATTTAAGTAGTAACAAGTGAAAGCAGGCAGAGTAAAGTAGGTTACAAATCAAAAGAAACAAAACTGCTCGACTAATTCTACATTGAACCCTTAGTTCAGACTCACTCTAAAACCTCTTTTCCAGCTGCCACAGTAAACCAGGGCTCTATACCCCCCCTCCCCCGCCTTCCTTCAGGTGCAGCCCAGACAAAAAGAACAAGGCCTCTCCTCTCTTATTCTTTTTGTTAAAGAATTGAGGCCCCTCCCTTCCAACCACTGCTCTGACTAAAGGACAAAAGTTAAACAGTTGAGGGTAGCACCCTCTGTGTCTCTCATTCACGTGTTTGAAACCCACAAAGTATTTCCTACTCTATGGGTGCGTCTAGACTGACAGGCGCTTTTGCGCAAAAACTTGCCACACGTCTACACTGACCGTGAGAATTTGCACAAGAAACACTGATTTTGTACAGGAACGTTAATTTCTTGCGCAAGAAAGCCCGATGGCTAAATTATCAGAACATTAATTTCTTGCGCAAGAAAGCCCGATGGCTAAAATGGCTTTCAGAGCTTTCTTGTGCAAGAGAGCATCTATACTGGGCATGGATGCTTTTGCGCAAAAGCAAATCTTTTGTGCAAAGGCACATGCCAATATAGACGCTCTCTTGCGCAAATACTTTTAATGGAAAAACTTTTCAGTTAAAAGTATTTGCACAAAATCTTGCCAATTTAGATGCAGCCCACGTGTCTAATTTTCCCCACACAAATGCTATACACAACAAAGTAAGATAAACACAACCAGCAGATCATGACATGAAGATTGATGGGTTACATTAAATAATTCGCTCAAACCACCTTTGAATTATGTATATTCATGTCCACAAGTACATTTCATAAAGCATGTCGGGGGGGCGGGGGGAAGGTCCGTCACAGCCATCACTTTCCTTATTCTTCTTTATCCCCCTCTTGTCCCTCTTCTCTGATGGCTCCTGGGTGGGGGGGGGAGGGGAGATTGTTCTTCTTACCCTTACCTTTGGGGGGGGTTCCCAGATAGGGATTGCTAGCTGCTTTGCCTATTTTAATAAGAGAGCTATTTGCATAGTACAAATATAACTACACTTGGCCTGCAATAGGGGAAGATCTGTAAAATGCTCATGTAGTGGCACTTGATGGTTTTTATTTAAAAAATGGAAAACTGACAAGTATCTGGAAAGTAAAATTTTTGGACACTTTCAAAAATTGATCTCACTCAGAAGTCTTTATAGGTAATGACTACTACTTGACTGGAAAACATACATTAAAAGGACACTGCCCAGGCCATTTGCTGAATTGATTGTTATAAAATGTATACTTCTTGAGAGAGATCCAGAAAATAAATGTAGTTTTCCCTAGTTTAGTAAATGTTAAATGTACAGAGTTACTTTTTAATGAACTAACCCCACTACTGCTTTAAAGACAGGCAAACAAAACTGGATATATTAAATTCATTGGGTTCTCTGGGAAATCTTTTCATTTATGCCAATGGTCTGAAGAGATGTAATTCTTTTTTACAAGAAAAAGATAAGCCTTAAATTTATAAATGCTAATCAGGCTTCTGTTATCTAAAGCAGTTAAAAAGTGGAACTTATCTCCTTATCAATTTGCAAAATCCTTAGAGAAGATCTATACACACTTATAAAAATCTTGAGAGTGCTAAAATAAAAGTGCAAAGTATTGTTTATTTGTACTGTGGTAGCACCAAGGAGTCCTAATTCATGTGCCAGGGCCTCATTATGCTATGCACAGTAAAATACACCATCAGTTGGCAGTCACTGTCTCAGAGAATTTATAATTTAAACACAACAAGTGGATGCAACAGATGGAGAGCACATGGAAACAATGAAGCAGTGCTGGTGTTTTAGGCAGCATATACTGGGATGTGTTAAGATTCAGAGAGTGAACAGGAAGGAGAACCAGATATCCAGTTTATAAAGCTGAGGTTGAGGATTCTTGTGTGCACTGCAAGAAAGTGTTGCAACTTGTTTACAGCAAGACAGCTATGTGCTAGCCTAGGTTACTAATCAGGGCAGCATGACCAGCTGCTGGAGTTTCAGTACTAACCATTAATTAAAAAAAACCGAGGCACTGATCATTCTGATGGCCTGGTTGAAGCAGTCTGTTTACACACTGAATTGCAGGATTGGTCTTTGAAGTCAAGTCTCACTGTCTGCAAAAATACCACAGCAGATTTTGTTCTCATCACATCTTGTAGGGTTTAAGCTGGTCAAAATTTCAATTTGAAACTTCCTTGGGAAACCAGAGGTTCAGTAGAAAGTTGGTAGTTTATTAAAATGGCACTGAATCTAGATGCCTGGGACAGAGCAGCTGGGGCGCTGCTGGGTAGGTCTCCGCAGCGCCGCACCTCAGTGCTGCGGGGACCAACCCGGCAGCACCCCAGGTGCTGTACCCCAGGTGTCCCCAAGTCAGCTGCTGCTGAAACTGATCAGCGGCTGATTCCAGGAAGGCCCGGGGCAGAGCAACTCTGCCTCGGGCTTCCTGTAGTCAGCGCTGGTCAGTTTCAGCAGCGGCTGAATCTGGATGCCAGTTCCAGCAGCGGCTGAATCTGGATGCCAGTTCCGACTTAAGTACAAATTTGACTTAAGTACAAACCTACAGTCCCTATCTTGTACGTAACCCGGGGACTGCCTGTATTTGGATCGTTTTTAGAACAGGCAGGGCAGTATGGTTGTTCCAAAATGCGTATTGGTAAGACTTCAGCAAAGGTTGTTTAAGTACTTTGTTTTTTGTACTAAATGCAGTTGCAGAATATGAAAACAGAGATGAATATTGAATTACTAAAACTAAATTGGAAGCTACTGAATTTTGTAAAATTGTTTTAACTCTTCTTTGGATTTGTTTTCAATACTTAGCAAACCAATTGAAGGAAAAGATAAAAATACATAGAGAATATGCTGCTCAGTTACATAGTGATTCACAATGATTGCAATCAGTTTTACTTTCATAAGATAAATAGCTTTAAAATGTTACAGTGATAAGGGTTTCTCTCTAAAAGAAGATTTTAAGTGACACTAGGATTGGTTGGATTAATGTGTGCTATGTCAGTGTTAATTCTTGAAATTTGTAGGCCATATTTGTATGTTGTCTATTACAGATGTGCCAATTAGCGCAACAGCTGCATTAACTATATAGTATGTTTCATATATGCATTTTGGAATGAGGTAAGCAGTCGGAGGGAACATATTACTCTAATATTATTTGCTATTCCATCTTATGAACAATTAACTTTTTAATGTACTTCCTCCTTTCATTGTTTTTTAGTCATTGGCATCTGTTGTGAAATGGGACACATACTTTTGGGAGCTGCTATAGTCTCCCTCTTTGTTTCCTCTTGTGCCTCTCAAAAAATAATTCATATCCAAAAGTGTATCATCTATAGGAAAGATGTGTGACAAAACTGAGTGAAAAATTTTCCTACTGAATAATATAGTAGTAATAGTGTGGTAGGTAGAGTGTTTAGCTCCTAAATCTAAACTAAAACCAAATTGCAGGTGTGAACTTATGTAGTAACAAACCACTTTGGCCACATTAAGTCTCCACAAAGCCTTCATTTTTTTTTCTTTTGATCACGTATATGTTATCTTGTGGAAGTCAATAGGGACAAGTGCCATTACTGTCATTGTGACAGCAACCTTTTAGGTCTTTGTTTTTTAAAAAATCCTTGCAATTTAAAATAGCTTAGAAATCAATCTTTTGAGCCATAGAAAGAAAAAAGCAGTTAACTGCTTTTGAGAATAACAATGTACAGTAAACTTCCGATAATGCGGCACCTTTAGGACCCAGGGGGTACCAGATTATGAGAAATGCTGGACTATCGGAAGTGGGGGCTAGGAGGAGTCTGAGGTGGAGTGGGGGGGATGCGCCCCTCAACGATGCGGGACCAACCCGACAGCACCCCAGCTGCTCTGCCCCAGACTTCCCTGCAGCACCCCAGCTGCTCTGCCCCAGACTTCCCTGCAGCACCCCACCTGCTCTGCCCCAGACTTCCCTAAGTCAGCCGCTGCTGAAACTGACCAGCCACTTAACCCCGGGGCAGAGCAGCTGGGGTGCTCTGCCCCGGGCTTTCCAGAGTCAGCCGCTGGTCAGTTTCAGCAGCAGCTGACTTGGGGAAGTCTGGGGCAGAGCAGGTGGGGTGCTGCTGGGTTGGTCCTGCAGTGCTGAGGGGCGGTGCTACAGGACCAACCTGACAGCACCCTAGTTGCTCTGCCCCGGGCTTCCCCGAGTCAGTCGCTGGTCAGTTTCAGCAGCGGCTGAATTGGGGAAGCCGGGGGAAGAGCAACTGCAATTGTCCAGCTGTCTAGAGCGCTTCCGGGTTCCAGATGGTGCTGGACCATTAGGAGTGCCGGACCATTGGATGCCGGACCACTGGAATTTTACTGTAGTTGGAATTCATATGTGGCTGAAATAATATACAGGCTAATGGAATGGTCTTAGTTGTCACTTACTTGTATAGGGTTATCTTTGAGGTTTAGTTTCAGAAATAGCTGTTGAAACTTCAGGCTGTAAGGCATTGGATTGGAAGGGTACTGAAGAAAGCAGGATGTTGGTAAGAAGTGGCAATAAGAATAATAAACAAAGGTTAAATGGACACAAGTTTGTATCAGAAATGGTAAAACACAAAAGCCCGTAGAAGCACATTTTAACCTACCTGGGCACTCATTAATGTATTTAAAAGTAGCTATTCTTCTACAAAGGAATTTCAGGAACCAGTTAGAGAGAGAGAATGCGGAACTGACCTGCATATGGAAATTTGACACAATTTCTCACGGCTTGAACTAAGACTTAAACTGGATGGACGGTTATATTCAGCACCCAAATGACAACAAAAGGATTGGACACTTAGTGCACTCAGCCTCGTTAGCACAGGCACTATTATTGACAGATTCTCCCCTCCCCCCCTTCCTTCTTTTTCTGTTATAAGTTTGGAAGTCCCCCCCCCTTTTTTTCATCTGAGGAAGTGAGTTTTGCCCACGAAAGTCTCCAAGGTGATACAGGACTATTCTTTTTAAATCATTCTTTGGAATGATGTCCTGTTCGCAGTGTGCTGTGCCTTAGAAATTCTCTCAATTCTTCCTTTTATTTTTGTTGCTTGAGAAGATACCAGAGAGCTCTTTAGACTTCTCTGTACAGGGTTGGATAGCAATTTGAAGAAGCTGGACACTATTATCTGGGATAATAGGGAATGAAAGATATGAAATAAACATATTGTTGGTTTGTAAACTACACTTAAAATAGTCGTGTTGAGCTCTTTAACTTAGAGTTAATAGAACTAAACAGTATTGTAGCATGTATTTGTACTACACAAGGAGAAAAGATATTAAAGAAGGAAAAAATGAGATAAGGATGTAATATAGTAAATGGAATGGGTGTTAAAGAAATCCATGTTGCTGAAAAGTAGTTTAACTGTGCTGATTTCTAATACAGTTTTTCACTCTCTAGGGCCAAATTTTGTTTAAAACTTAGAAGCATGCATTTAAATAATAAGTATTTGGACAAATATGAACTGTGGTGTTTTTGGTACATATATATGTATGTATATATTTTTTCTTCTCCAGCAACAGAATTGGTAAGGAAAAAACTGTTGGTCCTAACTGGAGATGGCTCAATTTATTTTCTTAAATTCTGGATTGATTTTCTTTTATTAATAGATAATACATTATTCAAATGGCCATTACGTGTTTTGCCATGACAGCTTGTTCCTCGATAGAAATATGTCACTTTTACCTTGATTTTTCCATTTTTCCGTATGGAGCAGGCTGTAATGTTGAGAACTAGTCATGTCCTATTTTAAGAATTGGCAACACCTAACTTTGTAAATAAGTAACCTGAGTGAGAAAGCTTTCTCCTTTGTATACAATACCTTTCTACTTATCCCCTGACTTTTGAATATAAAGCCATTAAAGTAGTTTCACTGAGCACTTGTTGGGGTGTAAAGTAGGACATGTCTTCAGTGTCCTCTTAAAAAGCAAAAATTACTCTACATTCTTCATTTTAGTAATTGTTATTTATGGAATATTGTGTGTGGGACTTGGCAAACACAAGGAACTGTCCCTGGTTCAAAAAGTTTGTCACATTCAGATGGGCATATACCACGGCAACGACACAATTTTATATACAAATTTTGTAGGAGATGGAGTGGAGGAGATTGTTGGAAGATTACATCAGGGACAAAGGTTAAAAAGGAAGTGGACTTAGCTGATTAAATTGGAAGCTGTGCTAAAGGTAAGGGTCAGAAGGAAAAACAATGTAGGCTGAGAACTGGAGAAACAGGTCAGAATATCCCAGGGACTGAGAGATTTTCTTGTAGTTTCACTTTCAGAATCATAAACAGGCCAATCGAGTGATGAGAAGGATTTGTGGAACTTGGTGAGGGAGAGGCAGCCAAGCAATTTGCTGCTTGCCATCTTATACCTGATATCCACTATATGTATCTGGTATGGAACGGGTATGTTGTTGGATAAAATGGATCATAAAAGGATTTGAAGGAAAATATACCTGCCCAACTCAGCTCCCTTAAAGATTTTAGGATTCTTGAATACTATACAATTGGCCACCAAGTAACCTCTTTTTGTAACCTCCCTTTCACCTATTATGAGGGGAGGATAGTGAGGTATCAAAAGCAGGATTGTTGCGACTTGGTTGTTTTTTTTTTTTTGTGTGGAAATGAGTAAGGAAACAATGATTGATTTGTGTTGTAGAACTTGTTGCTCAGTATTCCTAGATATTTTAGGTGAATAATGTTGCTGCTTAATTAAACCACAACTGTTGCCTATTACCTTTATTCTGATGTAGCTGGACAGTAAAAGACATGTTAGGCTGAGAACTGGAGAAATGGCAGGTTAGAGTATTTTAGAGATAAAAGAGGATGTGTTGCAACAAGTTGTTAGATAGTGGGAATGCTCCCTGAACTTCAAAAGAGAGTTGCCAGTGTCAACAGTTCTACAGGGGGGGGGGGAGGGGGAGGAGGAGGAGGTGTGTGTGTGTGTGTGTGTGTGTGTGTACACACAGCACTGGCTAATGATTATCGTCCTCTGGAGCTCTGATGTGGTGTGTGTATTTCCCCAGTCTCTCTCTTTTGACAAGCTCTAAACTTAGTAACTGTTCATCAATCACCTCAAATTTTCTTCACCTTCTCCCTTGGTGCATGCTGAAGTTTTGCTATTTAGAATGTGGGATCCTGAATTTGCAACAATGTGGTCTCCTGAAAGGGCAATGCACTTTGACTTCCATGCATGTAAGCATCACATCAAGCTTGAAGGAACCAGTGTGGCTCTTGTCAGAGCGTATCATGAGTGTTGTGTTCACTTTTGGGCACCTTATTACTTGAAAAATATTGACCAACTAGGAGATTTGTCCAGCATTGCTTGGGTTCTTAACTCAATTAACTTTTTTTTTTTAAATATGTGAAAAGCATACATGATTTAAATAGTGGGGTCCAACCAGTACTGAAAGCAGTAACCACATATGGCTAGTGGCTAGAGTGTTGGACACCAGAGATTTAAATAACTGTATTTTTTCCCCCAGATTTCTTAATTTTTCCATTTAACTATTTTTAGTACACTTTTTAAAAATAGGAATTCCATCAAATGTATCTTTTCCTTCATCTCCCTCATTAGGGAGAACAGCAAAATAGACAATGGATTTCAGGAAGGCGGATTTTGGTAAGCTCAGAGATCTGATAGGTAAGGTCCCATGGGAATCGAGACTGAGGGGAAAAAGAACTGAGGAGAGTTGGCAGTTTTTCCAAGGGAAATTGTTAAGGGCCCAAAAGCAAGATATTCCGATGTGTCGGAAAGATAGAAAATATGCCAAAAGACCGCCTTGGCATAACCACGAGATCTTGTATGATCTAAAAATAAAAAAGGAGTCCTATAAAAAATGGAAAGTAGGACAGATTACAAAGGATGAAAATAGGCAAACAGCACAGGAATGCAGGAGCAAGATTAGAAAGGCAAAGGCACAGAATGAGCTCAAACTAGCTACGGGAATAAAGGGAAACAAGAAGACTTTTTATAAATACATTAGAAGCAAGAGGAAGACCAAGGAGAGGGTAGGCCCACTGGTCAGTGAGGAGGGAGAAAAGGTAATAGGAAACTTGGAAATGGCAGAGATGCTCAATGACTTCTTTGTTTCGGTCTTCACCGAGAAGTCTGTAGGAATGCCTAACATAGTGAATGCTAGTGGGAAGAGGGTAGTTTTAGAAGGTAAAATAAAAAAAGAAGTTAAAAATCACCTAGAAAAGTTAGATGCCTGCAAGTCACCAGGGTCAGATGAAATGCATCCTAGAATACTCAAGGAGCTGATAGAGGAGGTATCTGAGCCTCTAGCTATTATCTTTGGAAAATCATGGGAGACAGGAGAGATTCCAGAGGACTGGAAAAGCGCAAATACAGTGCCCATCTATAAAAAGGGAAATAAGAACAACCCAGGAAACTATAGACCAGTTAGTTTAACTTCTGTGCCAGGGAAGATAATGGAGCAAGTAATTAAGGAAATAATCTGTAAACACTTGGAAAGTGGCAAGGTGATAGGGAACAGCCAGCATGGATTTGTAAAGAACAAATCATGTCAAACCAATCTGATAGCTTTCTTTAATAGGATAACGAGTCTTGTTGATAAGGGAGAAGCAGTGGGTGTGGTATACCTAGACTTTAGAAAGGCGTTTGATACGGTCTCGCATGATATTCTTATCAATAAAATAGGTAAATATAACTTATATGGGGCTACTATAAGGTGGGTGCATAACTGGCTGGATAACCATACTCAGAGAGTAGCTATTAATGGTTCACAAGCCTGCTGGAAAGGAATAACAAGTGGAGTTCCACAGGGGTCTGTTTTGGGACCGACTCTGTTCAATATCTTCATCAACGATTTAGATATTGGTATAGAAAGTACGCTTATTAAGTTTGCAGATACCACCAAGCTGGGAGGGGTTGCGACTAATCTGGAGGATAGGGTCATAATTCAAAATGACCTGGACAAATTAGAGATATTGTCTGAGGTAAATAGGATGAAGTTTAATAAAGACAAATGCAAAGTGTTCCACTTAGGAAGGAACAATCAGTTAGTTTCATACATACAGAATGGGAAGCGACAGTCAGGGAAGGAGTACGGCAGAAAGGGATCTAAGGGTTATAGTGGATCACAAGTTGAATATGGGTCAGCAGTGTGATGCCTTTGCAAAGAAAGCAAACATGATTCTGGAATGTATTAACAGGTGTGTTGTGAGCAAGACACGAGAAGTCATTCTTCCACTCTACTCTGCACTGGTTAGGCCTCAGTTGGAGTATTGTGTTCAGTTCTGGGCACCGCATTTCAAGGAAGAAATTGGAGAGGGTCCAGAGAAGAGCAAGGAGAAAGATTAAAGGTCTAGAGAACATGACCTATGAGGGAAGGCTGAAGGAACTGGGTTTGTTTAGTTCAGAAAAGAGAAGGTTGAGCGGGGACATGATAGCAGTTTTCAGGTATCTAAAAGTCTGTCATAAGGAGAAGGGAGAAAACTTGTTCTATCCCCAGAGGCCAAGATGAACAAGAAGCAATGGGCTTAAACTGCAGCAAGGGAGGTTGAGGTTGGACATTAGGAAAAAGTTCCTAACTGTCAGGGTCGTCAAACACTGGAATAAATTGTCCAGGGAGGTTGTGGAATCTCCATCTGTGGAGATATTTAAGAGTAGATTAGATAAATGTCTATTGGTCCTGCCATGGGGGCAGAGGACTGAACTCGGTGACCTCTCGAGGTCCCTTCCAGTCCTAGTGTTCTATGATTCTATCTCTATAAACAGTTATCCTTTGCTTTGTTTTAACAAAAAAGGGCTAGTGTCAATGTGGTTTTCAATAACATTTTTTCCCTATTTTTCAACCCTTAAGCATTGATTAAGCTGTGTCATACCAGAACACAGCTCCAAATTTCTCTGTTTTCTCTTTTTGTGTGTGTGTGGGGTCATTGAGAAACAGGCCTGTTTTTTCTGGTACATCTTGGTTCAGTCTCCTTCAACATTCACTGAATTATGTCAATTTTGAGGACTGTACTTGCTCTGGTAGTTGTCTCATGTCTCTTTGGAATTTGTTTCTCATAAAAACTAGGCACATTCCATTTTCCTGGCACAGCCAAACCTTTACATTGCTTTAAGCTATGATAAAAGGGGGCTGTATATCACATTTGGTAGTCCTAGCTCTTACTGTTTAGAAGGAGTTCTTAATCAGACAGACAAACTCTAAAATATATCGTAGGGCATTAAGAGCAACACAAGTGACTAAAGAAATTGAATTGAAAGAAAAGATTGAACTGAATATGTAGCTGTAACAGGGCCACTTTAGCTCTGCCCCTGTTTGAGTCCACAAGATACTTGGAGACCTTGGATTCAGTAACCACCTGTGCTATTTATTTACAAGCATGTTCCCATCACTATTGCACATACCCCTAGGGCTGCGTCTAGACTGGCATGATTTTGCGCAAATACTTTTAACGGAAAAGCTGTCCCTGCTTCCCCAGTTAGGGCTAAGTTCTCTCCAGCCTACTCTAATTTCTTCTAATGAGCAGTAGGCATGACAAATGGCTGGATCTGCAACCCTTTGCCCAGCGCTTATAACCAGATATCGTGACTGCCAGCAAAGATTAGAAGACTGAAGTCTACAACTATTTGACTATAAATACCAAGGAGGAAGAAATATTAGTTTTAGCTCCTTATTTTAGGAGCAATGGGATGAAATTAATAAAGACAATTTAAACTGCGTATAAAGAAATGCATCTTAATATAGAGATTTTTCTAGATTGTGGAATAGTCCCCAAGGGAAGTTTTAAAAGTATGGTTAGTTGGAGACTAAAGTTCTTTGATAAAATATTTCAAAATTCTGTAAGGAATAATCTTGCATGAGCAGAGAGGTGGACTGGGACTGGGATTCTCTGGGAAAATCCACTCTGCTAAAAATTGTAAACTGTGCCCACTATTTGAACTTCAGTATTAGAGGCGGTAATGGCTTCAGGATACCTGATGTCAAAACCCACCACAAGTAGTATATATTTTTCTGCTCCTACAATGTTTAGTGAGAGGTCCCACAACATCTACAGATAGAGGCATTTGCCACAGTAATAATAGCCAAAGGTTGCAGAGGTGCCTTACTATGTATGCTTCTTTGAGAAGTCACAACTTTTCCCGAGGATCTTTCATTGTCTAAAATGTTTGAGGCCAATAGAAGTTTCATTTTAACCTGTCACAGGTCTTTCCACTCCCATGTCTCATGATCAGGGCTCAACAAATAATACAATCTACTCGCCACGGGCGAGTAGATTGTAACCCGGAAGAGCTGTGTTTTGGGCGATGTGCGCATGCGCAGATTGCCGGACAGCGCGGCTGGCGAGCGGGGCTCACTGCGGTTCGGTGAGCCCTGCTCGTGATTGGGCCATGATGGGCTATTTAGCGCATATCTTTCCTGTATCCTTCAGGAATTCTTATTAGCTTGCAGACCTCCCCATAAATAATAAACCATTTTTCATTTAAAAAAAAAATAACCCCTTCCTCTTCTTTTCACAGTTAGGGTATCATTCTGAGCTGACCTTTCTAGTTCCAGGGTAGGGCTAGCTTGGTGAGCTGACATAAATCTTCCTTTTGTTTTTATGCTCAAGCCCAGAGCATAACATAGGGATGTTAATGGATAGCTGGTTACCTGGTAAGCGTCATCCTTAGTGATGCCTCCTAGATAATGCTTAACTGGTGCTGGGGAGCAGCTGCCCCCCACATGGCCCCACGTGCAGCTGGGAGCAGAAGCCCCTGGGAGTTGCTCTAGCTGGGTTAAAATGATTGATATCCATTTATCATCTGGAATATTAAGGATAATATTACACAGTTTCTCTGAGGTAGATAGGAATTCTCAGTGCCATTGGCCTCATGATGCATTGAGCAGGCATTTTCCCATTTCCCGTTGCTAGGAAGAAATGTACCCACATACTGAGGCTGATCCTTTGGCTCTCCTAGGATCTAAAGTAGAGTTGTGTGAACTTCTTTCTCAGGTTCCAGCTGCTTTGTTTATCTCTGATTGGCTTCCTTCTCCATCTTATTGATTGCTTATTTCCTCCCTCATTTGGATTTCTGGCATGTTTATTTCATGCTCCTATGCTTTGACCATCAGGATCTGCATCCAGACCATTTCTGCTGTAGGAGCATTTGTGGCTTGTGGCTTGAGTCACAGCTTTCTGGTCAAAGTGCATGTGAAAAATTCTCCATTTCTGATTTGAGATCTTCTCCACAAAGGGTAAACCCCTTTCTTTACATAGTTTCGTAAGGTCTTTTGTGCCATACTCTCGTATGAATGTGGTCCACCCATTGTGACTAGTCGTTAAATTTGATAGAGTTTTAAGGGTTAAATAGCATTGGGTTCTGATCTTTAAGCCCAGTTGATTTGTGGTATGTGCATCCTGTTTGACTATGCCAATTGTTATGCTGTCAGGTATGGCTTACAACTTCAGGTCACACTGTCAGAGCACAGAGCAGACACCCCAAACTGGTCCAATTTAGATTTTACCAAGCTAGTAACAAATGTGTGCTCTTGGATTATGATATGGCTTATCATGTCGCCACAGACAGTCCAGTTATGTTCCCCAGGCCCTCTTTAACACCCAGACTAAGGGAACTTTGTGATGAAAGTTTATTAAAACAAAAAATCCCCTCATATTAGGTTACTACCAATCCCAAAGTGTGGGTCACTTACCACAGGTCAGTATATACTGTGGATCACACACCAACGATAAGACTGATGGCTAATTTCTCAGAGCTTTATTGACAATTATGCCACTTCAATTAATTTGTTGCATGTCCACACTATCCCCCCTATGTCAGCAGACCACAGAGAGCAGTGCACTGTGGGTAGCTATCTCACTGCAGCTGGCCACAAGGTATTTTGGAAAGGGTTTCTAGTGCCTCATGGTGCAGGTACAGCATTACAAGATACAGCTTTCTGAATCCCATCATTCCGTGGGAATCCTACTAGACTGCCAACTGCTTTTCAACTGCAATATAGGGAGAGAGGCGAAGGCTGTGTAATAAAATGTGTATGGGGGGAGAGAGCCATACACGGATCTGGGCCTCCGTGCTGCTCGCATGGCCGAGGGCTTCGCGCGCTCCCCCATCCCCAGGCCAATCAGGGTCTGGGGGCGGGGGAGCTACATGGAGCTTCCTTTGCCCTGCCCCGGTCCTACGAGGAGCCCGTGGCACTTCCAAGCACCATGTGCTTCTCATAGGATGGGAGGAGGCTTTCTGTGCTCCCCTTCCTCTAGGTCCTGATTGGCCTGGGGAAGGGGGAACATGCCAAGCCTCTTACAGGGCATGGGTGCCTAGTGGGAAGAGGAGGCAAAGGGGCTCCCCCAACCCCGACCAATCATGGTCTGGGGGGTGGGGTAGCCCTGCCCCTTCCTGTTTAGGCCTCGCCCCTTTTGGGGTGACCCAGGGCTATTTCAAAAATTATTGAAGTGGCCCTCGGGCAAAAATTATTGCTTTAGGGATCCCCTGCACTAGGGATTCTGTCCAGTGGCTTGGTATTCCAGACTGTCAAAATCCATCAGTCCAGAGAGAGAATTATTCCCAGGATCCACCCTGTCAGCTGTCTTCCCCAGAAAGCAATCTGGCAAATGTCTCCATCACAGCCTGGACTTTTCCTCTAACTAAACACAGAGGCTGTGTCTACATTGGCAAGATTTTGCGCAAAAGCAACTACTTTTGCGCAAAAACTTGCCACCTGTCTACACTGGCCGCGAGTTCTTGTGCAAGAACACTGACGTTTTAATGTAAGTGTAAGGGGACTGTTACCCCTTACTAAAACTCTGTGGGAGTTTTTTGGTTTGCCAGCTCCCACTTTCAGAGGGGGAAGGGTTCAGGAGGCTGACAGACCCCAGAGACAATGGAAAGCAGCCAACACTCCAGCTCAGCCTGATTGACAGGTTGGATAGGCCAGTGAGGAAGGGGAGAGGCCAGGCCCCGTCCTCCCTGTGAGCTGGGATTGTTCTGGCTCTCTCTCTGAACAAACAAGCTGTGTGCAGAAGAGGTCCTAAAAAGACAGAGAGCTGAAAGAGCAGTGCAAGCTGTATGAAGAAGTCCTGCAGCGACAGAACCAGACACAGACAGGCCAGGAGTACAAGCTGTGTGGAGAGACTGTCTTGCAACAGCAGAGCCAGGCATACACAGCACAGGGAGTGCAGACCCTATGTTGAGCAGCAGACTGGCAGTGCTCAGAGAGCCAAAAGGAACAGAGAAGCAACACAAGGAGCTGGAACTGGCCAAGCAGCACAGCCTGCAGCTGGATGTGGTGAGCACCTGGGACCAGCAAAGTGTGGGGAAAGGCTCTGGACTGGGAGAGGGGTCTGGCCACTTCGAGCTTGAGACTGTGTGGTCACTACCAGAGCTAGCGTGTCCTGCCTGTAGCCCCCCTGCAGAATATCCAGGGCCTCTAAGAAAGAGACTGTGGACTGTCCTTACACTCTGCAAACTGCTGTTTTGATGTCCCTGTGCTACAGAGTAGGGCTGTGTGTTCTCATTTAACCATTCTCATTTTTTCTTATTCTTTTCTCTTTAATCAGTTGATGTTTAATAAATTGTATTTACTTTGAACCTTATGAAGTGATCACTGGGCCAAGAAGGCCTGCAGTGTAAAGAGAGCACCTCGGAGTGGGGACACCCTAACTCCTGCCCCTAGTGACTACAAGGTCAGGGATTAAGCCCCAGGAAACCTGGGCCCAGCCTTGTTGGGGTTTCAAGGGCTCTGCTACTCAGGAGAGTGGAGGGGGAGCCCTCAGGATCAGGGAGCCGTGGGGTAAAGGAAGTGGGAGCGGGGACTCAGATCCTTTCGCTGGTTCATTTCACCGGGGTGTATAGAAGCCAGGAAAGTTCCCCACAATAGCGGGATCATTCTCCCGCTTACATAAGGAATCAGTGCTTCTTGTGCAAGAACTATGACGCTCCCACTCAGGAAAAAGCCCTCTTGCGCAAGAGGCCAGTGTAGACAGGCTACATGAATTTCTTGTGCAAGAAAGCCTAATGGCTAAAATGGCCATTGGAACTTTCTTGTGCAAGAGAGCGTCTACACTGGCATGGATGCTTTTGCACAAAAGCACATGCCAGTGTAGACGCTCTCTAGCGCAAATACTTTAACGCAAAAACTCTTGCGTTAAAAGTATTTGCGCAAAATCTTGCCAATGTAGATGTAGCCAGACAGTCTGACAAAATGACCTCTCAAGATTCCCCTTCGTTTATTTATATGTTCTCTCTGCTAGAACATTACATTTCTTGATTCCCTTTCATTGTGGGAGAAACTTGACAAAGGCTTGTGAAGGACAGGAATATCAGAAGATGATGTAATGAGGTTGTGCTCTCTTCCTTGAAATGTGAGAGATTAGTGTAAATGGTTTTGACTTGGATAACATGCCCATGCAGTAGAGATCACTTCACATATGTCGGCTGACCAGATCTAAAGTCCAAGTATATAGAGAGGACTTCTGTTTTCTCCCTCTATGGAGTAGTTGAGCAGTGAACTAGAATCTTTATGGGGAATCTGTAGTAATGCAGTGCGTAAAGAAAGCAAAGGTGGAAACATGACTTAGAAGTGTCTCTCTAAATCAAACAATTTCTTAGTTTATGTACCAGCCCCCTAATGGCTCTGTCGAATGTCACATTCTAGCCCCATACAAGTAAAGAATTATTAAATCTTTGAGTAGATAATCCACTTGTCAGACATAGAGACTGATGTTAGTGTTCGTATAATTCCTCATGGTGGTGCGCTTGATAGTGAAACAAGGGGCAATATCTATAATAATTTTCCAGAATTTTTTCCCTTTATGTTATGGGTGAATATCTGAATATAATAGTAATAGAAGGTTAAAACTAAATACTTGAGATTTCCTAATGGCTGTGCCAAGCAGTTTGCCTGCCTAGATCACATTAATATTGGTTCTGAGCCAAGAGATCAAGGGTTGCAAATTTAATTATAGAACTAGGCGTAGAGTATGAAGTGGCAGTAGTGAAAGGCTGAAAAGTGGAGTGGAGCACTTGAGAATATATCTGATTTCAGAGGAAATAAATTCTCTTCCATGTATAAATTGGGAACTCATTTTGGTAGCCCATTCCTTTATTTAACTTTGTATAATGAAGGGCAGGAAGGAACTGAAATAGAGGCTTGTATCTTATTTGTGGTGGTGTGTTTTTGTTTTCTTTTTTGGAGAGTGTTTTGATGCTCATGCCTAAATAAGGGATGAAAATGCTAAGTTTAATTGATTAAATGTGTGTATGTGGGAGGCATTCCTGCCTGCTGAGCTAGAGCAGCCCCCCGCCCGTCATGGCCAGCTGGAAGGAAGCCCCACTTACTGTGCAGATGCATTAGCTTCTGCCCCATCTTCTGCCCTGTTACATAGCTAACACCCCTGTCTCCTCCTCTATCCCCACTGCTCCCTCCATCAACTCCATGGCCTCAACTCCTGGCAGTAGCTACCTGCCAGCCCCAATCCCAGGCAGCGGCAGCCACCCATCACGTGGTCTTGGTCCTGGTGGCAGCTGCTTCTCCCAACATGGATTTGGCCCTGGTAGCAGCCAGAGCAGTCCCCTTCCACCATGGTCACGGCCCTGTCTCTGTCCCCTCCCTCATCCCCACCACCATACAGCCCCGGCCGTGGTAGCAGCCATGCCACTCACTTTCCAGGTCCAGGAAAGTGAGTGCTGCTGCACGTCTCTGCAAAGGAGGTAGGCGGGCTCAACATTTTTTGTGCACAGCTGTGGAGATGTGCATCTTAGAGGGAACACTGCTTCCAGCCCAAGGGTCTGGAGCAGAGCTTTATGGTAAAATCATGAAATTTATGATTTTTAATCAGTGAAATTGACCAAAAAGAACTCTAAATTTGGTAGGGCCCTACTTATATTGCGTTTAAGCACCGTCTATTGTAAAAGTTGTTAAATGCAATTGTTTTCTTTACAGGTCTTGAATGCTCATACAATGGTAGGGGAACAGTGTGGCAGTTTACTCCTTTGCTTAATTTTTGGTAATAAACATGAAGTGTGTGCAGTTCCAAATATTTTGAGCAAAATTCAGTTCCAAACAATGCTTTAGTGTATAGACTGCTTTATGACTGTGATCAGTCTCCATTTAGATTTTAAAGGATCCTGTCAAATTTACAAAAATCATGTTAGAAGCTTACAGAATTTATTATTTGTATTGCTAATATTAAACTGAAAGAATAAAAAATCTCTTTAGCTTTTTATTTATTTTCTTTACATTTGCACTTTACTAAGTTTGCATAGTACACAGCTTAATTCCTTCGTTCATTTTTTACCATATCTTAACCTCAAGAGTAACACCCCTTTTTTTATTTTTTGCAGGCCACCTTTTTATAAATTGAATTTTTTTAAAAAAGTGTTCTTAATCCAAATTCTATTATGGACAATCTTGTAGGGTAAAAGTAAAAAATTGACACCTTATATGCTGCCAGTATTACCAAAAAATAAGTGTCTATAGATTCCCTGTGACAAGAATACTTTTTTTTTATATTTTAAACTCTTCTTGGTAGTACTGTTTAGTCCAGTGGTCCTCAATGCTGTGCCCGTGGGCACCATGGCGCCCGCCGGGCCATTTCTGTGCACCCACCGAGTGATTGGGGCTGCCCCCAGGCACGCGGCACAGGGGTGGTGCCGGCCCCGGGCATGCGTCGCATGGGTGCTGACGGCTCCTGGGTGTGCAGCACAGGAGCGGCGCCAGCCCCGGGCATGCAGTGTATGGGCTGTTCCGGCCCCGGGCGCACGGCGTACGGGTGGCCCCGCCCCTGGGCATGCTCCACAGGAGTGGTGCCGGCCCCGTGCACATGGTGTATGGGTGGCCCCGCCCCTGGGCACGTGCGCAGCCCCACCCCCAGGCGCCCGCAGCCCCAAAAGGTTGGGGACCACTGGTTTAGTCTAGAAGTTTTTCATTAACCCAGTAGATTTTGTGGGGTTTTTTGCGTGCATCGAGTTCACTAAATTTAGTGAAACAACTGTTAAACTCTCTTCCCCGGATCTCCTTTGTTCATCTTGCTTCCTCCTGCAAAATGAAGATTTAAAACAAAAATATCCCTCAGTGGAAAAACAAGGTAATCCTGGCCCATGTTTGTTTCCAGAAGAAACAAATGCCTTGTAGAATTTTAAATGAGAATGGATTGCAAAAATACTTTCAAGTAAACTTCATATTAAAATAGAATATTTATAATACAATTTATTTTTACCATCGTATGTAGTGTGGTTAGATTTATTTTAGATCCAAGGGAAACCAGGACACTTGGAAGCTTTAAGCAGTTAATTCAGTTGTTTAAATTTTACAAGTCTTAAAAACGATTACTATATAATTTAAACTTTAAATACTATAAATTCTATAGCAATTAATACAGTGCAAAACAATGCAAAAGCAATTAATATAAGATCTACTATAATACAATAATAAAGCCTAATTCACTTACACTTCTCCTGTATGGTACCTACAGTACCAGGCAGGAGGTCGTGGTTCCTTTTCTTCCCATGCAATGGAACACTATGCACTGGATCGCTGGTGTGAAGGGCTGGTTTACTTCTCGTTACATCGAGCAGGACCTGTGGGTCAATTCTGCCTATTCCCTCCTCTTGATTGTTCTTACTAAGCCCATTTTTAGTGAAGCGAGACTTCATCATTCTAATAATATTTACCAATTAATTACGTATTGCGTAGGATATGTAAAATGCCCAATGCCCCTATTTGGAGTACATCCTGCTCAGGATGTTGCTGCTATGTGCGTAGTTGACTGTTGTATGGCTGCATCTGTAATTTTCGTTATCAGAAACAGAAGGACCAGTACAGGCTTGCTTGTCGTGTGTTCTTGATGTGGTCTCGCGTACCATGCTTAATCTGCATTGTTGTTCAAAACATTCCTTCATTTCACAGCTTCTCCCTCCCAAGCCATGCATACGTGCTTATGTACACCGGACTTGAGACAGACCTGGATTTTGCTTTTGGAGATCTGCATTTTGGACATGGCAGACATCACCGTTTATTATCAAGGCAGGATAGTCCAGGCTCCCTTGCACTGTAGGATCACCACTTGTTCAAGAAACTTAATTGACACAGTTACAGTGAGCAGGAACTGGGCCCTTGTTACTCTCGTGTTGGATGGTGGCATAAGAAATGCTCTCTGTCTGTCTCCTGGTAACAATACCACTGTAGAGCTTTCTCCATTTCTTCTGTCTGCCACCAGTATCAGAATTATTTTGCTTCAATCTGTAAATACAGGTTGAACCTCTTAAATCCAGGACTCTCTGGTCTGGCCATATCTCTGGTCTGGCAGGATCACAGATGTTGCTGGATGAGAGAGCCTTGGCTCCCAGAAATACAAACCGTCAGGGAGTCCGGTGTAGGGGAGCCCCCCATCAGACAGATGAGCCCTGTCCCCAGAGAGCCCCGGTCAGGGGAGCCTTGGCTGGGTGGGGCAGCAATGGGACTGGTGAGCCCTGTCTCTGTGGAGCCCCATCCCAGTGTGCTAGCAGCAGGGCAGCTGCAGAGCCCCATCCCAGGGGAACCCTGGTGGCGTTCCACAGCAGTGAGACCACCAGCAGCTGGTGAGCCCCATCCCTGGAAAGCCCAGTTGGGGCGTGGTTGTTATGCCCACACAAAGCACAAGAGATCTTTATTGGGGAGAAGGCAGTACGCCGCATTTATTGAGAATACAGCAGTTAGCATATGCTTTTCAGTCTCTCTCACACACACCATGCATGCAGTCCCACCAGTCGATGCTATAGTTACCAGTCCAGAGTCTGGATCAATCTAGTGGCCAGCCAGATTGATTGCAGAGGGGAGCCAGGCTCTGTCGGTCACGATCCGATGCTTCTGGAGTTGGTAGCAAGATGAACCCAAAGTCTCATGGCAAAGCACCCTGCTCTTATAATCCTCTTTTCTCTGTTGAAGTCTATGGATTTTTCTGTGTCTGTTTGTGACCGGTTACTCCTTGATTGGTGTTATCTTTTGATGTTATCATTCCAGAACACCTTCGAGAGGGTCATCCTGTCCTGGATTGAGTTAATCAATTGTCTTTAGGGGTGTCAGCTCCACCTTAGAGTCGTCAATCTGCCCCCTCCTTAATCATGAATACGTGCTGTTGGTTCGCTGGCGTCGATAAGTTTCTTCGCCCCTCCTCTCTTGACCACCTGGTTTTTAACAATCACCTTCACACGTATCTCTTTTTGATACATACACCTCTCATTCACACAGTCTTTTATAGAGACCTTCAAAGGTGAACAAACAGCAGTGTTTTATATTGAGCAACAAAAAAGCATTATAAATTAAACCTTACTAAATCTTGTAATCAAAACAGTTCACATTGTGGTCTGGGCCTTCAATATTCTTCTAATCTTATTAACATAGACACAATACAAGATCCTGTCTTTTACTTACTAAACCTTAAAACAAAGAAATGTATATTTAACTAAAGGACCTAGAGAGGGTGGCTGGCAGGATGAAATTAAATCCTACATTACTACATTATTAAACCTAAAATATAAATATAAAATCCCACTCCTACATGGTAGCAGCAGGGTAGCCACAGTGCCTAGTCCCTGGGAAGCCCTGGGCAGGACAGAAGCAGGGCCGTGGTGTTGCCAAGAAGCCTTGGCTGGGTGGGGCAGAAGCGTGTCTGTGGTGGCTGGGGAGTTCCGTCCCTGGAGAGCTCCAGCTGGCTGGCGGCAGCATGCTGAGCCCAAGCCCTGTAGCAGCAGGGATGGAGCCCACTGACAGTGGGGCTGGAGCAGAGCCAGCCAGAGGGAGGGGCAGTATTCTGGGAGGCCAGTGGCAGGAGATCTCCCTATATCTGGCAAATTCCTTCATACAGGACTGGTCAGGTCTCGAGAGTGCTGGACCAGAGAGGTCCAACTTGTATAAAGTCAATCAGGGAGCTGCAAGAGGATATTGTGGGGTGGGAGGAGGGGTGGGAATCAATGATACACAGAGATCTTCCTCAAAGGCAATTCTAGTGTTTTGCTTTGGTAAACCTAAATTCAAATTACTGCATTAACTAAACACTATTACAAGTCTGTTCATTATTAGGTTAGAATATAACTTAGTAATGTACTGATATATAGATAAGCATCTGTATTGGTTAATATTTATTATCTTTTGTTCTTTGCCTGAGATTTTGAAATTGTTCTCCTGTTCCTTCACAATTACTTTTAGAAAGAGACTGAATGAGGTAAAGAGTGACTTTTAAAGGAACAAGGATTAAAAAGCCATGTAATAGCGTACCATTTGGAAGGAACCAAAAGTCTGCCTTTGGTCTGTTTGTGCTTGGCAACGTTATTCCTTGGTTGGGAAGGGAAAGAGAAGAAGTTACTTCTACTTTTATTTAATTTTAATCTGGCCTAAAAAATATCAAATAATCCTGAAAACAAGGTTACTATTTTAACGCCTTTTACTTTGCTGCATGTCATAGAATCATAGGGCTGGAAAAGACCTCAGGAGGGGGTCAAGTACAGCCCCCTGCCCAAGGCAGGACCAATCCCAACTAAGTTAACCCAGCCAGGGCTTTGTCAAGCCGAGACTTGATGTCACTTTGATTGTTTATTTGCTAGGTTACTATAGATCTATTTTCTTTTTGTAGCAGCTGATATGATTTGATTAATCTCCCTTTCTATATAAAATTTTTTTTCTGCAGTATGACAGTGATGTCATCACGTTACTCAGCATCTCGCAGCCCCTTTCTACCTCCTCCCCTTTCCCTCCCTGGTACTCTGCAGCTGGGGGGAAGAGCACGGGGCCTGTGAAGCCCCACACTGCCTCCTTGGCGGGGCGTGCGGGGGAGAACACAGCACAGGCCCTGGGTGGTCTTTCCCCCGCGGGAGCGCAGGGCTGGACCTGTGCTGCCTTTCCCCCTTGGGGACGGGACTGGGGCCAGAGCCACATGGCCGCAGCAAGGGGAAAAGGCCTGCCCCTGCTCTCTTCCTCCCCTCTGGCCACGTGGGGACTCATGAAGGGGGGAAGGCCATGTGACTGGAAGCTGGCAGCTCTGGTCCCAGTCCCCTCCCCACAAGGAAAAAAGGCTGCATGGCTCCTGCCCCGCACGAGGGGGAAACACCACCGAGGCCCCGTGCTCTTGCCCCTATCTGCTGAAGGAAGATGGTGGTGGGCCTCTCCGGGGCCTCACAGGGTCTGTGCTCTTCCCCTCCTCCCACTGTAAAGCACCAGGAAGGGAAAGGGGAGGAGGTAGGGAGGGGCTGTGGCAGTGCTTTTTTTTGTTTAAAAAAAAAAAAAAAGGTGCTGGTACTCCAGAGGAAAAGGTGCCAATATTCCAGCTTCTGTACCTAATGACTGGAAGATAGCTAATGTGATGCCAATATTTAAAAAAGGCTCTAGTTGTGATCCTGGCAATTATAGACCTGTAAGTCTAATATCAGTACTATGGAGGTAAGTGGCTAGTTGACTATCTGATAATCAAAAACTTATTGGATAGTTGACTAGTCCCTCGACTAGTCACTTCCCCCCCTTGCTGCCTCAGTCAGGGGCAGCAGGTGTGTGGGGGGGAACAGGAGCCCGTGCTGGGGGGGAGCCGGTTTGAAATCTGGTTCCTCCCAGCACCTTCTCCACGGGGGGTGAGGGAGATAGGAAGGTAGCAGGGACTGGGCGCAAACTTGGAATTTGCTCGTTCCCAGCTCATGCTCAGTCCCAGACATTGTGACTCTGCTGGCTCTTAATGCATTCAAAATGCTCAAGAGCAGTGGGATTAGCTCTGCAGTTTATCGACTAAATGACTAGTTGGTGGAAAATCCGTCAATGAGACAATTAGTTGATTAAACTAAATTTAACATCCCCGACCAGTACCGGGCAAATCAGTTGAAACTATATTAAAGAATAACATTGTCAGACACATGCATTAATATAATTTGTTGGAGATAAGTCAGCATAGTTTCTGTAAGGGGAAATCATGTCTTACTAATGTACTAGAGTTCTTTGAGGGGGTCAACAAACATGTGGGTAAGGGGTATCCACTGGATACAGTGTAATCAGATTCCAGAAAGCCTTTGAGAAGGTCCTTCACCAAAGGCTCTTAAGTAAATTGTCATGGGATAAGAAGGAAGCTCCTCTCATGGACTGAGAACTGGTTAAAAGATAGGAAACAAAAGGTAGAAATAAATGGTAAATTTTCAGAATGGAGAGAGGTAACTAGTGGAATCCCCCAAGAGTCCGTACTGGGACCAATCTTGTTCAACCAGTTTATAAATGATCTGGAGAAAGGGGTAAAGAATTTAGTGGCAAAATTTACAGATGCTCAAAATAGTTAAGACCAAAGCAGACTGTGAAGATCTTCAAAAAGATCTCACAAAACTAAGTGATTGGGCAGCAAAATGGCAAATGAAATTTAATGTTGATAAATGTAAAGTAATGCACATTGTAAAAAATAATACCAACTGTACATACAAAAAGATGGGGACTAATTTATGTACAACTACTTGAGAGAGATCTTGGAGTCATGGATAGTTCTCTGAAAACATCCACTCTGTGCAGTAGCAGTCAAAAAAGCAAACAATGTTAGGAATCATTAAAAAGGGATAGAGAATAAGACAGAGAATATTTAATTGCCTGCATGTAAAAGTATGGTATGCCCCCATCTTGAATACTGTGTACAGATGTGGTCACTTCATCTCAAAAAAGATATATTGGCATTTGAAAAGGCAGAAGGGAAACAAGGCCAGGCAACACAAATATATCAGAAATGTAATTTGCTTCAATGAAAAAAGAAATTGACTAATTCATATATAGTGCTAAGAAGTTAATAAAAACAGTTTGTCTTTGTGAAATGTTCAGAATATTGTAATCATGACTCTTTTACTTACAGGGAAAAGGACCTGGATGCTAAATTTATTATTTCAATGGAACAAAATAAAACAACAATCACAAATATAAAGGTGAGTGTTCTCATTTGAAAAGGAAAAATTATAACCAAGCTAGCCATCAAAATAAGGTTATGCTAAATAGGTAATTGGTGGCATTCATTTGATATTAGGGAGAGGCCTTTTGTCTCTGTGTTATGTATGTCTTTGAAGTGCTATTGTACCACCTTATCATCTGAAGGTATCAGTGATTTATAAACACCATTCTGCCTAATGAATTTTCATGAGTTTAAGCCTTATAGCCATTTTACAGCTGAAGAACCAAAGCACAGAAATTGAAATACTTTGCTTAAATGACATAGTGAAATGTGTGGCAGAAATGGTGATAAAATCTAGTATGCGTGATGCATAACCCCCAGCTCTTTACTACACTGTGCTCCTTGCATGGGAAGAAAATTGTGTGTAATTCAGATAGAAGTACATATTGCTAGTGTTAATGAGCAGTCTGTCTCTAACCTGATGATAACTTTAAGCTGAAGGCATATATGATGGCTTTAATTACACCTGTTCTTTCAAATACAATTCAGCATGTACATGGCAAAGTGTTTCTTTATTAAGTATTTGTAATATTGTCTTAAATTCTAAAATTCTAACTTGTAGTAATTAGTAATGGTAAGCGTTATAAAGTAACATAACAAAAATGAGCCATTGCATTAAAATAGTGTCATGCCTACAGTGCCCTTTTAATAAGACTATCCGTTACTTATAAAAACTGATGTTACTTGATAACTTTTTTCATAACTAAGTATTGCATGTATGTTTGTTAAAATAAAAAAAGGGATAGCCTTTCATTAAGATTCTTTTTGTGTTTTGGTATGAAGTTTGCTTTCCAGTCAGTTATATTGGAAAGTGTTCTTAGGATTAATTACATTATCACGCAACATGCCAACTCTTTTTGTTTTGTTTTGTTTTGTTTTGTTTTGTTTTGTCTTCTGTAGATACCAGAAGGAGGAACTGGAGATATAGGAAGAGAACGGACAAAAACGTTTACTTATGACTTCTCCTATTTTTCAGCAGATAGTAAAAGTCCTTCATATGTGTCTCAAGAAGTGGTAGGTTTTTCTTTAGAATTGTTTTTTATACTGAAAGAATATAAAGTTTCCTTTCTTTTACAGTTCCCTATTTCCAATTGGAAATTACCTACATGTTTAAGGGAAGCGATAAGAAAGCCAGTACAGCTAGCTATGTTTTCTCACAATACAGAAGAAATGCCCATTGTCCGGCTCTCTTGTCTTATTTTGTTATGTTATGTTAGTGAAATCCCCAATACAACTTTTATCCTGCTACTTACATTTGTTCTTCATAAGTTTTTAGTTGACAAATATATCTGCTTAATTCAAAAAGTCAGAAACATTTTTTCCAAGTAAATCCTATTTCAACAAAAGATTTATTAAGCATTTGAGATTCTGCTTGAAACAGGTTTGTGATGCATCTCCCCAGAGTATTACATGCCAGCTTTCTAATGTACTATTTTAGACTTGGCCATCTAAATTATCTTTCTTCCTTCACCCACAAGACTGCATACCTGACTGTCGTTCCTAATTATGGACATCTGGTGACTGTTTACTCAACCCAAATGTAAATGTATGGAAACAATTTTTCTGAAGACAAGTCATGTGTAATTGCATACACACTACACATTTGCACTTAACTTAGGCACACTAATGTATGTGAACATTTGTATGCTACTCGCTTTGAAATATGTCATACTTGTTTTATTTATTTATTTATGTATTTATTTTAAAATATTTATACTCCGCCTCTATTTGAAATATTCGAGGCGGCTTACAAATATTTTAAAAACACAATACAAATATGTATACAACTTTAAAATACGAGACCCCAGAGAGACATAAAACCTGCTAAAAACGTCTTGAGAGGAGGAACACACACATTACAGACTCAAACACCAATAAAAGCACAATTAAAAAGAGTGGCTTTAGCCTGATGATGAAACAATGCTAACACTGGCACCATGCGACTATCCCGAGGAAGAGAATTCCATAGCCTGGGAGCAAAAGCTGGGAAGGCCCTGTTATGCATAGATGTTAATTTTATCTCCATAAGTAGGGGAACATTGAGCAGAGCCTCCCAGTTGATCTCAATCCCTGGGCAGTTCATATGGGAGAAGATGATCCTTCAGATACCCCGGACCCAACCCTGTTTAGGCCTATATAGGTCATAACTAAGACCTTAAATTGTGCCCGGAAAAATACCAGAATCCAGTGCAGCTGCCTATGCTCTGTATAACAAGTATTAGTTAAAACTCGATGAGCCACATTCGGGACCAGTTGAAGTTTCCGAAGGCTCTTTAGAGGCAGCCCCACATAAAGAGCATTACGGTAATCCAGTTGGGATGTAACAAAAGCATGTGCACTGTGGCCAAGTGATGCTTGTTCAGGAAAGGTTAAAAAAGGGTCCAGAAGGACTCTCAAGCTGCGTACCTGTTCTTTCAGGGGGAGAGTAACCCCGTCTAGAACAGGCACCATGCCATATTCCCGAACAAATGGCCTCCTGATCCACAGGACTTCAGTCTTATCTGGATTCAACTTAAGCTTGTTGGACTTCATTCAGATCATCACCGCCTCCAGACACCAGTTTAGGTCAGTCACCGCCATGCCTGGTTCTGATGTCACAGGGAAATAGTTGCATGTCATCTGCATGTTGATGGCACCGTCCTCCAAAACTCCTTATGACTTCTTCCAGCAGCTTCATGTAGATGTTAAACTGCATAGGGGACAAGATGGAACCTTGCGGGACCCTGTAGCACAATCACAATGGTGTCGAATAGCAGCCCCCTAACTCCACTTTCAGAGTGTCCCAACAGGTCACACCGGAACCACTGCAAAATAGTGCTTCCAATACCCAGCTCTGCCAGGCGTTTCAGAAGGATACCGTGGTGGATGGTATCAAAAGCTGCTGAGAGGTCTAAGAGAATTAATAGAGACGCACTCCCTTTGTCTGTCTCCCGGTGTAGGTCATCTACCAGGGTGTCCAAGGTGGTTTTAATTCCAAAACCTGGCCTAAAGCCAGACTGAAATGGATCTAAATAATTAGTTTCTTCCAAGAAAGCTTGGAGTTGCAATGCCACTGCCCGCTTGAGTACCTTGCCCAAAAAGGGAATATTAGCAACTGGGTGATAGTTATTCAAATCATGTGGGGTCCAGGGAAGGCTTCTTAAGTAGTGGTTTTATCACTGCCTCTTTCAAGGCGGCAGGAACCATACCATTTCTAAAAGATGCATTAATTCCCCTGAACCCAGTCATCCCTTCCTGGTTAGATTTAATAAGGGGTCGAGCGAGCACGAGGTCAGTCACACTTTTCCAAGCCCCTTGTCCACATCCTCAGTCTGCAATAGCTGAAACTGTTCCAAAGGAAAAATGACTGAGTGGTGTGCTCAACACATTCTGTGCCCCACTTACATATCAGCCAGAGTCCAAATCAGACCGAATGCGAGCGATCTTATCTGCAAAGTCCTTTGCAAACAGATAACAGTGGGGAGCCAAGAGCTCTTCCATTTCATCATGAGTGCCAGACTGTAACAAGCCACGCACCGCTTGAAACAGTTCAGCTGGATGGTATTGTGCAGATGTGATACTGGTGGAAAAGTAGCTTTTCTTCACTGTCAGCACTGCCACAGAGTAAGTTCGCAATTCCGCTCTAACCCGCAATTGATCAGACTCAGCTCTAGCTGTCACACAGACCGTTTCGCTGCCCCAGAAAACCAGGGAGCAAACTTGGCTTGGTTAGCCCAAAGAAGGCGCTTAGGAGCAATCATGTCAACTGCACAGGCTACCTTGATGTTCCATATATCGACTAGGGCATTGACAGGACCATTTGCCATCATGGCTGAACAATCTCTCAGGGACCTCAGGAAGCCCTCTGGATCTATCAGCCTCTGAGGGCGGATCATCTTAATAGGCCCCCCGCTTGTGTGGAGGGGAGGGTTAGTAGATAGTCTAAACTTGACCAGGCAGTGATCAGTCCATGACAAAGGGAGTGTAACCACATCCCTTATCCCAAGATTCCTATCACCCTTATTCCAAAAGACCAGATAGAGCATATGACCTGCAACATGCGTGGGGACAATTATTTCTTGGGATAGTCCTAGGGCCCATGGTATCCATAAAATCTTGGGCCTCAATGCCACTTCTGAGACCACCTCAGTCAGCTCGAGCAGAGCGTCTGCTGTACAATGGCGTGGACAGTACACAAGCAGCACACCCAGCCTATCTCAGTCACCCAACATCAGGTACAAACACTCGACTCTAACACTTTGTGGGACCAAGGCCCTAGCCAGTGGAAAGGTATCTTGATAGACAATCACTTCCCCAACCATCGAGCCACAGCTGGTGCTGTACTGAGAACCCAGCTAGACACAATTGGGAAAGGTGAGTGCCTCACTCCACTCCCAGCCAGGTCTATGATACAAGCCAGGATTAAATCATGGATGACAGCTGTTTTGTGAGATACTGACCTGGCATTCAGCAGAAGCACGCTCAGGGCTGATGGACAGGTGTTAAGATTCCCAGAGTTATTGAGGCTAGGAACAAGACCGGAACAAGGAATAGCACATAAGTGTCTAAACCGTGTTCCCCTTGACTGGCCAGTCCGGATCTCACTGCCATATCTTTCCTACCTGTCATAGCTGCTACAGTGCTATTTGAACCCTCCCCCTTATCCACTCGGTCTGTGTCAAGAACATAATGAAAAAAGAGAATAAATACAACCCTTCCTTGAACTTCAGTGTAGGCAGGTAAGGGGAACTTCCTCCCACCAAGAACCCTCCCTGCTCTCATTAGGGACTGAATAGGCTACCACACAACCAACAAGTGTGCTACTCTCACCAGAACACACACACTCAAAAATTACACTATAACACATAAAGCTGCCACCACCACAGCACACACCCTTGCCCCTCAGTCTGTCCCGAAGGGCTCCCCAAAGGGAAGTACCCTTTAGCTCGCCCCTTCGGAGTGGCCCGCTACCAGCGGCAGCCTCCTGGCTTTAAGCCTGATCCTGATAATGGCTGCAGGCAACACCTGCAGCTGAAAGGTCTTAGTCCTAACTGGGCAGGCCTCGTACTCAGGAGATAATACAACAACATGAGGGCAAGATCTTGCCTTCAAGCGGGGCTGGGAAAGATGTTAGTCCTTGTTCCCAGCCCTCACCCCTCTCTCCTCTTTTTGAGGTAATTTAATTTATACAGTTCTTTGGATGCTTATGACTTTGCATCATCCCTTCCAGATCCAAATTTAATTTCTCTAACAGTGTTTTTTAGTATAAGCATTTTCCTTTGTTGAATCTCTACCAGCAAGTTAGGACAGTTGCTCCTCTGCTTCTATCCTGAAATCTTTCTCATATATTAAAATATTGGAAATTTCTGCTGAATTTATGGATACCCGATTAATTAGTTAACCACTTAAACATTAGGTTAACCTAATTCTTAACCTGTTAATTAGGTTGGCTCCCTTGTCTGTCCCCAGGGCTGCCGCTGCTGCTATCAGCATGCAGCTCCTGGCCTCAGCTCCTCTAGTCTACTTTTATTGCCAATTTGACGAAATTTCCACTCTCAGATTTCTGTTTAACCATTTAATACAAGCAGGTAGATTCCATTTTTAAAAGTCCTTGTTAATTTTATACTTTTAAGTAATACGTGAATCAGTTCAACCACTTGATTGTGTGTAACTAAAGAAGTCATTAATTCTTGCCAAATTAATTTTTTTCCATTGCAGCAGTTGCCACCGTGTACTTGTTTTCTGAATATTTTGTTTCTGTCCATGTATGCTTTGAAAAATAAATAAGATCTTAATTTTAATCAAGTGAAGGAAAGGTTGTAATTTAAAACTTTCATAAAAATTCTCAAAGTCAATTTGAGGCCTCAGATATGGAAAACATTGCCATTCAGAAAGACTGGCCTCCAAGCTGTCAAACCCTCCATTGCCTATCATGCATTTGTGTTAAATAACAAGTCCTATAGCATATGGAGAGCTGAAGGCCATCTTCAAATAATTTGACTTGCCTTAAAAATAAATATTACATACGTTGTCTGCCTTGTATTATTCATTTTCGTGTAGAATTGTAAACCTACACATTTTAACTTGCATCAAGCTGCTACAGAATTTCCACTCTGTTACACCACAGTATCACAGAAACCTTTCTGAAGGATTCACGTCCAGCTCGTGGTGGAGCACAATGGATACTTGCATTACTGCTGGATACCTGAATTACTTGCAAATTTGGTTCATAATCATTAAACTTGTGCTATAGACAAGTAGCTGAGTGATAAATTAGACTGTATCCAGCCTCATGTGTCCTGTCAGTGCCCTCTTGTGGACATAAGTTTTGTTACAGTGACTCAAATTCGACTAGAAGGTTTAACCATCCGATCTTTAACTGAATACTTGTTCAACAAGAATGAAGACAGACAATTTGTCAGTTGTACTGGCCCTTTGACCTCTAACAGACTGCCCCAGTGATTCAGTCCTGAAATTAACAGGTCTATCCATAAATTCAGGTCTCTTGAAGTTGCTCCATTTAGGCAATAATGAAGAAAGTGGCAATCTCACTCTAAACATTGTTGATTTACTTTAACCTGATTAAATTTTGAAGAGTTATATAGCATAATACATTTTTTGTTGTTGCATAAAGATGTTTCTGTTCCCCCACATTTTCCAGGTTGTATAGGAAGAAAGAGACTAGTACTAAATTAATGAAGGGAGTGGGGGTAGGAACTGGGCTGTCACCAGGGCAGGACAAGTGGGGCAGCCATATAGGATCCAGAGTTGAGGGTGGTAAAATGGGGTAGAAAAATGCAGAATAAAAATGAGTAGGGGGTGCAGATATGCTCACTTGCTTGGGATGCTAAAATGATGAGATACAGCCAATGTTCCCTCCAATCTTTTCTATCCATGTGCTGAATAATTTTTTTATGTGTACCACCAATTGAAAAACAAAATCTAATTATGTGGCTCTGCAAATCAGCGGGTAGGCATTTGAAATTTTCCTGAGCAGCAATTCAAGCACACAACTTACAGGGAACACTGGTTAGACCTCCCTATAGGAATAATGATTAACAACTCCACGAGGCAGGCTTGAACATACTCAGAGAGATTACCAAAAATAAGGCAAAGTTTGAACTGAATTGAATAAAATGAATAAAGTTTTCAGTGGAATTGTTTGGCGATCATAAAAGTGACTTATTTTTCAACGTTTGAGAAGATGGATAGTGGCAATCTTCATGCACAAGGGTTTGTAGAACTTTATGATGGAGAGGCAATCAAGAAATGCAGGTATGGATGAGGATTTCAAGAAACATACCACCAGAATTTGGCACCTATAGACAGTATTGTAGAGATAGTGGGATGGAGATTTAGACTCAAGATATGCAAAAGGAGGAAAAATTGAGGCTGCCCAGGAGAAAAAATGGCATTAAGTGGACACACTTTCTAAATACAGTAAAACTCCAATAGTCCGGCACTCCTGATAGTCCGACATCAAAATGGCAAGAGCTTAGTGAGTGAGCTTTGGCAAAAAATGAGTCACAAGGTAACAGCAGCAGCTGAACTGAGCGAAAAAGGGTTTAAAAAAACTAAAACATACTGTATACAGTATGTACAATAAAAAGGGTTAAGAACACTTTATATACAGTATATTCTATATACAGTATATACTTAACCAGCTTATAGTACTTCCTGATTCTCCGGCATATCGGATAATCCGGCACCGCCTAGGTCCCATAGGTTCTGGATTATTGGAAGTCTACTGTAACTGGGAGAGAGTCAAGAGTTGTGCTTAAGATTGTTTAAAACCGGTTCCAAAACTCTGATACATGAGCATGTTGAGTGTGGCATGCTATAACAGAGTGGTTTGTCCTCTTTAAGGGGTAATGGGGCCTGGAGCCATCCAACCCCACCATAAGAGAAAGGAACCAGGCACATCTATACGGCTATGTAGATGATCCAGGATGATGGAGTGCTCTCTGCAATATCAGATTTGGTGAAATGTGAGGGCAAAAGAAGAAGGGGCTATTTGAGGAAAGAAGGTAACTACTACAAAGAAGAAACATTCTGTACTTTGGCCAGAAGAAAACTTGAGATTGAATTCAAAGGTTCTGTAATGTAAGAAGTGATTGGCAAGAGAAAAAGGCCACTTACCTCTTCTATTTGGGTGAAAAATGCCATTTATAGTCTTGGGATCAAGAAAGAGTTTTCTTTTCAAGAAAAGGAGTAGACACTTTCAAATTCTGTAGCATTGGGGGAGATACTAGCGGTATAAAGGAAGCCTTAACGTAGCAGAAAGATGGTCATTAAATAGTGTTTGAGATTACATTAAAAAAAACGGGAGAAAGGGGTAGTTTTCTGATGATTTTGAACAGTATCAGGAAAATCTAGGTTTGGCAGAGAGAGTGAAAAGAATACTTTGGTGTTGCTGTAAGCTAAATATACTAGTGACTTTCTGTATTTAATCAAAATGCTTTCTAGCTAATATCACTGGTCCAAATGGATAGCTTGTATATGTTAGTATATTTCTGCTGTTTTATACTATTTGCAATGTTACATTGAACAGAATACATTAAACTATAATGACAACTACTCCATATATATAATTTATTTTAACTATTCAGTCTCTTAAAAACCTTTTGTTTTTGTTTTTGTTTTTAGGTTTTTAAAAATCTTGGAACAGATGTCCTTACATCTGCTTTTGAAGGTTATAATGCTTGTATTTTTGCATATGGACAAACTGGATCTGGGAAGTCGTACACTATGATGGGAAATACTGTATGTCATGTTTTGCAGACTTCAGTTTTATTGTGCATTTGGATTCTTCTTGGAACCATAATTCTCTTCTATCTTGTCTGCATTTTGCTAATTCTAACTTCTAATAGTTAGCTGGGAGTCTACAAAGTTCCTGTTAGTTATGTGGGAAAAATTTTAAATTGGGGGAGGAAAAAAACGTGTGTGTTGCTGATACATCTAACCATAAGCTGTTTATGCACAGATCAGAACCAGAATCTTCAAAAGTGACTTCCTGATTTTTGGGTACTCAAATTGAGACACCATAAAGGAGCTGTGATTTTGAGAGAATGTATGATTATCACTTTATGAAAACTGCTTGGTTCTGAAAGAAAAAACATCAAGATGACAGTTTGATTTCTATTTGAAGATAAAACCTTCAAGTTGGGAATAGGGTCTGAGAATAATGGCTGAGTTCATGTTTTTAAGCTATCATTTAAAATATTACACAGACTTTAATTTTAAGGATTTAAAACTCGAGGGGAGATGTTCACAATTGATTCCAGTGAGGGGGGGGATGCTTGTCTAAGAGGGGAAGGGAACTGGTTGAGAGAACTTTTAAGCAGTGCAGCCAATAGCATGCTGATTAGATGCATTCCAGAAGTACTCTCTACTATCTGGACTCTCTTGTATTGCTTAGCTAAAATAAAAGCTGCCATCTCATTGCAGAATTTAAGAAGGAAAAGCTGCCACCTGCCCTGTCGGTTAAATCCTTTTTGAGCTACAGGAGCTGTAGTGGTGTCACTAATTTTCACCTTCCTGAGCTAACAATTCTGAATGGATTTCCCCCATGAGACCAGTATATCTGCCCCATGTACAAATGTGTTTGCTGCTGAAAACAGACAGCTGGGACCAAGAGCACCTGTAGTGTCTGTGACGGCGCGTTGGGGGTTCCCCGTCTCCTGCACCCCGAAATGGCACAAACAGACTGCACCAGCCAGTGGAATTGAGGGTGGTTTATTGCTCCTCCAGCACAGCGCAGCACAGATGTAATCTGGTTACAGGAACTGGGGCTAAGAGGCCTCAGTGCCCCCCCTTGAGATAGGGGAGTCCCAGCCCCCTCCCCAGCTCCTTATTCCCTGCCTTCCAGATAGGAACTAACTAACCCTCTCCAAGCCCTGCCCCCCAGCCAGGGCAGCATTCCACCTTCCTTTGTTCCTCTCCATGGGGGGTGTCTGGCCACTGGTTCAACAAGTTTGGCATTACCTCTGCCTAGTGAGGCTTTCCCTGCTGGGTCTTGCTCCAGACAGCAGGGGTCATCACAGCCCAGCAAGTACCCCCACTACGTCACACTGTCTTACCAGGGAGACAAGTAGAGTCCTGCACAGTTTCTCCCAGAAGCCACTGTTACCTTGCTTTGCCTGGGAAAGACCTAGCCTCCTTATTCCCAGAAGGAGGCAGAATCAGTCTTTCTCCTTTTGTCCCTCTGCCTCCCATGAATGCTATGACTGACATTTTTGAGATCATACTTTGCAGGGCAGGTTTTCTTATTCTGGGCATTGTGTTAACAGAAGTGAGCATGCAAAAGTGTGGGCACCAATGCACTTGAGCATATTGTCCTCCAGAACCTGGAAGAAAACTAAGGATTCTGGTGTTTCAGAATTTCTTTGCTCTCTGTAAATATCTGTGAAACTCTTTAAGTGTCTCAGCTGCTCCCTAGTGGTTGTTCTATACAGAAGATGATATCTTACTACTGTTGTTAGTTATTTTGGGCTTGTGTGCTCTAGGAAGTTATTTCAAAATAGCGTGTCCACTCTACAGGGAAGCCTTGAAATTAGTCCGAAACAGGCTCCCTTAATGTGGATATTCTACCTTGACTTAGAGCCCCAGGAAGCACTGGGGAGTATTAACTTTGAATGGCATGTAGTTATTCTGAAATAGCAGCAGTGGAGTGTCCATACTACTGCTATTTTGATATAACTATTTCAAAGTAAGTGTTGTTCCTTGTGGAAAGCAAGATTTATTATTTTGAAATAAGGGAATTTATTTCGAAATAACTCCCTATTGTAGACCAGGGTTCTGTTAACTCAGTTGGCAGAGGTTTGTGGTGATAAATCACATGGGTATGTTGTATTAATTTAGCTATAATACATGAACAAAAGGTGTTAACTCTTTGACAGTTACATTAATGTTTAGCTTCTATATTTCATTTAATGTAATAATTTGGCATTTTTGGAGGTCTTTCTGTCTCACTTCTGTATTTTTCCTCCATCAGCACATGTCAATTTGTTGCCACAAGATTATTCAAATTTTGTTTTTTTTTAAAGTTTTCAGAGATGTAGGAAATTACACACAGAAACCTGTGCAAAAAGAACATTAAAGTCACAAAATCGAGTACTCCGAAATTGAGAAATGCAAGACTTAAAATTGCTTCAATTTGGTTCCCTTACGCACATATTATTATAATAGCCTTTAATTGCACTACTGCATGTTGTATTTTCCAAAGGCCCTCTGCCTCACTCAGTGCAGAAGATGGATCTACTCTGGGGATGGATCAGAGTAGTGTAGTGCATGAGGCTGTTTGTAGGACCCCTGCTTCTCTTGTTGCAGATGTTGGAAGGTGTATATTGAATGAGGCAAAAGGTTTCAGGGAGAGAAAGGATGGCCTCATAGTTAAGGGCAGTTAAATGTTGCTCTGGAGAACTGGATTCTTTCTGTGCCTTAGGTAGCTGAGAATTGTATGGATGAAATGTGTAGGGTACACAGTAAAATGTAACCCAAAACTGAGGGCTCTTACTAGGATCTGAACTGCAATCTGCTTAACCTCCAAGTTGCTATGGCTGTTAAATATGATATTAAAAATATCTAATAATTCCCTGCTGTGTGTATCTTTCAATAACTCTGGGTATTGTCAATTTAAACTGGTGATTTCTTGGCTTTTGTTCTTAAAATATACGGCATGTGCATGTAGCAATGTAGAAAACCAAAATTGTTCTTGCAGGGTGATGCCGGTTTAATACCTAGAATTTGCGAAGGTTTATTCAGTAGAATAAATGAAAAAACAAGATGGAATGAAGCATCCTTTCGAACGGAAGTCAGGTAGGTTTTTCACTGTGTTAGAAAGATTGCTGGGAATGAATCAACTCTGTTACAAACTCCTTGTTTTCATGTTAGTATCTTTTTGTACAATGTGGATTTTGGGATAAATTTCCATGTTTCTCAGCTTGAAAATGGATTTTTTGGAAATGTTTTCAGCACTTTTCTGCTGGCTTTCATTAATCCTTCCATTTGCATTCAAAAATTTCACAGCAGACAGAGATTGAACCTGGGAAACTTCATCTCAGATGCTAAAAGTTTGTCATGATTTACAGACAGCTGAAATAATTCTTGAGAATGGGAACACTTAAAGAATCTTAACTTCAGCTGTTGCTATATGCACCATATGTAATAATTTTAAAATACTTTAATTCTGCAGGTTTTTGGCTTTTTGTAAGCAGCAATTGTAACAGTTACATCCGATTAATCACTTGACCATGATGAAATCAAGTTTTTAATTTTTTACTAGACCATTTTCTAATGTTTAGAGACTAAAAAGCAAAGAAGATCAACTGTTTTTCTGCTGCTACAACTACCTGTAGTAATGGGATTTGCATCAAGAAATGGTGTTACTTTAGGAAGCATATTACATTACAGAAAAAAACAGGCAACTCATGGAGATATTTGTATCATTATATCATCTTTAGAAGTACTGTTACCATAGAGTTTATGTTATAAATGGTATCACAATTTGGTAAAAAATTTACAAATTGGGATCTGTCCTGCAAGAGTGACTGAGTAGTCATTTGAACTAATGTGGGCAAAATAACTCATCTGTAAATTGGTAGGATTGAAGCTTAATTTTACCATTTGAAGGAGTTCTTTCCAGTAATTTTGCTTTTTAAAATCTTGTATTTAATATTTTTCTAAATTAAAATACTTTTGTTTCAGTTATCTGGAAATCTATAACGAACGTGTAAGAGATCTGCTTAGACGGAAGTCATCAAAAACATATAATTTAAGAATAAGAGAGCATCCAAAAGAAGGGCCTTATGTTGAGGGTAAAATCCACTTCAGTACTTTCTATTTTGTGAATATTTGCATGTTTTGTGTTTAATTGTATAATCCTATTTTTCTCATTAAATTGTTTATGCAAATAAAGATGAAAGTGAAAGACAATACAGTTAATTGTCAATATTAAAACATTATTGGGAACAGCCTTTTGTGCATTTTTCATTTCCAAACCCCTCTAAAGCAGAACACTTTTTTATTGAAGTGAAGCTCTGCTAATTGATTTTAAATAAGCATTGGGGCTATCTTAGGAATTGTGGATGTTTTTAAGTGAAAAGAGCCTATTGGAATCTGACTATCTTAGTCTGCTACTCTGACATTGCAAGTTCTTGACCCTCGAAAAGTTAGAGATATTGTATATGCTTTGAAGAGAAATAGGCACTTTTAAAAACTATTCTACTGTAAATATTCTAATAATAGTCTGGTATTCTTTGCACAATGTCTCATTCTTCTATTTCAAAGAAATTAAGGTAATTGACTTTACACACTTTCTGTGCAATTAAAGCATTGCTGCGTTGTATTGCGGTGGACTGGATTCTCTATCAGTTCACAGTACCTTCATAGGTATTCTTGTTCTAATTTTCATTTTTGTTCCTGATCAGATTTGTCCAAACATTTAGTACAGAATTACAGCGATGTAGAAGAACTCATGGAAGGAGGAAACATAAATCGAACTACTGCTGCAACTGGAATGAATGATGTTAGCAGCAGGTCTCATGCAATTTTCACGATCAACTTCACTAAGGTAAAAATAATTGTGTTGTCTTTAAATATTTACATTTAACAACTTACTTGCTAATTGATTCATGTAACTGTCAAATAGGGATGTAGGTGACTAATCAACTAGTCGACTATCTGATAAGCAAAAGCTTATTGGATAGTCGACACACTAGTTGACTGGTTGCTTCCCCCTCCCCTTGTTGCCTCTATCAGAAAGTCAGTTCCTCCCAGCTCCAATTCCGTGGGAGGGGCAGGGACGCAGCAGCGGTGTTCTGTCTTTGAAATGTACAAGAGCCCCCGCTGTTCCAGGCTCCATGTGATGTTTCAGTCTTTGAAATGTACAAGAGCCCTAGCGGGGACTCTTGTACATTTCAAAGGCGGAACTCTCTGTGGCACTTCCGCCTTTGAAATGTAGCCCAGTGGGCTCTTGCTAAATTTCAGAGCGGAAGTGCCCTTATCCACTAGTCGATGGAAACTCCATGGTCTGTTTGATTAGTTGATCTAATATTAACATCCTTACTATCAAATCAGCAACTTGGGAGAACTGGTTACTTCTATTTAAATTAGGTCAGATACTTGTATGGATTTTAAGTGTCAGGCTGCAATTCTTATTAAGCTTAAACCTGGGGGAGGGGTATTATCTGCTCATCACCAATACTCTTCTTTATGAGGCATTTAAATGTTCCCAGTGGGGAGGTTACAAGAGCGCCTACCACATAACTCTTAACTTGGAATGGGCTTTCCCTAGTCTGTCCACTTGCATTCAGTTCAATTGGAGGGCCCTTGCTACCCTCCACCATCATGAGGGGAACAGAAGGTGCAGAAGGGTTCAGACTTAAGCCTTTGAAGACCACGAAGTCTCACCAAAGAACTTGTGGTCACAAAGTGACTTTAATAGGCAGCAGTTTTAAAACAAACAAAAGGAAGTATTTCTTCATGTAGTGCACAGTCAGCCTGTGGAACTCCTTGCCAGGGGGTGTTCTGAAGACCAGGACTTTAACAGGGACCAAAAAACAACTAGATCAATTGATGGAGGTAAGGTCCATCAATGGCAATTAGCTGGGATGGGCAGGAACGGTGTTGCTAGCCTCTGCTTGTTAGAGGCTGGAAATGGATGACAGGACTTGTTCTGTTCACTCTTTCTGGGGCATTTGGCATTGGCCACTGTTGGAAGACAGGATACTGGGCTAGATGGACCTTTGGTGTGACCCCGTATGGCCTTCCTTATGTTCTTAAGACCCATTAGCAAAATTCCATTCATTTAATACTTTCAACTGTACTGAAAACTGGCCCCAGGTTGAGATGAATTAACAGCTCAACCAAGTACCTCTGCTAGGTACTAAACACATTCTTACTGCCACTTGTGGCTTGAAGGAGCTGTGAGGAAAGTGGAAAAAACCTCCCCAGGTCTCTGCCAGTTGGCTCTCTGACCTCCAACCTCTCTGCCATTCTGGATTCCCATTTCTAATTCAGAATGGGTAGGGAGGAGTTGCTTAAATGGAGCTGAAAGAGGCTCCATGTGGCACAGTCTCCAGGTTAAATCCCTAGAGCTGGGGCAGTTGGCCAGTCATCACCTCTCTTGTACAACTGGCCAACAGACTCAAAGTAACCATCTGGTGTACTTTCATGGGAAGTAACCATCTGGTGTACTTCGAGTGTCTCCCTTCCTTAATATTGAGGATATCGCTCTTCACCACCTACAATGTTCCCTGTTATCTGTGCACTTGGGTGGCCACTCAGGAGAGATTCAGATGTTATCTAAATGATTTACAGAGCGCCCTTGGCTGACAGCATATGTTTCTGCTTGTGCACATCTGCACATGCATGGATACACATGACAAAATTTCCGCATGTTACGTGATTTGCATAAAATGATGACTGTCTTTTATGCCTTAATATTGGTCATAGCCTCCGAAAATAGTCTCATGGCCCAAACTGTACAATAGTCTCACGGCTCAAATTTTTTATCTTTGTTCTACCATTAACTGGTCCTCTTCTGGGTACTCAAGATGAATACCTATGTTCCCCATATTAGTCTCCGGACTAAGGGGGTGATGAAATACATTTTTCTAGGTGTTTGTTTTCCATTCCAATTCCTATTAGCAGTCAACCATACAAAAGGGAGTGTACTATTTTTTTGGTGTGGGAATAGTAGCCCTATGCAGAATTTTATGGAAGGAAGATGGAAGAGAGAGAGAATTTGGCATAGATGCAGTGTTTTGTTTTTTTTTCCCCATAGCATGTTGCAAAAAATATATTTTCAGAGCACTGAATTATTCAGCTCACAGCTTTTAGAAAAAGATGGGAGGTTAGCCAACAATTGGTGTTAATATATTGTTCAAAGAAACTATTAAAAAAAGGATGATGGGAAATCTGAATGAAGAGGGTGTGTGTGTGTGTGTGTGTGTGTGTGTGTGCGCATAAAAATGGTAACTCTAATTGTTACCCAAAAATGTAATGCAGCAAACTCGCCTGTTATCTGTATTATTTTAAAATAATGCATTTTAAGACATTTGTGATGGCTGTATTTATGTAAATAACTGATTTTTTTAAAGTAATAGTTCACACATTAAAGCTAAGTGGATACTATGCAATTGCTTGTGAATGAACTCCATTCCTTGGTATCTCTAGTACAGCTCTGTTACTGTAAATATATACATGGAATCTCAAAAAAATGACATGAAAGATACAGACTCAATTGAGTAAGATTGTAAGACTTTGTAGCTTAACCCATTATCTTTTATTTTCTTGTTTGTCTTTTTCTTTAGGCAAAATTTGATGCTGAAATGCCTTGTGAGACTGTTAGCAAGATCCATTTGGTAGATCTTGCTGGAAGTGAGAGAGCAGATGCCACTGGTGCTACAGGGGTTAGATTAAAAGAAGGAGGGAATATTAACAAATCTCTAGTTACTCTGGGAAATGTCATTTCTGCCTTAGGTACGTCTCTGTTTTCTTTCATGCTCTGTCTTCTTTCTGCATTAGTATTAGGTATTTGTTTCTTAGTTGGTTGGCATTTAAATAGCAATAATGGATAGTAGTGCTATGGTTTTAATTCCTTTGAAAAATTAAACAAAATACAGAATTGCTTTCCTCCTCTCCTTCACAGCTGATTTGTCTCAGGATGCAGCAAATCCTCTTGCAAAGAAGAAGCAAGTATTTGTGCCTTACAGAGACTCTGTGTTGACTTGGTTGTTGAAAGATAGCCTAGGAGGAAACTCTAAAACTATAATGATTGCCAGTAAGTGTTTTAAATTACTTACCTTCATTCTTATCAGTTTATACAAATTAGTCGTAAATATTTTTATTCCAAATGCCTCATTAAGAAATGGTGTTATTTACACCTTGTTAAATTAATGATTACTTTGCGAAGCAAATCTTCCTAATACAGTCCAAATTCTTTCACTAACTATTCTCTTTTTCATAATGTCTGATAGGAACATCGTCGTCCTTTTAAAAAAAATTGTAGCATGGGTCCCTAGCAGTGCAATCAGGGGATACATATTTGTGTGCTTGACCCTCTCTCCACTTATTTCAGTAAATACAACCAGATTTTCAAGAAGACGTGCAACTGCATATATTTGTGCTTGCAAATTAGATGTTTGTGTGCGCATATCACTAGTTGTGTCTAACTGAATCTGTATGCCAAATACCTACTTTATTTGCATTCATTAGGTACTTATTGAATGAGTAGGGAGTGCATAAATGTATGTACAAGCACTTTTTGTGCCGCCTTTAGAAATGAAACATTAAAGATTAAAAATGCAGTTAATAGCGATCAATTAAGCTTGAACTCAAACATGCCTAATATCTTGTGATTCAATTGCCTTCAGGACTATTTAGTTTATCAGGTTTTTTTTAACTGCCCTCCATCCTAACACCCTCAATCAGTGCCCTAAATGTCAAGACTTTTTTCCCTCCCTCTGACATGTATATCATCATCAGTAATAGAGATCCAGCAATTTGAATGTGCCCATCAGTTTTTAACGTATGAGCTACTATGCTTTCCCGTAACTCTTATATCTGCGGTATTAATAGGAGAAAATAATAATAATGAATAGTTTGGCCTGTTGGTCACACTTGACTCATAATACACACAGGAAGCAGATCTATTGAGTAAGAATGTGCCATAGCTAAATACAACAAGGAGTCCTATGGCACCTTATAGACTAACAGATTTATTGGAGCATAAGCTTTCATGGGCAAAGACCCACTTCGTTAGATGGATGTACTGGAAATTCCAGAGACATGTATAAATATATAGGTATAAGAAAGGAGTACCAATCAAGAGTAAGGCTAGCGATAACAAGGTCAATTCAGTCAGGGATGATGAGGCCCACTTGTAACAGCTGATGTGGAGATGATGTGGAGAGGAGAAATTGCTTTTGTAGTTGGCTAGCCATTCACAGGCTTTGTTTAATTTTAAACTGATGGTGTCAAATCTGCAGATGAACTGTAGCTCAGCAGTTTGTTTTTGAAGTCTGTTCTTAAAGTTTTTTGTTGTTGTTGTTGCAGAATGGCTACCTTTAAATCTGCTACTGTGTGTCCAGGAAGATTGAAGTGTTCTCCTACAGGTTTCTGTATATTACCATTCCTGATATCTGATTTGTGTCCGTTTATTCTTTTACGTAGGGACTGTCCAGTTTGGCCTATGTATATAGCAGAGGGGCATTGCTGGCACATGATGGCGTAGATTACATTGGTAGATGTGCAGGTGAATGAACCTGTGATGGTGTGGCTGATCTGGTTAGGTCCTGTGATGGTGTCGCTGGTGTAGATATATGGGCAGAGTTGGCACCGAGGTTTGTTGCAGGGATTGGTTCCTGAGTTAGAGTTACTGTGGTGCGGTGTATAGTTGCTGGTGAGAATTTTCTTCAGGTTGGCGGGTTGTCTGTGGGCGAGGACTGGTCTGCCTTCCAAGGCCTGTGAAAGTGAGGGATCATTGTCCACGATGGGTTGTAGATCACTGATGATACATTGGAGAGGTTTTAGCTGAGGACTATAGGTGATGGCCAGTGGTGTTCTGTTGGTTTCTTTGTTGCGCTTTTCTTGTAGTAGAAGGCTTCTGGGTACACATCTGCCTCAGTTAATCTGTTTCCTCGCTTCCTCATAGCTAAATAGTTACTCTTCTGACACTAACAGCACTTTAATCTGTTAGGTTAAACTTCATTATGTAGAAGCTGCTCTTGTTAGAACTTCTTTACAGTTTAAATAAAACGTTTTTAATAATGGCTCAGTTGATTAAACAAACATTTATTTCTATATAACACAGCAGATGAGAGCTGCCTAATGGACTGACACCATCAGGATAAGTGCTTTTAGTGCACAGTCTTGACATTTTTTAGATCTATGTGCCACTCCCTTCTTACATGCTGTCTTTTAGGGGCGTATATTGGAAGTATGGTCTCCTGAATGCCAAGTAACAGTCTGCTCACAATACTACTTGTTTCTTCCTTTGTGTGGTTTTTATAGTTATCTAGTCAATCAGTTTAAAAGAGAACAACTTTCAGTGTCCACGCCATTTTGGGCACCATCCAAGATACTGTTCTTTGGGCTGCTTCCCCTTCTCCCAATGTCACTTCTGCTAGGATGACTTCCCTCTCTCCCTTGTAGTTGTTCTCTGTCTCTCGCTCCAGTATCTATCCTACGGATAGCATGGTGGAAGCATATAGAGCTCAGTGCTCGTGTTACAATGACGTCTATTACAGTCCCCTAAGCTTGTTGTCGGTAAGAACATCACACAGCATAAATGTGTTTCGTCTGCATTGTCTTTAACCAGACCTGCAAAGATCAGGAAGACCACCTCATACTACTGATAGAAGAGGTTTTTTTTAGTGCAGTTGGCTAAGCTCAGTATCAAATATCTGGCTTTTGAGATTCATATATGTTAAAAGCACCTAACACTTATGGGTGCTGCTAGAAACTGGGGCTGTCAAATGATTAAAAACATTTTTTTGTGTTTAATCACACAATTAATTGCACTGTTAAATGTAAAATACTATTTATTTAAATATTGTGGGTGTTTTGTACATTTTTTGGCTACATTGATTTAAATTATAACGTATAAAGTGAGCGCTGTACACTTTGTAGTCTATTATGATTACAAATAATTGCATTGTAAAAATCACAGTAAATAGTATTTTTCAAATCTCCCATTGCAAGTACTATTGTGCAATCTCTTTATCATGAGAGTTGAACAGATAAAATATAACTGCACTTCACAAATAACACAATGGAAAACTTTGGAGCCTACAAGTCCATTCAATCCTACATCTGGTTCAGCCAATCACTCAGACAAGTTTGGTTACAATTTGCAGGAGACAGTGCTTTAGTACTAGTAGGTGCTAAAGTTTTACACTGTGTTTTTTGAGTGCAGTTATATAACAAAAAAATTATGTTTGTGGTTTGTATTTTCACATTAAAGATTGCAATATAGTACTTACATGAGGAGACTTGAAAATACTATTTCTTTTGTTTATATTGCTAATATTTTAGCTACATAATGATAAGATTTGAGCAATGTACACTTTGCAAAGGTTGAAAAAATCCAAAAATATTGAATAAATTTCAGTGTATATTCTATTTTTTGTCAGTGGGGTTAAAACTGTGCTTAATTGCAATTTAATTTGATTATTTTTTTGAGTTAATTTCTTGAGAACTGCAATTGACAGCTATATTAGAAACAAATGCAAAATCTTTACAGTGCTGTTTTGTCAGCCGATGGTCAGGGCTCCCTATATCTGTCCCTTAAGACCGGCTGAAGTTCTTTTAAATTGTGCTTGGTTCTGTTACAGCAACTGAAGGAGTCAGGTTAAAACTTAAACAGTTACAGGTTTATTGAGGAAGCTTATAAATCATATGGTTGCAATGGCTATTGTTCTATTTCTTAACTATTAGCAAAATATAGATCTTAAAACGGTTACAAAGAAGATAAAGATAGGAAAATAGAAATAATGGTACCAAGTAACAGCTTACTCTTTCTGTGTGTACACTTAAGACAGAGGACCACATCCAGGTACCATTTTTACCCCCTTCTGTGCCTCTCGACTCCAGCATGTCAGGCCAGGGCTGGTCCCTCAATTCCTAGGAAAGACGAAAATACGAGTTGGGCGTCCCCATAGAACCTCGGGAGGTCAAACACCTAACCCGACCAGCAGGTAGAGGGTAGAATGACACTCAAAGTGAGTGTGTGCTGGGCCCATCTTTTATACCCATGGGGTCACGTATTTCTCTTTCTTGTCTGTAATGCCAATTGATGCTGGTCTGTCTGCTGTGAGACCAGTTCTTACAAGGGAGTTGTGAACTTAATTTACACTTGTAAGAGAGAATTGAGATGATTAAATTGGAAGTACGGGACATTGTTTTCTCAGTGGGAAATTGCTCTTCCAGGGACTGTGTGTGTGTTCGAATCAACATAGGTGTCAGCTGGTGGCAGTCTCGCATATCCTGATCTCTCCTCATATCTATGTTTCAGCTTCTCAGGATCAGATGAGCCAGCATAGACTATGCTGATTTTATTGCTCCTTCTCTGTCCTGTATGCTTCAGAGAGGCAAATAAGATGGACGTGATGGAGGCGGGCTGTCTGGCCTCATGTTTGTATGGTCCCTATTAAATATTAGAAAAGATTTTTCTGTATGGGATTTGTGGTATCCCTAAAGTACAGTCTGGATGGTTGAACAGCTGTGTTCACTCAGTTCTCTAGCTGAGGTGCCTTTTACACTGCTTTACTGTGACAACCTCTCCTGGTCTATTTCCACACATCCTGTAGTGTGCAAAATCACTCCCAACTGAATTATATAAATGCTTCTAGCTAGTCACTGCTGGTGTTACATATTAGTGACACCAGCAAATTCTCCATTCCCGACTTGTCCCCATAAATGTGTAAGCTACATTGTCCAGCATCCTCCTGGAAAATACAGACTCAGGAAGTCCGTCATTTCATTAATAAAAAATAGTATGCACAAATGAATCTCTCAAATTGAGGTTTCCAAACACATCAATTAAGCTCACTGGTTTAGATATACAATAAAACAAATTATGGAAAAATTGGTGTTAAGTGATCAGCAGTAATAAAGCATGGAAGTCAGATTTGTTTACAGACATAAAAGGTAAAACCTGAATTAATATCTAGCCTAACAAGCTAAGTGAATTGAAAGCAAAAGGATTCTTTTAGTAATCTAACTGGATTCCTTCACCCAGGACTGGTCCTCCAGTTCAATTATGTTGCTTTTATCTTTCAAATGTTGTTGATGCCCTGAATAGAGTTGAGAGGAGAGAGTTGATTTGAGGCTTCTGTTCCTTGCTTGTTGTATTTTCCTCCACTTTCAGAATCCTCTCCAGCTGGGGTTCAGGTGACAGCAAGTCTGTTTGTCACAATGTAAATTTTTTGTTCACATCCATTTTCTTGCCAAAGAATGGTTTCCTAATCAGGTGATAGTCTATTTGATTTTGCTGATTGAGATGATTAAATTGGAACTGGACTAGGCAGTTTTTATAGATTTGGAATGTGTCTTAGTAACATCATATAGTAGAATCTTATAACATTACACCGTATTGCCACATTTTACCGGGGCAATAATAATCAGAAAATTTACGATTTTTCGGGGCATACTTGATAAAAAATTTACCTTAGTTTTGTGAAAGTGGTGCATATAAGTATATGGTATACCACTGGAATGGGTAGAGTAAATGAGAAATGATAGCAATTGTGGCAGAGTGGGCATACAGGGCAAGAGCCGAGGAAAATATTTCCATTTTTCGTCTAACCCCAAATGTGTGAGCCACTGATAGGAGAAAGCAAATACATTTGTGATAAATATAGAATCAGAAAAAAGAAAATACCACATTTCTCTACAGATGATGGTTTAGTTATTTTCTCAGCGCCTCCGGGGTCTTGTTCTGCTGTTCTTTATTCAGTTTTGTAAAGGTTTTAAACATCTTGTTAGTGAAGGTGGTGTTCTCATTGTTCAGAAAAGCAGACTTAGACTCCCTCAGACACCTGATGGGCAGAATCCCCTGGGATGCTAACATGAAGGGGAAAGGAATCCAGAACAGCTGGCAGTATTTTAAAGAAGCCTTATTGAAGGCACAGAAAGAAACCATATCTATGCGTAGCAAGAGAGGCGAACATGGTAGGAGACCGGATTGGCTTACTAGGGAAATCCTTGGTGAACTTAAGCACAGAAAGGAAGCTTACAAAAAGTGGAAACTTGGACGAATGACCAGGGAGGGGTTTAAATGTATAGCTCGAGAATGCCGAGGGGTTATCAGGAAGGCGAAAGCGCAATTGGAATTGCGACTGGCGAAGGATGTGAAGGATAGCAAGAAAGATTTCTACAGGCATGTTAACAAGAAGAAGGTGATCAGAGACGGTGTGGGGCCCCTACTGGATGAAGGAGGTAACCTAGTGACAGATGATGTGGGCAAAGCTGAAGTACTCAGTGCTTTCTTTGCCTCTGTATTCAAGGACAAGGTCGGCTCCCGGACTAATGCGCTAAGTGACGCAAGATGGGACAGCCCTTGGTGGGTAAAGAACAGGTTAGGAACTATTTAGAAAAGCTAAACGTACACAAATCCATGGGTCCGGACTTAATGCATCCGAGGGTACTGAGGGAGTTGGCAAATGTTATTGAGGAGCCTTTGGCCATTATCTTTGAAAAGTCGTGGAGATCGGGAGAGATCCCGGATGACTGGAAAAAGGCAAATGTAGTGACCATCTTCAAAAAGGGGAAGAAAGATGATCCAGGGAACTATAGGTCGGTCGGTCTTACCTCGGTTCCTGGAAAAATCATGGAAGGGATCCATAAGGAATCCATTTTGAGGCACTTGGAAGAGAGGAAAGTGATCAGGAATAGTTAGCATGGATTCACAAAGGGCAAGTTGTACGTGACCAATCTGATTAGCTTCTATGATGAGGTAACTGGCTCTGTGGACATGGGAAAGTCAGTGGATGTGATATACCTCGACTTTAGCAAGGCTTTTGATACGGTCTCCCACAATATTCTTGCCAGCAAGTTAAGGGAATGTGGATTGAATAAATGGACAGAAAGATGACTAGAAGGCTGGGCCCAGCGGGTAGTGATCAATGGCTTGATGTCAGGATGGCAATCGGTTTCTAGCAGAGTGCCCCAAGGTTCGGTTCTAGGACCGGTTTTGTTCAATATCTTTATTAATGACCTGGATGAGGGGATGGATTGCACCCTCAGCAAGTTTGCGGATGACACTAAACTAGGGGGAGAGGTAGATATGCTTGAGTGCAGAGATAGGGTCCAGAGTGACTTAGACAAATTGTAGGATTGAGCCACAAGAAATCTGATGAGGTTCAACAAGGACAATTGCAGAGTCCTGCACTTGGGACGGAAGAATCCCAAGCATTGTTACAGGCTGGGGACCACCCAGCTAAGTAGCAGTTCTGCAGAAAAGGACCTGGGGGTTACAGTGAATGAAAAGCTGGATATGTCAACAGGTGTGCCCTTGTAGCCAAGAAGGCTAATGGCATATTAGGGTGCATTAGGAGGAGCATTGTCAGCAGATCCAGAGAAGTGATTATTCCCCTTTATTCAGCTCTGGTGAGGCCACATCTAGAGTATTGTGTCCAGTTCTGGGCCCGCCACTAAAAAAGGATGTGTACGCACTGGAGAGGGTCCAGCGGAGGGCAACCAAAATGATTAGGGGGTTGGAGCATATGACCTATGAGGAGAGGCTGAGGGACTTGGGTCTGTTTAGTCTTCAGAAGCGAAGATTGAGGGGGGATTTGATAGCAGCCTTCAACTTCCTGAAGGGAGGTTCCAAAGAGGATGGAGAGAGGCTGTTCTCAATAGTGACAGATGGCAGAACGAGAAGCAATGGTCTCAAGTTGTGGTGGGAGAGGTCTAGGCTAGATATTAGGAAAAGCTATTTCACTAGGAGAGTGGTGAAGCACTGGAATGGGTTACCTAGGGAAGTAGTGGAGTCTCCATCCCTGGAGGTGTTTAAGTCTCGACTTGACAAAGCCCTGGCCGGGTTGATTTAGTTGGGGTTGGTCCTGCCTAGAGCAGGGGTCTGGACTTGATGACCTTCTGAGGTGTCTTCCAGCTCTATGGTTCTATGATTCTATGATTTTATGAAGGTCAGGATCAGTGTTTCCTCTACTTTTTTCCACCTCTGAACAGAATGAATTTTGTATGTGCACCAATATGGAGGTGATGAACAACACGGAGGTGATGTGACACATCACCTTCATATTGGTGCACATACAAAATACACGTGGTGGGGGTAGGATCAAGGGATTTTGAGTATGGGATGGGACTGAGAATGAGACAGAGGGTTGGTGTGCCAGGGCTCTGGCTGGAGTATGGGTTCTGGAGTTGAGTATAGGGGTGGGGCCTTTGGGGCCAGGCCAAACCAGGGCATGGGGGCACTGGTCCCAGGTCTCTCTGGCTGTGGCGGGGGGGGGGGGGAAGGGGGAATGAGGCTAGTTCGGTAGGCTGCTCTGTGCGTGGCGCTGGTGTGTGTGGTGGGGGAGGTGGGAGTCTGGGGCCAGGCTGCGGCAGGGGGGCTGCTCTAGAGTCGGGCTGCTCCATCTGAAGCAGGATGTCTTCTCCAGGACTGGTCTGGCCACGGCAGGGGGCTGAGCACCCAGGCTGTGGTTGCATTAGGGCTGTGGGGAGAGGCCATTTCTCCCTCCGCCACCAGGCTAGATGCTAGGTTGGGTGTTAGACACCTCTTCTCCCTGCCTTGAGCACTTGTGCAGGGCTAAGTAGGCAGCTTCACAGCTACACATCTTACAAGGAACTTATGTCAGTATCCCTTCTCTTCTCTGAATGGTATTCTCTTCTGCTCTGCTTTGATGTTAGATGCTGCTGTAGAATCTCTGTCCCATACCTTGCTATGCTACTTGTATTTGAGGATTCATGTCTTAAAAACCTTGGGACTATCTTGTCCATTTGCTTTTAGAAGTTATCCTTGAAAAATATGTGGAAAAAACCCCACTTAGGATACAGTAAAATATTCTTGCTCTTCCTCATAAAATTGCCTCCATAGAAAAGTACAATTGGAAACCCAATGTATATCATGTGGGCCTTGGAAGCACTGAAAACAGTCCTGGTATAGTCATGTATGCTGCCTTTTACCTACACATAAGCCCAAGAACTACATTTATGTGTACGTGCTATGACATCTTCTCTGTTCATTTTACTGTCTAGTTTCTGTCACGGTATTCTATAATTTTCATTCAGAAACAGACAATTAGTATTGTTTTTCCTGAACCAACTTCTTCATTTTATGATGGTATTCAGACTTAGAATAAAAACATTTTTCTACTGTTTTTCTCAGAGTTTGAACTATATTGTTAGCAGATGTACATTCAAGAAGCACATTATGTTCACCATTGAGTTTGATATGTTGAATTTTCTAAAAGTCAACTAAGTTGATAGCAGTATTTTTTTTACAAAATCTCTAAATAATTGATCTTGTTTTCTCTCCCTCTTCAAGATGTTTATTTGACATTTGAAATTACTAACCAACTTTATTAAATGAAACATCTGGTGCTGGCTAACCTATTTCTGAATTAATTCTCAGCTATTTCACCTGCTGATGTCAATTATGGAGAAACCTTAAGTACTCTTCGCTATGCAAATAGAGCCAAAAACATCATCAATAAGCCTACTATTAATGAGGATCCTAATGTCAAACTAATCCGTGAGCTGCGAGCTGAAATAGTCCGATTAAAAACCTTGCTCGCTCAAGGAAATCAGGTTAGTTATAGATTTATTTATAATATGAGTAATATCCTCTATTTCTAAATCCTAATGAGATAATTATCTTTTTTCATTATATTGACCAGAGTAAACAAGTGCTGTGAAGTCATGAATGAATGTAATTTTGTTTTTTGAATTGGCTTCCAATTGTCCACTATACAGGCAGTCCCCAACTTACGCGGATCCGACTTATGTCGGATCCGCACTTACGAACGGGGCTTTTCTCGCCCCGGAGCTCACGGGCGGCGGGTCACCACCCGTGTCCTCCGGGGCGAGAAAAGCTTCTCCCGGTCTCCCTGGTCTGCTGGGGGGAGGGGGGGGGAGAGTCCAGCAAAGCCGCTGGATCCCCCCCCCCCCCCCCCAGCAGACCAGGGACACCTGAGCAAAGCCGCCGCCTGGGCGCGCCTGGGCTGTCCCGCTGCAGGCGTGCTCCGCGGCTTTGCTCCCCGTCTCCCTGGTCAGCAGACCAGGGAGACTGACCAAAGCCGTGGAGGACGCGGGCGGTCCCGCCACCCGCGTCTCCCTGGTCTGCTGGGAGGGGGGGAGTGCAGCTAGTGCCCCCCCAGCAGACCAGGCTTTTCTTGCCTACGCCAGGGGCAGAGCATCTGGGGTGCTGCTGGGTTGCTTCAGTAGCGCCGCTCCTCGGCGCTACTGTCCCAACCCGGCAGCACCCCAGCTGCTCTGCCCCAGGCGTCCTGATTCAGCCGCTGCTGGTCAGTTTCAGCAGTGGCTGAATCAGGATGCCTGGGGCAGAGCAGCTAGGGTGCTGCTGGGTTGCTCTAGTAGCGCCGAGGAGCGGCACTACTGGAGCAACCTAGCAGCACCCCAGCTGCTCTACCCCAGGCGTCCCCAAGTCATCCGTTGCTGAAACTGACCAGGGGCTGACTACAGGAAGCCCGAGGCAGAGTTGCTATGCCCCGGGCTTCCTGGAATCAGCCGCTGATCAGTTTCAGCAGCAGCTGACTTGGGGACGCCTGGGTTTCTTAAGTTGAATCTGTATGTAAGTCAGAACTGGCGTCCAGATTCAGCCGCTGTTGAAACTGATCAGTTTCAGCAGCGGCTGACGCCAGTTCCGACTTACATACAGATTCATCTTAAGAACAAACCTACAGTCCCTATCTTGTACGTAACCCGGGGACTGCCTGTATCTGGTTTTGTGTACATTTTTTTTTTAAACCTCATATTGATATGGTTAGAAAAGAAGTGTAATATGTTGGGGGTAAGTATTCACTTCAGCTTAGGGACTTTTAGGTGTGCCAGCCCATTTACAGGGAAGAAATAGGTATGTCTAGCTTAATGGATTGAAAAGATACCCTTGTTCATGTCTTACAGAACAAGATTATTTAAGATATCAAAATATCTGAACATCTAACTTTTAAATAAGATTAAGTTAATGTTAAGACTTGTAACTATTATACTGTAGGGAAAGGTAAGATATTTGAAAAGCTAGTAACCATAGTGTCTTTGACTATGTAGTACTTCAGAGAGCATGCAATATGATAAGCAAACAACATCTAAGAACGTTGCTGATATGGCCATATAATACAACGTGAAAACAATGAATAAAATAAATGGATTATTGAATAAAGATAAAATGACACATTCCACCCATTTTGCTCAGTTTTCTAATCACACATTTGAGCATGTTAGACATATACATATTTTTTGAAAAATAGTTGTTTAATTAGTCTTGCTATTAGTCTATTGCTGGTTATGTTTTAGGGAAATGAGATTTTGCACAGCTAAAAGTATGAGAGCCTAATTAAAGGTGGTAAAACCGGCTATAGTTTGAAGATAAACTCTGGATTTTACATTTCTTTAACACTGAAGGGTTGACATTTTATGAAAGCAGAAAGTTGCTAAAAATAGTATTTGATATTGGCTCCTATACTGCCAGAGTCTCTACTTTTTTGGCAAGGTGACTATTTTCAATAGGTTCAGAAATGGCAGTTGTTAAATTATATTTTAATTTGTTGATCATTCATGTTGTGCTGCTTAACTTTCTATTTGCTGGACTGAAGAAAAAAACTTATTTCCTTTTTAAAGACAATTTTTTAAGAATGGCGCCTGGATTTGAAATATGTGATTCACTCAGCTATCAGTGAACCTTTGAAGAAACTGTAGGTGTTTATAGCTTTGTCCATCTAATAGTTACGCTATTCCAGAATTTCTGAAATGTGTCTACAATGGTTGCATGTGCTCACCAGAAGCTTTTCTTGCAGCCGCAGCCTCTTGGGCAGTGACTAGAACAATGGACCGTGCCCTGGGGCCCCCTGCAGAGGTTGAGCTCTCCCCCAATGTGGAGCCAGAAACATGGGTGGAGCAAACAGCTAGGGAGCACCCACCTTCCCAGAGGCAGTGAAGCCTTCAGGCTTCAGCGCTGGGGCTGTAGACAGCAGGATTTAATCAAGGGCTTTAGTCTCCAATTCTGGACCCCAGCCACTTGGCAGCCGTCCTTGGTCCACCTCAACCCCTGCGTGGCCTCAGGCCCCTGCTGTCTCCCTGCCTACCTCCCTATCCAGGGCTTAATTTGTACCAGATCTTGTGAGGGTTGAATAAGTCCGCTGTGAAAATTGATATTTGTTTGTTCGTTAATATTACTTCTCATTGCCTCCCAGCTATCTAGTAAGTCTGCTTTGAAAACTGATATTAACAACATACAACCATTAGTTTTTGTAGCAGCAGACTTACTAGCTAGCAAGTCGGGTTTTTTTTTTAAAGAAAAAGCAGCCAAAACAAATGAAACAACAACAAAGACAAGAATGTGTAAAGTTTCTTATTTGCGTTTCTATTCTGTTATAGTCCAGTAAAGAATAAAAATAATTGTACATTATTTTTGAGTCTACCAAAAAGAAACCCTACATTAATAAATTACAGTGATTTGGATATGTATATATACACATTTCCCTCCCTAAAGCTAATTAAGTATTTTAGGAAAAATTATCAGAGAAACTACCAGCAAGAGTTTATAGCAATATGTCTATTTTTGTGTCTATTTGTCCTTATTCAGTTTAGTTTGTTCTATCTCTTTTGGGTGCTATAAAATGTGATTAATTTGAATATCAGTCTTTGGATGATAAGTACAAACTAATATTAGCATGGTGAGTCATGAAATTAAGGAATGTGGTTAAAAGTTCTACAGTAGAACCTGGCTAATTGAGATTCCCAAACAATGCTATTCTGGATTACTAGTTTTTGTAATGAGTCAAAAATGATTAAGGGGTGTTAAATGGAAAAAAAACAATTTTAGTATAGTTTATGATTTTTATGAATACAAATACTTTAGTTTAGTTATGGAATGAAATATCAAAAGCTAGTCAGTGTACTATAGGACTTTGTGTAAAACAAAATGGAATGAAAATGTAATTGTCTACAGTATCCTGGTTAAGTATTTACAGAGAAATGGGAGGAGGCCCTCCTGTGTATTTTGTGAAAAGTATCACGTTTGCAAGTTACTAAAGGAAGTATTATTGTTTTGCTATATTGCAAATAGTAAAACCGAAAACATTCCTTGAGGGCTGAATTACTCTGTTGTACTCTGTGCTTTGTCTTGTCTTTGGGAGAAAAGTTTGAATGATGCTTGTCTGGGAGGATTGAATGATTTTGCTGGAAAGCTGATAATTTTTATTTCTAAAATATGTTTTTTAATTTGCAAACTCTGTGAACACATATTTTAAATGGCTTTGAAGGTCTAATACTTTGACATTATTCAAAGAGTAAAAGAGGAGCTATCACAAAGTAAATATGACTACACTATGAAGAATTCCAGTGAATTTCAGTTCTCATGGTATAAATGTCTGTGAAGGATACAGTGCAGAGCAAGACTAAATTAGTTAAAATTAAAACCACATATGGTGGCAAATGAGTACAATAGAATATAAAACCTGGTGTAATTTACATTCCTAGAATATTTTATTGCAAATGCCACTATGGTTCATTGATAGTGTGGTTTTTTTTGTTTTGTTTTTTAACTCAAAAGCCAACATTTGAGTCACTGTAGAGTGTTAAGTAACAAACCAAACTACTTACATTTTTGTAAGGATGGATAATTTTCATGTTCCACAATCAATTTAACAAGATATGTTTTTTACAGTACAAATGCCATGTTCACAGTAATGTTTACAGCAGAATAGTTAACTAGACTATTCTGCATAATAAATGGTCATCTGTGGAATTTTTTAAAAAATTATGTTTTTTGTATCCAATTTCTCAGAATGCTGAGTGCCTTCAATATGAATCTAGACAAATCAGCAAAAGTGTGTGCATAAAATTATAAATTACTGATTGTATTTCTCATTTGCACTTTGACAAGATTTCCTTAATGTGAATATTAGATATGGATAAAAGTGAAACGTCATCCTTTGTAGATAAAGATTAGAACTGGATTTAATATATATCTTTATTAAATTATATACATCATAATATATCATAGTTTTTAATCTATTTTACTATGTACTAATGTATGTTTTTTACAACTTAGATTGCCCTCTTGGATTCGCCAACAGCTTTAAGTATGGAGGAAAAGCTTCAACAGAATGAAGCAAGAGTAAGTTATAATTGGATGATAATTTTAGAGATAAATGGTACCTGAATGCTGCTGCAGTAATAGCTCATGTTCAGGGACTTTTGGGCATACACAGTTATACGCACTGGTTTTAATATTGTGGTTTGTTTGTTTTTATTTATTTATTTTACAAAGCAGCATTTTCTTCTATTAAACTAGATAGAACATTAACCTCAGACTTATTTTTATTCTAACTTACCGTAATAAATAGAATTCGTAATATTATTTCTTGTTGCACTGTTTATACGAAATATAGTATAACACAGAAGAAAATATATTATAGATACTTTTGCTTGCTTTTTTGAATAAGTGTAGCTATCTCACGTTGGAATAACGGAAATTTTTGTTCTTTGGGAAAAACTCCTTTTATAGTCTTAAAAATGTGAAAACTTTTTGAGAGACTATAATATGGAGAGAGAGTGAGTACAGTACACACATTAAAATGTTAATTAAATTCTGGTTTAATGTTGGACTAATTGGTGTTTCTAATTGATCATAAATTTGTCATACTATGTTCTAAAATTTTGGGGCAGATCTGGTATAAGGAAATGGTTCTGATCTGATATAAGCAAATGGTTGTTGAGATATCTCATTAGCTTTATTTATGTGTTAGAGTGGCAATTGAACATGAGTCTTGTCATAATGAATCTCTAGCTTTCATAGCTGAGAATTTGACAGTAAGTCCAGTTGATAACCCACAGCAGGGCAAGCAGGATGCACGCCTGGTGCCATACCACTCCCAGGCATCTCTCTGACCCCTAGACATAGGAGAGGCTATAAGGCTCTGTAAGCGCTCCTGCCATGAGCACTAGCTTAGCCGTTTCCATTGGCCAGGAACTATTAACCAATGATAACTGCAGGAATGGTACCTACAGGTAGGACCATCACACATAGCCACCAGTCTCTGCCTCCGCCTAGGAGCCAGAAGGAGATGTTAACAGCTTTCTGGTAACCATATGAGTTTAAACGCTGCCTGGAGTCCACACCCTGAACCCTCTCCTGTGCCCCATCCCCCTTCCCCAGTTGTGAGCTGCCTCTTGCACCCAAGTTCCCTTCTGGAGCCCACACTTCCCTGCCCCAGCCTGGAGTCCCCACCTGGAGCCCCTCCTGCACTTCAAATCTCTTAGCCTACACTGCTGTCTGGAGCTCTCAGCCCTTTCACGCCACAACCCCCTGCATCAGTCTAGTGAGAGTGAATGAGTGAGGGTAAGGACGAGCAAGTGAAGGAAGGTGAGGGAAATGGAGTGAGTGGACAGGGCTATGGCCTTGCAGAAAGAGAAGGGCAGGAGCATGGCCTTGGGGCAGGGTTGAGGCAAAAGTGTTCAATTTTCTGCAAATATAAAGTTGGCAACCTTACTCAAAAGATCAAATACGTTGAGTCAGTTCGTCTGCTGGTGTAAACTGGTAAAATTCCACTGAAGCAGGCTGAATATATGGCTTATTTTAAGTACTCACTATTCTAAAAATCTGTGGAGTAGTACATTCATTTTAGGAAACAAATTTTTTACTTAACTAATTGATACTATATGTACGTACATAGGTATGATGTGGATCCTAGTACTAATTTTTAGGGCAAGTTGATGTTATCTGAGAAACTACTTACATTTTTGTTTAAATAACATGAAAGTACAGATCATCTAGGTTTCTTTTTTAAATTCTAGCTATTCTAAATTTGATACTAGCTATGACAAAGTAGTATATTCACTGAGGTAAAATAAAAGCAACAGAGGAGAATTAGGCCTCTTGTCAGCCACGTTTCTGCTTGGTGCTCATTTATAGCAGTCATCAAAAACTAGCTTTCAGTACTGTTGAGTACTTACGACAAGATGTAAATAATAGTAGCTTGGACGTTTAAGTTATAACGGTATGTCTACACTACAAAGCTAATTCGAACTAACAGCTGTTAGTTCGAATTAACTTTAATAGGGGCTACACATACAAACCACTAGTTTGAATTTAAATCGAACTAGAGGAGTGCTTAATTGGAACTAGGTAAACCTCATTCTACGAGGAGTAACGCCTAGTTCAAATTAAGTAGTTCGAATTAAGGGCTGTGAGCCACTTAATTCAAACTAGTGGGAGGCTAGCCCTTCCCCAGTTGCCCTGGTGGCCACTCTGGGCCAAACCAGGGAAACTCTTCTGCCCCCCCTCCCTGCCCCGGAGCCCTTAAAGGGGCATGGTCTGGCTACAGTGCTTGTGCCAGTTGCAAGCCTGCCAGCACCCAGCCAGCAGACCCTGCACCTGGCACGGCATGAGCCAGTCACCCGCTGCCACCCAGCCCTCGGCCTCTTCCCAGGACCAGGCTGGCGGCTCACAGGAGCCTGCCCTGGGCTGCAAGAGGTGGGCGCCCGCCTGGTCTAGTGCAGAGATCGTGGACCACATCGAGGTTTGACGGGAGGCCTCCAACGTCCACAGTGTCGGCACTAGGCACAGGAAAGCAGCCGTCTAGGGCAGGATAGCTGCCAGCCTGACCACCAAAGGCCACATGCGATCCCAGGAGCAGGTCTGCATGAAAATCAAGTTGGTCCAGTGAGACCGCCGACCCTGAGCTTAGAACATAAGAATGGCTGTACTAGGTCAGACCAAGCTCCATCTAGCCCAGTAGCCTGTCTACCGACAGCAGCCAGCACCAGGTACCTCGGAGGGGATGGACCGAAGACCATGACCAAGAGATTTGTCTCATGCCATCCATCTCCAGCCTTCCAAAACAGAGGCCAGAGACACCATTCCTACCCCCTGGCTAATAGCACTCCATGGACCCAACCTCCATGAATTTATCTAACTTCTCTTTAAACTATGTTATAGTTCTGGCCTTCAGCCTCCCGTGGCAAGGAATTCCACAGGTTGACTATGCGCTGTGTGAAGAACTACTTTCTTTTATTAGTTTTAAGCCTGCTACCCATTAATTTCATTTGGTGTCCTCTAGTCCTTCTGTTATGGGAACTAATGAAGAACTTTTCTTTATTCACTCTCTCCACACCACTTATGATTTTATAGACCTCTATCATATCCCCCCTCAATCTCCTCTTTTCTAAGCTGAAAAGTCCCAGTCTCTTTAGCCTCTCTTCATATGGGACCTGTTCCAAACCCCTAATCATTGTAGTTGCCCTTTTCTGAATTCTTTCCAAGGCCAAAATATCTTTTTTGAGGTGAGGAGACCACATCTGTACATAGTACTGAAGATATGGCATACCGTAGTTTTATACTTCCCCTCTTCCTTTTTCCCTTGGCTTCCCCCTTCCAGCTCCCTCCACCCAGATTTCCCCCTCCCCTCTTCCACCCTCTCTCTTCCTCTCTTCCACCTCCTTTTCCCAGTCTCCCCAGAGGTTAACCCCCCCCGCCCCAGTTTTGTTAAATAAAGAGAGTTTCTTTTTTTGAACACGTGTCCCTTATTTTTTACATGGGTGGGGGAGTTAGGGAGGGGTAAGTGGAAGGAGGTGAGGGAGGAATGGGGCACGAGCCCCCGGTGGGGAGGCCTGGGGTGGCTCTGCGGGCTCTTTGGGGTGGAAGCTCTCCTGCAGGGCCTCCTGGATCCTGACAGCCCCGCGATTGACCCCCTCCGGATGGCAGCCTGCGGCAAGTGCAGCCAGGCTGATGGCAGAGTGCTGTGATGTGTCGAGTGAGGGCACTCAGGGCACTCCAAGATAGGATTGCTTTGCTGTCCCTCATGGAGTTAGACAAGCAAGCAGGGAACCCTGAGACCTGTCTGTCCGGGATGGGGGTCAGGTCCCTTTAAGCACAGCCCTCGGCTAGCATGAGGTAGCAGCTCTACACTCTGAGTCCTAACCTGATGCCCTGCCGGCACTAGTTCCAGTCAGCCTTAACTTCGGTTCAAGGTCCACTCAATGTGGATGCGCTATTTCGAATTAGCAAAACGCTAATTCAAATTAGTTTTTAGGTCTAGATGCACTAATTCGAATTAGCTTATTTCAAATTAACTAATTCGAATTAGTGCTGTAGTGTAGACATACCCACAGTGCTTTTCCTCAAAATATTTTTTCAAGAATAGTAATTTAGATAAATTGTGAACTGAATTGCGTTGAACAAATTTACTGTTACCTGAGAATTGCTCTTATAAATGTTTAAATGGGTGGTAGAAACTACTGAATATATCGTATTAATTGGAACACGTTATTCATGCTCTGGTAGTATTCATTGCTTGTCCTGTTCAAGAGTGTTGTTCTCACTGTGTGGGATATTTTATTGAGTATATTTTATTGTGCTCTGTCAACCGTATTAATATGTTATGTGATGACTACTTAAGATAATTTCCATAATCATAATTATTGAATTATTGTATATTCCAGGTACATATTACAAAGGGTAAAACTGTTCTGTAACAGAATGGTTGCAACCGTGAACTTGATTCTGCAGATCTAAAGTTTTTATTACCATATTTAAATTAACTGATTACTTTACAGCAGTTCTCGTGAATGAATGAATTGCTGTGTTACAGGAACTATTTTAAACAACTCATGTGCAGTAACAGTTCTTCAGAAATGGTGAAGATAGAGGTGATGAGCATCCAAATTCCTTAATATTTTTTCTGTGAAAGACAAAAGAAAATAAATAAGAGTAATAAACTGGACTTAAATGGCACAGAGGAAAGAAGTATTCTCTTGGAGTTTAAATCCTAGGTTGCAAGTGATAATGAGCTACTTACTTCATTTTATTATTTCAATGCATTCCCTTGTGGGGGGTTGACTATACTATGGAACAGTCACACAGTCTATCTTTCTTTGTGGATGGACTACAAATTAAGTCAACTGTGAAAATGAAGGACACAGCTTCAAGTCAAAATTGAGGTCATTTGGGCAGCGCTATGAAGGGGAGCATTGCTATTTTCCCCTCCAAATATATGATCAATTTACATGTAAATCTTAAACTAGACAAAAAAGCAGTTAGTCTTGAGTTTAAGCTTGTCACCACTTGAAAGTAGATCCGGGTAATAAAAGATGTATAAATGGAATTCCAGGGTTAAAAAAAATCAAGAAAAGTAATGATCAAATACTAGAAGATTTACCTGGCATTGCTCAGGTCATTTAACTCAAATTAATTTGTTTTTCTTCATTTGAATCATTGCTCTGGGGTGGGACTGGGGATGAGGGCTGCAGTATGCAGGCTGCCCTGGGGAGAGAGGACTACCACAGCGGCTTGGGGTCAGGTGAGAAGCGCCTCTTGAAGGCCACTGCAGCTCCATTGGGCACAGATGCAAGGAGAGATGCACATCCCACGGCTGGGGAAGGTTCAGGTTTGTCTGCCCCCTGCACTTCTTAGCCAGAGTGAGGAATGCAGCAAACAGAGCACTTTCCATTTGATTCCTGTTGAAAGGGAACAGCCAGCAATGTTCCCATACAAATTGGGGCGGAGGGAGATTTGACCTTCCCCTCCCTAAAGAGCACCTGGAAGGTGGAAGGCTTGGTGCCCCCAGCCAGCCCTTTTTATCTGCCTGGTGATTCTCTCTGGTTTCTGTATGGTTTTATGAGAAGCCATCCCATTCTGGACACATCACGTTCTGGATGGGGAGCTCAGAGCAGAGGGTTGGGAAGTAGGGGGCAGGGTATCCCTGAGAGCTAACTGGGCAGTGCAGTTGCAGCTGGTTCTCAAGGTGGCTGCTGTGTTGCCTGGTCCCCTGATCCTTGGGGGAGCTGTGGGAGTGAGGGCTATGCTGAAAGCTGGGGCGGGGGAATAGTGGTCTCTGGTTTTGGGGTAAGGAGACCACTTACCTGTTGCTGGCAATATGCAGAGCCCCACCCCCAGCTGACCAGTGTTTTAGAGGTGCAGCTGCCCCCATGTGGTCATTCTGCAGTATAAATGTTCCCCATGCTTGCTGTCCCCCGTGGTCATTGCAGAGCATAACTTCCTTTTCTGTCAGGCCCCACCCTTTCTGTTTAATGAGAAATAATCAGATTATAGACACATCCCATTGTCCTGACACAACCAAACCCTTGCCTTTCTTTATGATAAGAAGAAACTGCATTCCAAATTTAGTGGTTGTAGCTCTTACCATTTAGGAGGAGTTTCTGAACAAACAGACTCATGGACGGACAGTCAGGCCACAAAGTTTCTAATACATATCATAAGATAAGCGTTGTAAACTTTTTGGGGCAACATATGGTTTGAATCATGAAAACTCTTACCTTACCAGGTATAATCACAGTTACAGTTCATCCTAAAAGTATACAATTCATGGTAAAATTTAGCTATAATGTTTAGTTTGATCTGTGAGATTTCAGAGATTTGACTCTGCGCTGGATGTAATAAATCCTTATTTGAGTGACCATCCCGGTGTGCTTTTGTTCTTATGAAACATTATGAAGAAGAATTTTCAATACGTCGTTTATACTCTTAAATATCTTTTCCGTTCTAAAAAGATAAAAATCAGAGGTCTGATGACCCATCATTTTTGTCGTCTTACTGTTTAGTGGGAAATTAATTAATACTTACGCAAATGCATAAGTAAGGCTTTGGAGAGGAATGTTTAACTGGCTGCTGTAACAGATTTTGGTGAAACTGAATTACTATCCCAATATTAGAAGTGGATCAGTTGGAGGGAGCAGCAAAGTTGGCAAATACTTAGCATTTTAACTTGTTCTATGAAATTCTGCGTTAAGCCATTTGTGAGAGAAAGTGTGCTATTTCAAATGACTAGCTTAAAACAGATATTGTCTCTTTGTTTTACTTGATAGGTGCAAGAGCTGACCAAAGAGTGGACAAACAAGTGGAATGAAACCCAAAATATTCTAAAAGTAAGGATGATTTTAAATGCACAATTTTCTCATTTGACTATTTAAGTAAACTTGCAGAAATGCAATTTTTTTAAAAAAGATAAGGTTCTTAAATGATATGTTAACAAAAATAGTATGCATAGAATTCTCACTTTGATTTGCCTATTTTGAAAATAAGTTTTTGACTAAAAGTCCATGACACATTTTATTTCCAAATAAAATTGAATAGGTTTACAGCACAACCTGTTAGATTTTCTTACCAATGCTGGATCACTTCCATTTTAGACTCTGCCAAATAAATACTTATGTACTTGTTCTGTTTTTTAATTCTCCTCCTTATGTCTGCTACTGACAGCTTGTGTAAAGACTGACCATCTCTATATTTGTATGAAAATGTTAGGGGGGAAATGGCACAATTATTTCATAGCACATCCACGCTAAGAAAAGGCACATCTGTTCCCTTCACTCTTATTCTAAAATATCGTATGAAATTGGAAGAATCTTTCAGATGGACTTATGCTCAGCAATCCCTTAGGTGCTTTTGGAAACACCATCCAGAATAGTTGTTCTGTGTGAAATTTTGCTACAAATTCTGTTTATAACCACTGTTGCCAAGCCTTCATCTAAATCTTTCCTCATTCTGCCTACAAAGATTTTTCTGATGCTGTTAGACTATTAATAGGTGATACTGAGTTAAAAATATCAACTAACTCATTTTCTGATTTTATCAGTCCAAAGTGTAACTATCACTCTCCACTTGATCTCTCTCACAATCAAGTATAGAATTTCTTGCCACATGCCTTTAGTTGAGCGATGAAATTAAATCTTAAAATTCCAGTGTAGTACTTGTTTAGTCCTATCTTTGTAAATATGCTGAAGGTGCAGTTGCTGGTGAGTTCTGAAAATAATACAAGCAAACAATTGAAGAGGAGATACCGGATTTATATCGTATGACTTTGATTTGAGACTTTTTTTCTTTATTTTGATTTGCATAACTTTTGATTCCTTAAGTATTTCATAATTCTCCCCTAGGTCTTTTACTCGTTATCTGACTTACAAGTAACTTACTGTATCTGTTTCAAAATAAAATACAAGTAATTTGGAGTATAGCACAGAACTTGAAACTGCTTGCCAGATGGCATTCCCTCCCGGAAGCTCTCAGCCCACATATTTTTCTTATTTTAATTCTGGGTTCTCCCTCTAAGCAAGCCATCTCTGGATTCTGGACTCTTATTGTACAACTGCCAGAGGCATCCCCACCCTTATTATTATACCAAACTAGGCACACCTGCATTAGAGCAGGAGAGCTGAGCCAAATTTCGTTTAAGGGGCCGTTACTCTGTTATGACATATAAAACGTACATGTTCTGAGACACACTATGTTGAAGGACTTGTCTATGTGAATAATTAACCTGTGGCAAACTGGAGTATTAATCTAAGCCTCGCTAGCCTGTCTCGTGTTAACTGTTCCTTAGTGTGTTTTGATCTAGTCCCATTTCAAAATGAGGTAGATTAAAGCAAGCTACGGAACATAACAGTGGTCACATGAACAATTTGTGTGTAGCAGACTAGTGCAAAGTAGATTCACATTCCAACTTGTTGTGGACTCTTTATGTAGATAAGCCTGCTGAAGTTTTAGTCAGCTGGGCATTTTCCATTAGGGCCTTTGGAACTTGTTTGGTCTCCAGGTTTGGAAGAGCCCATATTCTTTCAACTTTTCTCCCTTGCTGGGTACAGGTGAGGTTTGACTCTTCCATGGATTCAGTGGAGAAGTTAGTTCATTTGTTATGCTCATATTATTGTTTGGGTTATTTGCTTTAGTCTGTGGTGACTAGCATGTTTGTGTATTTTTGAGTGAATATTCAAGAGCTCAGAACTGGATACAACTTTTATTGTAGTTCTGTAAACTCTTGAAGAAATAAAATGTTAAAATATTTCAGAACTGCCTCTGATTTGAAAATGTCTCAAATCCATTATCAAATGTTTCAATAATTTTTTGTTGTTTATCATTTTACATATGTAATATTAAATATGGAAAGGGAAGCAAAATGGCAATAAAAAGGTCACCATTGGGAAGCTAAACATTCAGAAGTTAGGATCCTCCAAAACCAGAGAGGTTTTCCCACAGCCTGACTGTTATTACTGTCATGTATCAATTTACACTTTATAAGAAAAATTGGATTGAAAATGTCACTGCTCTGAAACTTTCCCTTTTTACAGTTTCATGACTTTTTTTGTGTAAGAACTGGAGTTACGTCCCACCTTTTAAATGTTGATCTTAACCTGTCCTTAGGTGCCGCCACTTTTTTTTTAATGCTATCTAAAAAAGCTTTAAATTGTAAATTGACATAAATTGCACTGCTTTAGTTACTTACGACTAAATTAGGTTGACTTGCAGTGGTGTCTACACTATACTCTGACAGGAAATACTCTTCTGCCAACTTACCTTATGCTCCTTAGAGAACTGGAATAGAGAAGTCACCTTGAAAGCACTCTGCCATTGACTTAGCAGGCCTTCACTAGACTCACTAAATTAACACTGCTGCATCAATCGCAGCAGTGCCAGTCTAGTTGTAAGTATAGACATGGCCAAAGTCAAGGCTGGTTTTAGCATCCAGTATCCAAGCTGTTGTCTGTGTCTGGAAGAGTTGGGTGGTAGAGAGTTGAGTAACCTTGTTTATACTTAGGACTTTTTGAAATTCACCCACTGCTTCAAGCACCAGGGAAATTGACTGGTAGACCTGGATTTCCAGTTCTCCCAACTTTATCACATCTTACAATATGTGATGTTTTTTCTTTAACCCAGTTTACCAGAAAGTGGAGTGATGAAATGGAAACTTTGGCGTTTTGGTGTTTTCACCAATAAGTTCCTAGCTCATGGATTTGGGGAGAAAAGCTTCAAAAAATGAACCCAAAATGTACTGGCTTAGTCATAAGATTTTAAAAATAATCTCATGATTTTTAGATGCTTTACTCAAGACTATTGGAAACTGCATTTAGCAGTATTACAAAACAATGATGGTGGAATTTAGAAGAATCTTCATGTACACACAGACTAAGGCTACGTCTACACTACGAGTTTTGCCGCAAGAGCCTATGCAAATGAAGCACGGATTAGCATTTTCTCGTGCTTCATTTTTATACTCTTTTGTTCGGTTTTTGCGCTAGGGATTTTTGCGCAAAAAACAAGCAGCGTGGACGTTTCCTTTTTGTGCAAAAACCCCTTTTTCCGCAATACCAATCCAGTTTTTGGGTGCCTGAGAATGCTTTGTCCTCTTTCTCCCACCCAAGCTAACTCAGCAGAATGTCCTGGTACTTCTTGTTACCTGCCCCATAGTAGCTGAAACTGACTGATATGTAGTATTAAATTGCTTTTTGCCCTTACATACTCCACGCATTGTTCCAAAGCTGCTGAGCTATCAAATTCCTGTAACTAAATACCTCTTGTTAAATACTTCTAACATAGGTCCACCACTTGCAGGTACTGTATACATCTAATATCCAAACACTTCATACTATTTACTATGCTCAGTTACACACTTTCTAATATTTAACTTCTTAAAAGGATTTTTCAGCTTTTAGCAAAGAGTATATAGCTTATTAAGGTTTATCCACACATCTGACTTGAAATGTCCACGTTTGGTTGTTTTTTAAATAATTTTCACAATATGCTGGGGGAAATCATTTAATGTTTAACTCTGTCTACATTGACTGGTGAGATTTTACTCAAACGTTCTAAAATGGAGACCAAGTATGGAAAATTTCAGTCCAAGCGGTGAATGCTTCAAAAAGGTGAAAATGTTTAGCTGCACCACAGCAGTTGCAACAGCGTTAATGCTGTGTGTGTAACTTAAAACTTGAGCATCACAATGTTCTGCCTGCATATTTCATGCAGCTATATAACAAACTCACTGCTTGTCACTTTTTGCCCTGTATTTTTGTAGGATTCATATGTTTAATATGTATCACTAATGATTTCTTACATCAAACTATGACAGTGTGAATATTCAAATTGAACATAATGAGCTATTTTGTCTGCTATTGCTGCAGCTTTTATAGAATTCTTTTGGATTTGATTCTACTCCCACCTGGTTTGGCATTATAAGCAAACTTCAGCGTGTTGGGCCCAGTCCTGCCCTGACTACCTTTTGTCGACAGGTGCCAGATCAGATGTATCTTGGGATGGGAAACATAAAGAGCGGGAGCAGTTAGACTGTAGTATGATACTCAGAATCAAGGGAAGAAAGTCCCTTTGCTGGTAGATTGCTAGGGATGGGGCACTAGTAATCAAGAAAAGCTGTGACTGTGAATTGTGGGATGCATTGTAGTTGCTATAAGGTTTACACCTGCTGGATGTCTGACATAGTATCTGACATGACTGGCCAGTAGCATTGGTGAGGCATGTGAAAATCCTGTTGGGGCAGAGAAGGATTTATGAACAGGTTCATGCGAGAACATCATGGGAACATAGCTCTTAAGAGGGGCCATGCTACAATGTGGAGGGGTTGCCACCATAGCTGGGCTGGGCTTCTGTAGATGTCTGAAGATTCACGTGGATCTGAGCTTGTCTGGTGATTTAGAGAACCAAGTTCTCTATTAATTATTTGTGATGGAAAGATTAGGAAGAAACTCTATAAATTGACTTTTAGATATTTTGCCCATCTCCTTAGAAGCATCCGTTGTCTTTCTAGCATGCTAGCTTCTTGGCATCATTAATTGTGTCTAGAATGAAAAGCACTGATTTGATGCTCATCCTTGTGGCTTTTCCATTCATTGGTGTCCTTGTATTTGAAAACAGTGCACAGTAATTAGTAGTACAATCTGACGTAACCTAGCTATAAGAATCTGCCCTTGGTCACTTTATCTAATTCAAGGAGAATACTTTTCATGCCATATTTAATAACCTTATGTACATTTTGTAAATTGCTGCTTTGAAAAGTAGATTATGTTGACTGCTTAAATCTGATCTGCTTTGTGTTTTATCTTCACAATACTGATGACATTTGTGGAGAAGACTTGAAATTATGAAACAATGCAGCTTAACATGGGCTGTCATATTTTTAGGTGTCTTGTGACATCTCTTACTATCTTGAAAAATTTGCTTATATCCATGTCAGATTTACAGGTTTTTGCTCTTGCCTGTTTCTGTTTTGAAAAATTAGGATTATATTTGCTCTCTTCTGGTCTTGATCTATCAGCAATGTTTTATTAAAGATCAATTTTGAGTCCCATGATTCATTTTTTGTCATCCTCTAAGTGTAACTCATCCAGTTGTTGATCTTTGACTCTCTTCATAGGTTTTGATTGATATAGAAGTCTTTTGATGTCAGCGGAATTTAGCAGACACAATTTTCTCATATTTGCCTAGAAATCATTTCCCTTTCTGGAATCTGCTTTTGTGTGCTTGTTTCAAATTTCTTCCAATAACCTTTAGAAGTCCCACACATCAGTTTTTATCTCTAACACTTTTAAATACATAAAAAGATGTGTCCATTTTTTCACCTTTGTAGCTCTGCTTCAAATCCCTGCTTTTCTTCTTTAGTGTTTGTGGTACAAATCACTTTTACTTGCTTAGCTGTCTTCTCCTGTATTTCGTGTGATTCTCACACCCTTTTGATGTACTTATATTTGGAAAAGACACTCATTTAACTGCCCTAATTGTTGATCAGGTTCCCCTTACGCTAGGTGCTCTACAAACAACATCAGACCCTGCCACAAAGATCTTGCAATCTAAGTATAAAACATGAGACAATAGCTGGAGACAGGGTCCTTCTATACCATTGTCCTGTCTTCGGCCACAACATTGCAATGAGCTTCAGGTGGAAGGACTCAGCTGACTTTTGTAAGGCACAAACATCCGTCTGCACAAAGAACATGAAAGGACATGGTCCTGTGTCCTGGCTTCTCATGTGTCCTGACATACACTGCTGTTGAGTAACATGTTAATCAATAATACTAATTTTGCCTAGTCCTTTATAAATAAATAAATATATGGATATATACCTATCTCCTAGAGCTGGAAGAGGTTAAGTCCAGTCCCTTGCCCTCGCAGCAGGACCAAGTACCATCACTGACAGATTTGTCCCAGATCCCTAAATGGCCCCCTTGAGGATTGAACTCACAACCCTGGTTTTAGCAGGCCAGTACTCAAACCACTGAGTTATCCCTCCCCCATATGTTGAACAAAGAAAATATTGGGCATCTATGTCTAAACAGCCTTTTTTCTTGCTTGTGCCCTTTCAGGTATATTCTAATTTAAAGCCCCTATTTTCCTTTAAAATCCTCATTACTTTTTCAAGATGAGGTGGAAGAAGTGTTCCATTGTTTTCCTTATTCATGCTCCAAACATCTATCAAGTTTTAAGCATTTATGCTTCACGCTCGTCTCTCAAGTTCTTCATCTCAGCAACTTTCTTTTCCACTAAAGAATAGATAAAGCTCACTTTAGAAACAGTTACATCCATTCCCAAATTAGGCTGCTTGGCAGATGCAGACTCATGCAGAAAACTCCCTTGACTCCTTGGGAATGGAGTTTAAGCACAAGAGATCTCCCTCTTGATAACTCTTAGCACCAACCAGCCCAGATATTGAAAGAACAAGAAGCCAAAAGTACTCTGGTTTTCTTCTTAACCTAGCTTGCCAACAATAGTCAATTAATTTTTGGAATCACTTCCTTTCTTGTCTTGCTTATTTGCTAATATTTCTATAATAAACCCTCGCATGACTACTCTACACTGAGCTGCTTAAATCTACCCTTGCTGCATTTGTTCTGATGGTCTAATAAGTTTTGTACTACAGTGATGACCCTGGGATCTCATTGCATCTCCTGGGTTCTTTTGCATGCAAGCATTCCTTGTAATAATTGATTGTTGATCCTCCTCTCACCCTTTTTTGTGTGTCACTTGAGTTTTGCCTCTTTTGTCCTTCTTCTGTTCTTAATTGTTTTCTGTTCTTCTGCAATACAGTGTCCCTTGCTAAATACTAGTTTCCCCTATTCTCTTTGTTACATAACTTCGTGAATTTGCCAATAATCATGTCAGAGCTTACTTGAGCTCCTTGATCTCCTGTCTTCCTCTTTTCTGCCTGCCTTTCTTTCTGTGGCCTTGCCTCAGTGGCCTAGGCTAAATTCTAAGTTCCACTTGTTTTCTTTGTTCTTTTCTTCCCTGACTTAGGATGTGTGCTCCTCCTTTTCCCTGCTTTCATGTGCGTTCCCCATGTGCCTGTATACAACTTAATATGTCTACATTTCTGTCTGTCTGCCTTTTCCAACATACACTTGTTCTCTTTTTTATTCCTGAACAGTAGTAGTTATAACTGTGGAAACAATAGAAGGTTACAATAAGCAGAAATAAAACACAGATGTAAAGATGTTCCCTCATTTCTCTTAACTTGCTCCTCATTTAAAATGCAGCCCTTCAGCAGATACCCTTTATGCTTACAAAGAATCTTTCCTTCCAATAATCAGCTGTCTACTTAACAGACTTCTAATAGACAAGTTGTTCAAACTGAGATTCTTGAAACCATAAGCCATAAAGCTAGCAATATGTCTTCCATCACCAGCTGTTGATGACAATTCATGATTGCAGTGCTTATTTTGTGTTTGAATTGCAATAATTGTGACAGAGTATCTTCAGCAAACAAACTATTTTCCGCACAACTTCCATCAACTGCTGAAGTGCTAGAATCTGAATTCACAATGGACATAGTACAGGCAGTCCCCGAGTTACGCGGATCCGACTTATGTCGGATCCGCAGTTAGGAATGGGGCCCTTCCTCTCCCTGGTCTCCAGCAGACCAGGGAGAGGAAGCAAAGCGGCGGAACACGTGGGCAGCGGACAGGGCTGTCCGCTGCCCATGCGCTCCGCGGCTTGGCTCTGCTTTGCCCCCCCCCCCCTCCCTGGTCTGCAGACCAGGGGAACGGGGGGGGGGGGGGAAGGGGGTGCAAAGCAGAGCCAAGCAGAGTCAAGCCACGGAGCGCGCGGTCAGCTGACAGCCCAGACGTGTCTGGGCTGTCAGCTGGCCGCGTGCTCCGTGGCTTGGCTCTGCTTTGCCCCCCCCATTCCCCTGGTCTGCAGCCCAGGGGGACGGGGAGCAAAGCAGAGCCAAGCCACGGAGCCCGAGGGCAGCAGGACAGCCACGGCGCGTCTGGGCTGTCCCGCTGCCCCCGTGCTCCGCGGCTTCGCTCCGGACACCTGTGGTACAGCAGCTGGGGCGCTGCCGGTTGGTCCCGCAGTGCCGCTCCGGGCGCTACTGGACCAACCGGGCAGCACCCCAGCTGCTCTGCCCCAGGCGTCCTGATTCAGCCAGTGCTGGTCAGTTTCAGCAGCGGCTGAATCAGGACGCCTGGGGCAGAGCAGCTTGGGTGCTGCTGGGTTGGTCCAGTAGCGCGAGGAGTGGCGGCACTACTGGACCAACCCAGCAGCACCCCAGCTGCTCTGCCCCAGGCGTCCCCAAGTCAGCCGCTGCTGAAACTGACCAGTGGCTGACTACAGGAAGCCCCTGCCCCGGGCTTCCTGGAATCAGCCGCTGATCAGTTTCAGCAGCAGCTGACTTGGGGATGCCTGGGGTTCTTAAGTTGAATCTGTATGTAAGTCAGAACTGGCGTCCAGATTCAGCCGCTGTTGAAACTGATCAGTTTCAGCAGCGGCTGAATCTGGACGCCAGTTCCGACTTACATACAGATTCAACTTAAGAACAAACCTACAGTCCCTATCTTGTACGTAACCCGGGGACTGCCTGTAGTCAGAATCCACTAATGCACCCTCGTTTAAATCTAACTTGCTATTATTACATAAACACAAATTGATAGGGCCTTAATTTTGATTAATGTAATTTCTCATTTATTTTACTAGTCAATTAAGCAGTTTTCAGAGATTTGCAACACTTACTGTGTAAGACCCAGATCCTATGCACCTTTAAGGTGTTTTTAATTCTGTGAGAAGTCCCAGTGAAGTTAAGCATGTGTTTAAGTGTTTGCAGGATCCAGGTGTGAAGCTATACATATTTAGGACCTGAATGAGCAATGCACATAATGATAGAGTACAAGGCCCCTAGATGAAGTGGCATCCCAAATGAGGAGACTTTAACCCATGTCATGACTGATGCATGATTTGCATTCATGATTTATCCATGTCAGATGAGACAATACATTTAGGGACTGCATATATTAATGCTGTGTATAAGCAAATAATTTTTTTTTTACTAGCTTATAGAAACCTTTGATTTTTGAGAATAACTGCAATGTATTAATATGAAGAAACTGGACTGCACACGAATATGCCAGTATTAAATAGTTACAGTAGGCACTAGCCTTAAAATATTATACTCTATTCTTTTAATTCCAAAATTTGCTTTACTTGTTGCTCTGGCAAACTAAAGCAGATAGATCCAAAGATTGCATTTTTAACTGATAAAATAGCAAGCAATGTAAGGCTTTCATTGGCCATCATTGAACTAAGGTATATTTTAATGATCCTGATCTTCAAAAAGCTGTGCTCACCATTTGTGACTGCATGAGCAGAATCCTCAAAGCTATCCACACATTAGAAAAAGTGTTCTTCAGCTTTACATCATGAATGAATTGGAGAACTTGGAATGGAGAGTGCTTCCTGTGTTTCAAGATGTGATGGTTGTTGTCCTATTCAACCTAAAGGTCTTTATCATTGGTGTTCAAACAGTCCCCATGTGTTAGTGTCTGGTGAAGAGTCATACAAGTGTTCAAGAGCTTTCCCCCTCCACTGGCAGCTTATTAAGGCAGCGGTTCTCAAAGCATGGTCTGCAGCTCAATCTCCGTGCCCCCTTCCCTCCCCATGCAACGGGGAGCCCGCGCAGCTGAGAGGCTGCAGCACCAGCTCCGGCTTCTGGGTCGGGCAGTACATGGGAGTTAGGGGTGGGAAGGAGAGGTGAAGAAAGCACTGACCTTCCCTGTCAGATCCAGCTCATGGAAAGAGGCAGAGCAAGCTGATCCTTCTTTATAGTTTTTCTCCTTTTCATTGTAAACTATATATATATATATATAATATATATATATATTTTACTCGCCTTTTTGTGGGAGAGCCACATTCATTACCATGATCATCTCCACACTGTCTTATGCCACCAGGAAAACCGGACAGTTATCCATCATTTTCCTCACATTTCCATTCCTTATGTTCAAGGGAATCTGTTAATTCCACAGTAATAGGACTTGCATCATTTATTCTTTGCGCCTCAATTTTTTCTCCACTCAGATGATCACTGCTGCCTAAAGCTCAGTCTGTGTTGCTTTGTTTAGATATTTTTTCATCAAATTTGCCCTTGCTGCAAGCTGGATTGCAACAGAGGTTTTTGCTTCCTATACTAACCTTTGGAAAGCTTCTTCGGGGACATCTTTTACTTAATATGAGTGAAAAAGGACAGTATTAAGGAAAGCAAACATTGGTGTTCTACAATCTTAGGCCATGTCTTCACTATAGGGAAGATTGACTCTGCTCTAATAGTCTCTGATAACACATCTATGTGCTGCCATTTTTGCAATTTCCCTTATAAAATCAGTTTTCTCTGTTTAGATCTTTAACTTGGTAATAGGCTGGAGTAAAACAAATAAGAAATAAGTATGATTGTACAGCTGTAAAAACAAGCAAGGAGAGTCTCTTTCAGGTGTTTTCTTAAAACCAATTTTTAAAATATTGGATTGATGATCTTTTTCCTTTAGAAAACAAAACTGGAATATATAATATTGTTGCTTTTATCGAACTACATCTGTATTACAAAGACAGGTAAAGATAGTTGCATCAAATATCACTTCTTATTTACAAATTAGAAAAATTCTCCCATCAGTTGCTTTGGAGGCTGTGGGGAAAGAAAGATATTAGGTTTTTGGTTCTTGTATTTATTTTTCGATGTCTGTACCTTTTCAGTGATAAAGACCTAACAAATTACCATGGGTTCCCCTTTTTTCTAAAAACTTATTTCAGCACTTTTTTTATATTTTGGCACTAGATGTCACTGCAGATATCAAAATCAGCTATCTGTGCCTGTTCAATATAGACTTTTCAAGGTAAAATGGTTTGCGATATTATGACTTTAACTGCCATGTAGACATTCTTAGACATAAAAACATGAAAATGCCAAAATGTTGTAGGGACAAGCCCTGATGAATCACACTAGCTGTTTTGATAGAAATTAATATATCTATATCTGCATATCTGTATATCTATCTGACCCTATCAAATTCCCAGCCATGCAAAACATGTCACAGATTGTAAAATCTGGAGTCCTCCTGTGAAATCTGTCCTTTTATATACTTTTACCTTGTTATACAGATTTCATGGGGGAGGCCAGCGTTTCTCAAATTGGAGATCCTGTTCAATGTTCCCTCTCATGTTTTCGATCTATGTGCAGGTTTTTTCTATCCATGTCTGGAATACGTTTTTTTAATGTGCACTGAGGCATGTGTGAATGTGCAGCACCAATAGATACACAAAACCTAGGTGTCGGTGCTTGGCTAATCAGTTGGGCAGCATTTGAATTTCTCCTGAGTGGCTGCACAAATGCACAGCTTACAGGGAACACTGTCCTGACTCAAAAGGGAGTTCTGGTGCATGGGGGTGGTCACAAGTTTAGTTTAGGAGGGTCACTGTATTGTCATCCTTATTTATGTGCTGCTTTCAGAGCTGGGCAACTGGAGAGCGGTGGTTGTAATGTTGGCCAAGTGCCCAGCTCTGAAGGAAGCACCCTGTCAGCAGCAATGCAAAAGGCAGGGTGGCAAAATCATACCCATGTTGCCCTGATTATATACTGCTGCCTTCAGAGCGTCGTGGCTGCCAATTAAAGGTTCAGCTCTGCAGTCAGCAACATAGAAGTAAAAGTGGCAAGGCCATCCTTACTACTGTGTAGCTTTTAACAGTAGCTTTGCCTTCAGAGTTGCATTTCTGGCCAGCAGCCACTGCTCTCCAGCTGCCCAGCTCTGAAGGCAATGTTGCTGCCAGCAGCTGTGCAGAAGTAAAGGTAACAAAACCACAGTCCCCCTACAATAACAAGATACTGTAAGTGGAAAGTGAATACATACTGGCTCTTAAGTTTTCAGCTCTAAAAAGATTAGTCAAACTTCTTTTTGGGTCATAACCCCTACAATTACAACACTGTGAAATTTCAGATTTAAATATCTGAAATCATGACATTTATCACTTTTAAAATCTTATGACCATAAAATTGACCAAAATGGACGATGAGTTTGATAGGGCTCTCTATATAAATTCAAGAATATTGCTGCTATTTGTCATCATTTTCAGCTGTTTTTTAAATTTTGTAAGGGCTGAAAAGTTTGACTAATTCTTCTAGAGCTGAAAACTTAAGAGCCAGTCTGTATTTACTTTCTACTTACAGAATTGCCAATGGCAATGATGTATATTTTCCATTTATAACTGCTTTTCAAACATTTTTCTTCTCGTCCACCACATCAATAGATTTATTATAGAGCTTGAAGTTGTTAAGATGTAATCTGTTCTTTTGCCTACTCCTTCTAATGTTCATTACCTGCATCTGGCATTGTAGTTGTGACAGAGGAGCTTTCAACCCACGTGGCTGTTAATAATCAGCTTTTAACCATTGTAAACTCTTGTGCAGTACTATTTTTTTTTCTGGTAATGACCTTTAATTCCTATTTTAGTTTTCCATTTTATTATAAATCATTTTCTTAGAAATGATTCTTTCCCCCCCTCTTTCCAAAGAAGACTCATTATTTTCTTATTTTTATCTATGAAAACAAGTATTGGAGCTACATACATATGTATCCCTTTATGGACCTTCAGATTGAGAATTTGTTATTGAAGAACAAATAATTTTCCTCCACTCCGAAAGTCTATGTAGTTAGACTTGTACTAATGATCTAGTTTTATAGGAGAGACATGAGAAATACCAACATATCTTAAAAACTTGGGATAAAATCGTTCGGAAGTTGTTGTTCAATAGGGCAGATGTAGAATAGAGGGTGTTGGATATAGTATGGCTTTTACAAGCTCAGTAACTATTGTTCCATTGCAGAATACACAGATTTTGACTTTGAATATGTGTTTGGAATAGATTATCCAAACAATGTTCTACTATACCAGCTGGGTCTGTGGATGAACTCATACCACTGATTTAATGCCTCACCAGATCATCTCACTTGCTTATTGTTGTTACTTACCATATGTATACATTAAGAAGGGGAAATAATACAATAGATACAAGTATCATAAAATAATTAGAAGATCATCAAGAATTCCAGTTCTTCTCCTGGAACTCTTTCTTCCCTCCTCACTGCACTCAGTGGTTTTTTTGGCCAGTTTCAGCATTGACTTGAAGCCTTGAGGAGGAGGAGAAAAGGGAAATTGAAAGCTGATGTTACAGATCTATCTATAGGTCTTTCCTTAATACAAACACTTTTGAAAGTAGCCCATCCACCTGGGGAACATCAGAGCAGTCAAAAATGGGTTTCAAAAGAAATAGTTGCCTGACGTGGGCAAGCACTCTAAAAAGAAAAATGGATTCATCCTCTAGCAGATCTCAAACATAGTCCATGTACTTGAGCAACGTACAGGGCCAATGCCTCATCTCTAAATGCATTAGAACTACAATATAGCAATACAAGTCCAGGATATGCTTAGCTGCCAGTTAATACACATATCAGGCACCATACGGCATTATGTATTTAAGCTACCCAAGTCATATGCTACTGAACACATCCTAGAATGTGAATATAACGAAGTGTCTCTGGTAGTTTACATTAGTGTAACCTAATCTCACTGAACAGATATATCCTCACTACTAATGAAATAATTTGTGACGTGAGGGTGGGGGGAAGCATGTTTGCATCTTTTGAAAGGTTGGTGTTTAAGAGTTTCTTCTTCCTCCCATACCCAAGCCTAAATAGGATTGCCTGTTCCACTCTGCATGTTTCTTCTGCTTCTTTAGCAGATAGGCATAGTTTATTGCTTCTCTTTATAAAAATGTTAGATCAGGAGCTTACTTGGCTTTCAATTTAGCATATTTCCACAAGTAAATGAATGGAAAAACATCTGAGGTCCACAGAAAGAACAGATGAACAAGTGGCTTCGGGACTGTAAAATGAGCTTTAAAAGTAGCTCTTTCTCTCCTCCCTTCCTGCCCATTTGAAAAATGCATACAATCCCCAGAGGTGGATTAAAGCTAAACATGGTGTAAGTAATCCACAAGTGTAGCAGCCCACCAATCATACGCACAACACTGACAGCCAGATGCCTGGAATCACAGATGTTCCCAGAAACTGAAAGGCCCTCTTTGGAGTGCTCAGCCTGGATCAACTAATTTATTCACCTCTGCCCCTAAACCATTGCTGGTGAGATGAGAAGCTGCTGCTCCCAATTGTGCTTCTCTGAGAGTCCAGCTGGTTTTAACTTAAAGAAACCTTTTAAAACTGAACTGAAATGAAAACCAATCATAACCCTAAAACACCTACTGAGTTAGATTATCTAGTAGTAACACAAAGTTCAAGTGGTCAGAGAACCAAAGTGGCATTACAGGCTGTTGAAGGGGAGAGACATGAGAGAAGGGAGTTTTCCTAACCAGGTCAACTCAGGTAGCCAGAGGAGACCTGGAGTCAGCTGGAGTGCCTATGTACTGATCTGCTTGGCTTCAGGCCTCAGGACTTCCCTGGAGATCCAGTGCACTTTACAGGACCTCCCCTTTGAGGGTATGAGTCCATTTGCTGAACAGATGGACTCTAAGTTGCACTCCCTCAAAGACACTAGAGTGACAATGACGTTCTTGGGGATGCACACCCCAGCACCCCAAAGGTGCCTGTTCTGCCCTCAGCCCCCACAGCAGAGGTTCGTGCCTAGACACAGCCTTGAGTAGCAACACAGGTGCAGTAGGAACAATAACAGGAGGAGAATCCCATCCCGGCAAACCTACCAGGGGAACAACTCCAAGACTCCTCCAGGTCCAAAACAGGCCTTTTGAGGGTGTGCCCAAGGGCAAAACACTAAGTTTACCAGATCCATTCCCCTTGTTTTCGGCAAGACTATCCCACTTCTACCATGCCTGGGTCAGGCTAGTCCTATGTTGGACCACTGGGTCCGCCGCATGGTTAAGGTGGAATATTCCTTGCAGTTTGCATTCCCATAGCCCCACAATCTCCCTTCCCAGACCTCCTTCAGGATTCCTCTCATGAGCTTCTCCTGCAACAGAAGGCCCAATTGCTTCTTGAAATAGGAGCAATACAAGAGGTCCCTTTGGCAGTTAAGAGTGGAGGGTTTTTTATTCCTGTTACTTATACCAAAGGCAAAAGGCAATCTTAGATCTGAAAAATCTCAACTGCTATAGTGAAAATAAAAGTTCAGGATGGTCATGTTAGCCTCAATAATCCCTTGCCTGAATCTGGGAGACTGATTTGCTGCCCTCGACATGAAGGATGCATATTTCCACATCTCAAGAAGAAGCTAAAAGTGTAGAGTCTCAGATCGTTCGGCAACCACAGCCCGTGTCATCAGATAACCTAAATGGGCACCCCACCCTAGGTCTGAAGTGTCCATCACCAGTATTAGGGTGGGGACGAACTGTACCCTTTCTGACAGATTCAGTGGGTTCATCCACCTGTCAAGAGTCTCTCCCACCTTGCAGGGGATAGACACCAACACATCTAGCCCATAAACTGGGGCGAGCCAACGGTGGATGGGTCTGAAGTGCAGACGCGCAAGTGTAGATCTGATCACATGGCAGCATGATGCCATGTGACCTAGGAGTCTGAGGCACATCCATGCCCTTGTGATAGGGCACTGGGTGAGGGTGTATATGCACCAAGTCCCGTATTGCCTGAAACCGGGATTCAGGCAGAAAGGTTTTCCCTTAGGTCGAATACATAGTCACCCCTATAAACTCTAATCTCTGCACCAGACTCAGGTCTGACTTCTCCGGGTTGAGGAAGATGCCTAGGGCTCTGAACAGCTCTAGCACAAGGTCTATTGTGAAGAAGCTAAAAGTGGTCAGGTTGGCCTGCCAGGTATTCTGGCTGCAGATACAGGATTGGTGTGTCAGTCTGTATGAACAATATGACTGCGATGTTTTAAACAAGCAGAGAGGGGCACAGTTGACCCAGCTCTGTCACGAGGCACAAAACCTGTGGCACTATTTCATAGAGCATAAGATCCACTTGGAAGCCCATTACCTCCTGGGGCTGCAGAATACATTGGCGGACGTCCTCAGCAGGACCTTTATGGTCTGAGTGGTCAGTCAGGGAAAATGTGATACGTTCAGTCTTCTGCAGGAGGGGAAATCCCCGTCTAGACCTGTTCACCATGCCAGAGAACAAAAAGTACAGAGACTTTGGTTTGTTGTGGAATCACTGTCAAGATTCCACAGGAGATGCGTTCATGCTCCACTTCGGGAGGAGGAGTCCCCCTGTATGCATTCAACCCCTTCTCCCCCCCCCCCCCCATCCCCCAGGTACATGAGGTCCTGCTGAAAGCCTGCAGAGACAGGATGCATCTAATCCTGTTGGCGCTGGCATGGCCGCACCAACATTGGTTGTCCACCCTAATCAACTTGTTTGTGGAGGCCCCAGTGTCCCTTCCTCTGTACCTAGACTTTCTGACAGAACATCAGGGTCATCTCAGAAACCCAGATCTGTGCTCACTCCATCTAATGGCATGGAAGTTGGATGGTTCAGTCCACTAGAGCTTCAGTGCTCTACACAGGTGCAGGAGGTCCTATGGGGCAGTAGAAAGCCCTCTACCGGGGCAGCATACCTGGCCAAATGGAAAAGGTTTTTTACCTGGTAGGCAGAAGGGGTTTCTCCCTTGGGTGGGCACCCATTCCGGTGGTGTTAAAATACCTATTGCACTTTGGGACACAGGGTCTGGCACCTGCTTTGGTGAAGAAGCACTTGGTGGCCGTGTCACTTTTCAGTCAGGTTGCTCACAGCATTCCCTGTTTGGGCACCCCATGGTAACTTGCATCAGGAAGGGGTTGGAAAGATTGTATCTGTATTATCATCCACTTGTACTAACTTGATGTGTAAACCTGGTGCGCCATAAACTTATGAGACTACCCTTTGAATCTATGGCTGAGTGCTCACTGCATCATCTTTCCATGAAGGTGGCCTTCCTGATGGCTATCCCCTCTGCAAGGAGAGTGTCTAGTTGGGGCCCTCTCCTCAGAATTCCCATATACGGTTTTCCACAAGGGCAAAGCTCAGTTTAGACTGCACCTGTTCTTCCTACTGGAGGTGGTCTCCGAGTTCCATCTTGCTTAGGAAATCTTCCTTCCATTTTTTTATCCCAAACCACACACTAGCATTAGGCAGAGTGCTACATACGGTAGACATAAGGAGGGCCCTGGCTTTTCACATAGACCATACTAAGCCATTTAGAAAGTCTATGCAGCTATTCATGGCGATAGCAGAGAGAATGAAAGGATACCCCATCTCTGCGCAATGCATATTGTCATGGATAGTAAGGTGCACATGCACCTGTTATGACCTAGCAGGGGTTCCTCCTCCACTGGTCACAGGCCACTCAACTGGAGTGCATTCCTTGTTGACTGGTTTGTGGTGCAAGTTCCCCTCCAGGAAATCTGTAGGGCCACCACGTGATCTTCTATTCATACATTTATGGCTCATTATGCCATTGATAAATTGTCCAGGGAGGATGTAGCTGTGTCAGTAGGACAGTGCTCCAATTTATGATTCCTAACTCCGGCCCTACCTCCTTGGGGTAGCAGCTTGGGAGTCATCTGATTGGAATTGATGTGAACAAGCACTCGAAGAAAAGACAGTTACCTGTTCTCATAATTGGTATACTTCGAGATGTGTTGTTCACATCCATTCCAGTACTCACCCTCCTTCTCCACTGCTGGAGTAGTTGGCAAGAAGGAACCAAGGGCGGGGAGGGTTGGCTATGGTATATGTGCGCTGATATAGCAGCGCCACTCTAGGGGTCTCCACAGCCAGCCCTATGGGAGCTGCTAGGGGAAAAGTTTCCAACCCTCATGCACTTGGTGCACATACACCAGACTGAAATGGATGTGAACACTACATGTTGAAGAACACCGGTTATGAGAACAGGTAAACTGTCTTTTGAGATTTTGTGGTTAAGACACTGGAATTAGGAGATCACTGCTCTATTTGAGTGCCTGAGACTTCGTTTTTGAGAGTTTGGTCAGGTCACTTAATTTCAGTGGCTCAGTTGCTTTGTTTGTGAGTAACATCAAAGATATGGTGGTGGAGACTGGTTAGAAATTCCTACTGCTCCATCTTCTTCCATGGGGGATTTTGCCGGTGAACCCTCATAGTCCTGAAGCACCACTGAAGGTGGAGGGTAGGTAACTCCTTTGGAACTTTATTGTGTAGCACATGCTCTTAGTATATTACTCAGTCTCCCTGAGCAGTCTGCTGCATTCTGAGCCTGAGGGAGCAGGAAAGGACAAACCATATTTGAAGGACAGAGAGAAATATGTGAAGCTAACTAGTTACTAAGTGTAATGGTGGCTTTTTAGAGAAAGTACAATAGCAAAACAAAGAAAACCAATGAAATATTTGCAAAATTTAACTTTTTGAAACGAGAAATTGCTCTAACCATGAGACTTCCCTTTTCTCCTGCTGCACTGACCATCACATTTGTGACCTGTGCAACTGTCTTAACTGAGGCCATGTCTACACTAGTGCAAGTTACGGTTCAGTAAATCAGCTCCCACACCTGCAACTTTCAAGATGTCCATGCTGGAAAGGCACATTGTGTGCTCTAGCTCCACAGCTGCTGTGCTTTAGGTAAACTTCCTCCATGAGAAGCATAGAGCTTGCTGCGCTCTCTATATGGTGCTGGGGTGCCAGAGTGGACACCGTGCTGCAGTATTGTCGTGACTGGCCTCTGGCACCCTTCCTTCAACATCTGCTCTTGCCTCTCTAATAATAAATTGTTTGAACTCTACTGCCCTGCTCTCAGGTGACCAACCCTCAGGCCTGCCCTTTGCTTTCTTTTTGAAATGTGAAAGTTCCCAACCTGTTTGCTCAGTGATGTGTGATGTGTTCTCAGCTCATCTCCCCAGCTGGCTATGCCTGCTCCATGCACCAGGAGATCTCCTGTGTGGAGCCATGCCTTGGTGTTGTGGATGCAGCGTTTGGGGACAGGAAGCACTCCAGTTCCAGTTGCAGTTCAGTCATAGAAATGATGATACTTATGAACAGTTCTTGAGATGCATGACTGAAAGGGGCCATGACACTGCAGTGTCAAAGTGAAGGAAATGCAAAATTCCTACCACAAGGAACAGGAAGCAAACTGCTGTGCCACCTGTCGGCTTAACAAAGAGCTGGATGACATACTTGGGGATGATCCCACCTCTGCTCCAAAGATTCCCCGGGGATTCTTCAGGGCCTCAGGGGCCATTCCAGAATGGACTGAGCTAGGAGAAGGAGATCGTGGATGGATGTGCTGAGGGGGTCCCAGAGCTAAAAGATGACTTGGCATTCACAGATGCTTGTAGTCAGGAGCTGCTTTGTACCCCTGATGAGGTGAGCCAGTTGTAGCCTTCCGTGGCTGCAGAGGAAGCACCTGGTTAGTTGGTTTGATTTCTGGAAGCACTCGAGTGAGTTGCCAGGAGCATTAGGGTTACAGAAAGGAGGTTGGTTCTGTGTGTTGCTGCTATTAAGACGCAGAACAGGTCAGTGATGCAGTCTCTTACTTCACGGACATCTGCCTTACAGATCTCATCACAAGTGTCATACAGCTGCCGGGCCTGACCTCTGTGTAAATTTGTTGGCAATGCTCCTGTGCTCCCTCCCATTAAGAATAACATTCCCTTGCCACTGTGCTGTGAGTGGGGAGTGAGGGATCATCGTTGCACAAAGATAAGCTGTGTAGGCCCAAACGTAACCTGTAGTTGAGTAAAAGAATTTCCCTTGTTTCACTGCTTATGCTAAGCAGTGAAATGTCTTCCAGGATGAACACAGTCTGTGGAAACTGAGTGGCCATTACTAATGATCTCCTCCCCTTCCCTCCCCCCCAGCAGTACTCTCCCAATAGGCTTCCGATGCACTCAACAGTCATTCTCCTGCAGTTTAGCTCTGAGAGCACAGCATATCAGATGGCCGAACTACATATGAAACATGGATATGTACAAATTTGTGAAACTCCTGGGGCATGCCTCACCTCCTGACTCTCTCCTCTCCCCCAATTGTAGATGTTTCATGCTTTACATATATCCTATGCTTACAGTGTTTAATAAATGGACATTCATGTGTTAAAGTTTTTGTTCCATTACATGAAAGCGAGTAATCAAGTGTATCCCAGCAAAGCTGTGGTCACTGTAGTGCTAAGTTCATGTACCAATGAGAATAATCTCCTAACAGTGCAGCCACTTCACTCCCATGCATGGCAACAAGTTTTACTGACTTCCAGCATCAAATTGCTGCCTCAAGGCATCCCTGATCCTTATGAGCTCTGCACTGTGCTCCTGTGATAGCCCCTGTCTCAGGCTGTTCAAACTCCGCTTCCATGTGCTAAGCCTTAACAGTCCAGCCTTGAGTGAAGCTTTCATCTCTTCCTTTTGTAAATATTATGGAGGGTACTGAACACTGTGATAACCACAGTAATGTCATCATCATCCTGGTTGAGCTTCCTGTACAAATGACACCAGCCAACTTTCAAATGGCCAAAAGAACACACCACAGTCATTTTGACCCTGCTTAGCCTGTTGACGAACTGCTCCTTGCTGCTGTCAAGGTTCCCTGTGTATGGCTTTATAAGCCATGGCATTAAGGGTAGGCAGGGTCTCCAAGGATCACATTGGGTATTTCCACTTCCCTATAGTGATCTTCTGGTCCAGGAAGACAGTCCCCGTTTGCAACATCCTGAACAGGCCACTGTTCTGAAAGTTACGAGCATCCTCCACCTTTCTGGGCCAGTCTGTTAATGCCTGTGAAACGCCCATGGTGATCTGCTAGCTTTAGCAGAACCATGGTGAAATACCTCCTGTGGTTACTGCACTCAGAGAGTAGATGGTCTGGTGCCAGAATTGATTGATAGATAGATGTGCCATCTATCTCCCTCCCTCCCCATGCCATACCTCCAGTTTGGGAAGCTCATCAGATTGGAGACCAAGCAAAAGGTGCTGGAGTGGCCAGCTTGCACAGTGCGATTTGCCATGCACTTCTCCACTGGCAGGGCAGTTCTCATTTGTGTCCTTGTGCTACAGGGTGGGAGCAAGCTCAGTACACAGTCCCATTAAAGTGACTTTCTTCATCCAAAAGTTCTGAAGCCACTGCTCATTATTTGAGGCTTGCATGATGATGTGATACCGCTACTTAGTGCTTGCTTCCCAAGCCCAAAAATGTGCTCACCACCTATGTGAATCCCACAAAAAATCTCGTGTTGTAGGTATGGTGCATGGCCTCCTTGTTGTCTTTGCCAATTCTGGAATAACTTGACTGCCATTCGTGATGTGTTAGGTCTTTCAGTATTTTTGTCAATCACTGGGGATTTATTTCCACAGACCTAGTAGGCAGAGCATGCAGCACAAAGGCCATTGACAAATGATGCCAGTGTGAACAGAAGGGCAGGGGTTGCTGGGATGCAAAGCAATGCACCATGGGGCATTGGGACAGGCCCCAGGATGCCCTGTGCCTTCCTTCTGCCTTCCCACAGACCTCTGCAGTAGGAGAGGAGGAGGTGCTCTGTGGGATAGCTGTCTAGAATGCACTGCTCTGGAAGTCGCTGCAATTGCCACAAGTGTGATCATGCTACTTCTCTGGCAGCTGACAGCGTGGCTGTTCAACAGCATTTTCACTGCTGTACTCTGTGAGCAGCGCTGTAACTGCCAATGCTTTACATCTGCCAGTGTAGACATGGTCTTAGTGTTTCGCTGCTAAATACAAGCTGGAACAGATTGTTTAGCATAAGTAATTAACATACATTATATAAGACCTTTCAAGGTAAAGTGGCCCATGAATGCCCTTCCAGTCAGGAAGGAAAGAAAGGGGGAGAAATCAGCTGGGAGGGCAGTTGTAAATGGGTTATAGATTGTTGTAATAAACTGTAAATCAAGTGGCTCTATTTACTTATGGTTTTTAATGTCTAGCAAAGTCATTAATTTAGACTCTCAGGCTTGTCTTTTTTAAAGTAGCATGCAACTGTCATTGAGAATAAGGACTGGTTGGTCAATTCCTCAAAGTGCAACAACAGTGCAGCTGCATCGTTGCAGCATTTTAAGTGTAGACTTGCCCTGAGTTAGTTTCCCAGACCTGAAGAATAGCTCTGTCAGCTTAAATGTGTGAATCTCACCAACACAAGTTGGTCCAATAAAAAAATATTCCCTCACCACCTTTTCTCTATCTAATATCCTTGGATCAATACAGCTATCTCAATACTTCATATTCGAAATCAGTGGAAGTTATGTCTGTGTAAAGTCGAAGATCAGACCTTTTAACTTACTACATTAATTCACATACTTCTAGGAGTGAAGACCAAGTTTCCTGAATAATTATTCGTATCTGTTGAAGGTTTATAATGGAAGTGCTCACAGAACATTCATTGCTGTGGCACTTCTGGGTGTCACTAGGATAATGGCAGTTTTTCTGTGTTAATAAACAGTGTAATTCTCTGGCTAGCAGACTTTGGAAGAGAAAAACAATAAATAATGGAAAAAGATAAGCTGACCTTGTGAGATGTATAACTGATCCTGTAATTCCAATATTCTTGCAAGGAATAGCATCATTAATTTCCCATCATTTTAGCTTCACTATGCCAGTACTCGCTCATTTGGACAGTTCTGCTGTCTGCATCCGCCTTTTTAATTGACATTCATTTCAGAGAGCAGTTGATGCCTGCGTGGGCTGCTGCCGCAGCACCTGCATTTTCACAGTAAGCTGTTCACAACAATTTTCTGATCTTGGTAACTGCAGAATCTTTAATGGGGTTTCTTGATTGATGAGGGTGGTATGGCCTAAAGCACTAAAACAGAGAAAAAACTGATTAGGAAGTTTCTTCTCAGTTGTGGTTTTTTGTTTGTGGCTTTGAATAGTGGAAGTTACTTTACTCTTCTGGAAGAAACTATGTTGGTTGTACCTCTTTTTACAATGAAATAGAATCCACTAGGGAATAAGGAAAGTTTTATTGTGTTGCACTGTTACTTGAGAGAGGAGGGTTTGGTCCAGCCCTAAATGGGGGATTTTGCTGGATAAGGGAAGATCATTTCTGGACTCCCTAGTCCTGGCCCGGCCACTGGCCTCCCAGCCAGCTGCTTCCCAACACCCTCGCTGGCCACATTGCCCTGCTGGCCCCACTGGGCTTCTAGGTCCTGCTGTGCTGCTTCCGCAAACCAGGCTTCCGGCCCCCCTGAGCAGCCCCACTACGAGCAGCCCCACTACCAGCAGCCCACTTCCCTGCCACTCTTAAGGCTCCCACTGGGACTCTTTGGTCCTGCAGCTAGGGATGTTAGATGTTGTTTAATTTAATCATTGTTAAACTGTACCAGTCTTATCAGTTATGTGATTTTTCTATGGTCCTTGGGGGCGGAGCTGGCAGCCTGTGCATTTCTGGCCCCACTCCCAGGGGGATCCCCCTCTGATACAGAGGAAGCAGCATGTGGTAGAGGCAGCAGTGCAGGGTGGTAGGCGGGAGCTGGTCTATGAGGGAAGTTGGTTTAAAAACTGGCTCCTCATGCAGACTGGCTTCTGCCTGCCACCCCATGCTACTGCCTCTGATACAGAGGCAGCAGCCTCTGTCCATGGGATGCCCATGCTCCCTGTGAACAGAGGCTGCGCCGGCATCCCACAGATGAGCCTCTGTCTGTGGCTCTGTGAAGCCAGTGTTTGGGGGGAACCGGCTTAAAAGCTGGCACCCCCCCTTGCCCCGAGGACTAACTCCTTTCTGCCGTCCCTCTCTTCCCCCCCGGCTGCCTCTTAAAAGTCAGCTCCCTGTGCCTATTGGCTCCCATCTGCCTCCTCCCTCCTCCTCCCCCCGCACTGCTGCCTCTGATAGAAAGATTTCACACCACATGTACTATTTCCAGCCTGCTACTTCTCTCTGTAGAGGTAGCAAATGGGGGGCACGGGAGGAGTGTGTGTAGTCAAGCTTATTGGTTAATCATTTAAGCATCTCTACCTGGAACATCCGTGTTCCTGTTGGAACATGGATGTTGCTGGACCAGAGTCCTGATTTAGAAAGGTGCAACGTGTACTCACTATAAGCATTAGTGATGTTGTTCCCTATTCAACACAAGAGGTAGCAGCAAGCTTCTAAGAAATCTCTGCTATGGTTGGCAATTTAAATGTGTAAAGGCAGAAAATTCAGAATTACTGTTCTGGAATAAGAATTCAGTCTCAGTGAACAAAAGAAAAGTAGGGCATAAACTTAATGGTGTATATATATATACAGTATTATGCAATACAGACAAAGAATCTTTAACAGATCCTGATAATGAGGAAAGCAACTTCATTGGTACAAGGCATAGTGAATCAGTTTCTTCCTTTTTAATGGATGTCTTTGTCATTTTAATGGGAATCTCTAATTTGTCAAAGTCATTTTCTTGGAACAGTTTTTGGTTGTAATTGTCTTGTCAATCACAATTAGATACAAGTGCTGCTTTTTTTCTTGACTAGTCTTGCTAAATGATTGCTGTGATTTTTGTGGTAAGATGTTTGTTGCTGCCTACGTGCTCTTGCTGTGACAATGTTTGAGTCTTCCTCTTAAACGTCCTGTGACCAGCTCCTACTCAACGAGTTGGATATTGAACTTGTCATCTCCCTTTTCGTGTCTTCAGAATGATTGCCAATAACTGTATTGTCCTATTTTCTTGTGCTCACAATCTTTGGTGTCTTGCTAAAACAAAAGGAAAAACTATGTAGCACTTTAAAGACTAACAAGATGGTTTAATAGGTGATGAGCTTTCGTGGGCCAGACCCACTTCCTCAGATCATATTCTGGAAGAGTATTGGCATGACCATATATACCAAAGGAATACAATGAAAAAAGTGAACACATTATTAAACTGATAAATCAGATTTAGTACTGAACGGGGGGGAGGGAAATAGCTATTTATGAGTCAATGAATGGCTAATCAGGGGTGGTAAGTGGGGGAGCTATATTTGTAATGGTTAAGGTAATTAGCATCTTTGTTAAGGCCCATTGGTAGTGTGTCAAATTTCAGCATGAAAGAAAGTTCTGAAGTTTCTCTTCCAGAATATGATCTGAGGAAGTGGATGTGGCCCACGAAAGCTCATCATCTATTAAACCATCTCGTTAGTCTTTACAGTGCTATATAGTCTGATCTTGCTAAAACAAAAGGAAAAACTAACACGGCTACCTCTCTATTACAATTTGGTGTCTTGCATGATTTCACCTTTGCCCTTCCTTTCATATGTCCAAGCTGTTGCAGGATCATGTCAGCTCCAAATGTTCTTTCATATTCAGCTGGGGCAATGGGAACTGTAATCTTCTTAAAGTCTTTGTCTTTGCAGTGCCTGCATTCTGAACCCTTGTACTGATAGTTCTGTTAATACTGATGCTCTTTCAGGGACCTAAGGCCTCAGAGTATGTTTTCAGAAGGAGGCCTGCTCTTCAGATGTCAGTGGCTCCTGGCATTGTCCACTTCTGAATATTCAGTGGTATCAACATGAACATCAGAGACTAGGGTATAGAAGACCCTTGTGGACATCAACTTTTTTTTCTGTGCTATATTCCAAACTTCTGGAAAACTGTCAAACGAATTTGTGCACATCATTGAAGATGCAATTCAATATTTCCAAAAGAGAAAGTTCTGCCTTTTTCAGCATGTGATCTTGATGGGTTACTCGTAGATGTAAACACACAAATCTGCATTGATATCCATTTGTGAGTGACCTGGCAATGCTGTGTCAATTCTGTGTAGCTGTCCTAATGGCTCTCCAAGCTTGATCCAGTGCCAGATCTGATTGCTATGTTACGCAGGAACTCAGAGGTTCGGGATGTTTTTCAGGTCATTATATTTGGGGCTTTGTTTTCTTGGTCTGCGGAGGATTTACTGAAAAGTTCAGAGCACAGTGTTTTATGGTCCAGGCAACCTTGATTGATAGCTGTTTTGATCCCATGGGATGATATCAAAGATCTTGTAAGTGATGACCAGCTGATCCACTGAAGTCTATGCTGAGCATGAATTCATTCTTATCCTTGGAAGACATGTTAGAGGGCCAATAAATTATCAAAGAACTCCTGCAGTTGATTAATTCAACTGAAGTTTCTGGCTGCTCTCCAGCAAATAAATCCACACCCATGAGAGTAGCTATGCTAGATTAAGTTCTGGTTAGAGTTAAGAGGCAGATGGCTACTCTGAATTGCCTTCTCCCCAAATATCAGGGGTAATTTTTGATGCAAAAGAGATCTAGTTGTTTTGCAGGAGGTTTTCAGCATAGTAATTGTGACTTCAGATAATGCCTGTAGCTGAACAGTCAGTCAGATGAATAGTGTAGCCATGAACGATAGTGAGCTTTCCCATCACAGCACTGAAGTGCGGGACCAAGACTCAAAGCTTACTTGAAGTTGTGGACTTATCTATTACCGGAGGGTTTTTTAAACATCTCCTGTATATATTTATGATACTTTTCATTTCTGCAAAAACCTCACCCATGATTACTGGACATGCTCTTAGTGAAGAATTTGTTCATGATGAGTTCATTCATTTCCCACACAGTGTTTATGGGGAAAAGTTGCAAAAGCTCACTGATACTTAACAATTTTATACCTTGTATGAAAAAGGGATTTTACGGTAAACTAGATACACTGGTCCAGCAGATTTTCAGACATGTTTCCTTGCCTCTTTGTTTTTTTGTTATGTTTTGTTTTTTACTTTAGCCACAACAGATGCTTTGCTTTTGAAGGGATGTACTGACTTGTACTTGCTTTCACCAAAAGAAGATACATTCATTTGCCTGTCCCCAAGTAGTCATACAGAGGTTCAATTCCTGAATTTTTCACTTTTGTATGTGTATTTTATCTCGACTGCTTAGCCTTTACAATGATCCAGAGGTACCCAAGTTTCTTTTTCAGGCACTGGCTAAGAATCCAGCAGTCAGAGTTAATGTTGCATGGAACAGTGTTCACAGTAGCTGTGTGGAAGAAGCACAAAAGTTTGGTAGAACGGAAACTACATCGTATCACTAACAACACAAATGTATTGGAGTAGCCTATGTGATGCCACTGTTTTGAAAGAAGAATCCTGAGAGAATCAACACATGAAAGGCAATGCAAATGTTACATAGCAATAAGTTTTGCCTTTAAATGTTACAGACTTAAGAATGGTCTTTGTCCTGATAAATCCAATTAGACTTCTTATTACTTTCACTGATTATTTAACTGATTTGGGGTGAGATGCAAAGGGATGTGGTTTAAATTTTCTGATCTCCAAACACGTCAGAGAAAGAGTTGTGTATTGGTTGTAGGAGAAAAAAGCAAAGAGCCTCTGCCTGTCTTAATGAGTGCTGTGTCATGGAATCATAGAGCTGGAAGACATCTCAGAAGGTCATCATGTCCAGCCCCCTGCTGTAGGCAGGACCAACCCCAACTGTGTCATCCTGATCACATTCATCAGCTCACATGAAGAAATTTTTCCATTGGGAATTAGAGCTGACAATGTGGTATGTGGAAAATTGCACTTCTGGGGAACATCTGCAGTTCACAAACTTAGAAGTGTTAGCTGGATCATATGTTACCCCCATAGAGACATAAGTTTTGTTCAGTTGATTAAGAATATGATTTTGGGGTACAAACTGAGTGAAAGATTAGATTAAAATTGTGGGAACCATAAATGAATTACTTAGCTTGTGAATTTTAATTCAGTACAAAAGCACTGCATTTATTCATGTACGTGTGTGAGAAAATGTTTAGTGTGAATGGTGTTCTTTTAAAAAATATAATGGGGTACACAAAGTTCATAGCTTCAATTTGTAATGACTATATTACTCAGAAGTAGTGAAGCATATCAACTTAAACAGCTGCTCACAAAGTCTTAATATATACCACCATATAGTTTACTTATTAAAGATTTGTATTTTAGAAAATATCATTTTGACCCCTTTCATTATAGTTTTTTTTATTCCTTTATAAAGTCTAGTTCCTCAGGTGACAAGAAAAATAGTAATACATTTCAAACCCTTGCAACATTTTCTCATATTTTTTTCCTAATCATGCTGGACTGAGCTCTCTGAATAAATTGGAGTTGGGTAAGGCATGAGCCTGTCATCAGTAGCACCATTACCTCATTTGTTGGTGAAATTGGAAGGTGTGTAGTGAATGTAGCTGGGGATCGCAGAAAGAGAAAGGATAGTATTCAGATTAAGAAAGGTGAATTGTCACCTTGCTGAATTGGATTCTATCCCTGCTTGTGCCACAGATTTTTGAAGTGGTAAGGACAAGCCACCCAAACCAAAATGTTCAGTGGGCCACTTTGTGTGTTATGCATTTTCCAAGTATCTGGAGGCATTGGGGAGCCATATTTACAGAAGTGCTGAATGCCTAATGTCTATTGCTACTGTGGGTTGAACAAAGTGCTATAAAATTAATAAATATTCTGAAATATTAGTCCTTAGTTGCACAAGTCAAGCACTCAGAATTAGTGAATAGTTTTACCCTTAACTGCTTTGTGCCTCTATTTCCTGTCTGTGAAATGGGGAGAGCAATAGACTCTTATCTTTATAGTGATGTTGTAAAGATAAATTAATTGGTTGTTTGGCTCTTCAGGGTAATAAAGTGGAAACATCTATGCATACATTATTAATTTAGTATTTAGTGCAAAGTTTGAAAGATGTGCAGTAAGTAAGGCCTAGGGCCACACAATGAACGATGAAAAATAAATCAGAATGTACCCATTTATTGAACATTGTTTATTCTGTGTACTGATTGAGGCTGGGGTCCTGTGGAAAAATGGGGTTATGCAATTAAAGCCTATATTATAATGCATAGCCACAAGGAGGCAGACTTAAAGTTGCACAAGTATTTTTGAACCTTTCAGTGCTTAACTTTGTAATATTATCCTTCTATTGAAGTTTAATTTTTTTAAATGTAACTTATTTTTATTACAAGTCCAAACTGCCCAGCCTAGCTGAGGTCATCGTCTTACTGTGTGAGATGCCATGCATATGCTTAGCAAGAGACAATCTCTTCCCTGAAGAGCATACAACCTAAATAGACCAGGCAGGCTAAAGGTAGGACAAAACCAACATTCTGTAGGTTAAAAGTGACTTCTGGCAGATAGGACATTGTTTCAGCCATGCTGGAAGACAGACAGGATGCAAAGGATGTCATGTAAATTAGGCCACAGGCATCAACATCTGGAGCACAGGGTGGTGGACTCAAGTGCCTCCTTGACCCCCACTTAGGCAGCAGCCTGGAAGCCAACACTAGATGCCCCAGAGATGGAGCTGGCTCTCGCATTAGGATGGCAGGATAAGGAATGCCCTTTAGGTAAGGTAGGGTGGGTTTATTATTAATACAGTTAATAATTTTATTAATTTATCTGGGAAATGCTTAGCAATACATTGTGCAATGCACGACATTCTTTCTTGAATCATTTCCACCGATTTGAGATGGCTGCTAATATCCCTGCTCTTCTGGTCCCAGCCTGGCCAGGAAACTACAGTACCACCTTCTCTTTGTATGTGGGTTGAAGGTCTTTCCCTAGGTACACTTCCAACTCCAGTTTCTCGGCGCCTGTACCATTGTGGAACATGCACTTTTACTAAATATTTGCCACAGAGGCACCATGTTTGCTGCCTCATTACCCTTGGCTGGGTTTCCAGATAATTAAATATTCTTTACTTGAAATCATCTGAATACATATCTACTCCCCACTCAGAGTTTGTACCCCATTACTCTTAAAAACTTGGCACCCCCCATGAATTTTCTGATGGATAATTACTCATCCTTTCTGTTCACTTACAAACTGAGTCCCTTCCAGCTTTGTAAACCTGTCAAGGCCTGGCAGTTCACCACCATGCTCTCTGCTGCAGTATATTTCACAATAATTTTATAATCATTCCAGGAAGAAGTTTTGGATCTTCACCAAATCGTTCTTTACCCTGATTTCATTACAAAATTGCAAATCATTCTCACTCAGGCAAATAATAGTTTTGGTGACTCTTCTCTGGCTGCTATAGAGCATACCCCTCCTTTTTATGCCAACTCAGGGTTGCCTCTCTCCAATTGCCCAGGTATGAATCTTCAAATAAATAGGTCACCTGCCTATGGGTTCAGTGGACAATACTGTGTCCACAGATCCATGTACCATCTTGCTGGACTAGTTTGCTTGCTCCAGAAATTAGACCCGAAATAAAACTAGGTACTCATGCCATTTGATTATAATTATCAAGTTGTATGCATTTGCATGTCAACTTGGAATCACCTGTAATCCTTCAGCCCTTACCTAGAGTTGGGGCACTGCTTTCACATCCCAAACCTGAATGAGTGGGACCTAAATTCATGTGGGCCTTTTTAGGCTCACGTGTGTCTGTTAATTTTGATGGTGTAGATTCTTCCACTTCCTTCCTTGAATTTTCATCAGTTGTATAGGAATTGTCTTGTTGAGTCATCTCTTTGGAATCTTTGTTTTCATTTGTATTTTTGGAATTTTATCACCGAATTTCAGAGGGAGACTGCTGAACAGAAATTCATTTACAAATTTGACACTATCAAGTTGGGCTTGAATAAACATATTAACTGGTTAATGCACTACAAAGGCAATTTCCCTCACCTTTGATATTTACATTTGCACATCAGTAGCTATGAATGGGACACATCAAGCCTGGCTCAATTAGCTTCATTAATCCTGGTCCTATAATTAACAGGTAATTGCTTTTCCTATTATATATATCCTGTATTCTGTAATTTCCACTCCAACTCATTTGATGAAGTGACTTTTAACCATAAAAGCTCATGATATATTTGTTAGTCTGTAAGATGCCACAGAACTGCTCATTGTTTTTAAAAATAACTTACACTCACAACCATAATTAGACAAAAATGTTTAATTTAAAAGTGGTGAGAAAAGGTAAATTAATTTTAAGCAATAGGGTTATAAACTTAGCATTTAAAATTTTAAATATAAAAATGTGTTAACTTACAAAGGAGGTTGTACTTGGAAGTTTCCTGTCTCAAAGGCATTGAAACACATTTTTAGTGGCCCAATGCTGAACAGATTGTTACTGGTCCCAGTGAAAATTAGAGTACTGTATGCTTAATGCATAGTAATTTATTTGATTAAAGAATCATACAAGCAGTAACAGCTATATAATTCACATCTTCCTAATAAGTCTTAATTCCCCAACAATTAACCCTCATCAATTATGTTGGTCTTACATAGTTTACAGGTTGGCATACAAAGCAGCTATAGTTTTCAAGTCCTAGATGGAGATTTCTTCTCTCTTTTCAGGTTCTTTGGTCTATCAGTGTCCCCCCCAGTGTCCCCCAAAGCAGGGACTTCTCAAAGGAGTCCAATGTTTCAGAAATATGCCCTGTGGACATTTCATTACTGATATTTCTAATTCATATTTCAGGAGGGGGCTGTAAAATGGAGACAGATCAAAGATCGGTTGACATTTACCCTTTCCTTAATCATTTACTTGAGCTCCTAATGTTATGTCTGCAAAACGGGGTTATTTCAACTCTGGTCAACCTATACTTCGTCTACTGATATTGGCATGTTTTTGCATTTTCTTTACTTTGTAAGGTGGTGAATTGGCTGACATGTTTCAAAGTTTCATGTTGAAACATGCACAGATGGAGTCTCAATCTAATCATTCAAGTGCAGTTTTAACAGCATCAGACAGTTTGTGTAGAAATTTACTAAGAGAATCATGTCCCAAAATCCGTTAGTCAGTTCAGACATCCTAAGCCACACCAAATTTGTGCTCACCATATTTATTCATATCAGTGATAGCAATTCATAATAATTTGACAATGCCCAAACCAACAGGGGTCACCAATACAAAAAATTGGAGGACCGCTACTCTATTTTCCCAAGGGAATATATTTTTGGGAGGTATTACTTGTATTTCCATTTTTTGATCTTACCATATATACCTTATCACCTATTGCTTGTGTTCGTCCATTATGTTTTGTGAACACCTTTGTCTTTCATGCCATGAATCTTTGAGCTACGTTGTATTCCACAACTGAAATGGAGGCCCTTCTATCATAGTTATAATTCAACGTTTAGATTGAGGAATTGTTAACTCTTACATGGACTTTATTGTAAACCTTCTAATGTTCTTATTAGATCAGAATGACTTTTTGCTTCTCTGGTTTATAGACTTGTGTCTTTTTGTGACTTTTTTACTAGATGGTGTAAAATCTCCAATTTAGATGGTCACTGAGATTGCAAGGATTCCCAGGACAAATTTTTTGGTCGCCACCAACTTTTCCTGGTAGCCAGTGACACTGTTCCATAAAATACTTAATTAGCTTTAGGAAAAAATAAATATGCACATATACCTGTTGAAATCATAGTAATTTATTCATGGCTCGCTAATAAGCCTGTTGTGAAAAGTGGTATTAACTACACATGTCACTTTTCCTAGCAGACTTTCTCTGTCCCAGGAAGCCTGAGGACAAATTAAGCCCTGGATGGCTGCTGGGAGGGCCAAAGGAGCAGCAGGGTACTGTAGCCTGAACCCAAGTGACTGGAGGATGGAGCTCAAAACTACACCACCGGAGTCTAGGGCTGGAGCTTGAAGCCATGCAGCTAAAAGTCTATCACCTCAACTGAAGTTCAAAGCCTGTGCCCACTGCTACTGGGAAGGTGGGGAATTCACTGGCTGCCTGCTTCTCCTGGGGGTAAACCAGAGTGGGCAAGATATCTCTCATGGGCTGGATCTGGCTCACCAAGTCACCGGATCCGGCCTGCAAACACCCCCTCACGGGACCCTCAAGCATGCAGCAGCCACTGTTTTAAATGCAGGGCTGCTCCATGTGACTCTCTACTCTGGAGGGAGAAGAAGGCTTCGGGTGATCTCCCCAGCCCAGCCCAAGCCTCAGTTCCTATTGGTCAAACAGCCAGCCAATAAGAGCTGAGAGATTAGCCTGGGGATGGGGGCAGCACAAGCGTCTTCCCCCTCCCAGAGTTGAGAGCCACATGGAGGGAGCAGGCTGCATTTTCAATGCTCTGGGGCTTCAGATGTAGGAAGCCCAGCCTGCCTTGGGGGTGCTGCAGGGCTGCTGGCTGGGAGATGCTTAGGTAAGCACCTCCAAGCCAAAGCTTGCCTCTGGCAACCCTGCCCCTCCTGCACCCCAACTTCCTCCCCCAAGTTACCTCCCAAGCCTTCTACTCTCCCCCCCGCCAGACTCTGCACCCTCTCCTACATCTCTTCCCTAGGCCAGAATCCTCTCCTGTACCCCCACTCCCTCCCTGACGCTATACCCTAATCCCTGACCCAGGTCACAACCTCCTCCTTCACCCAAAGTCCCTCTCAGACTTCACACTGTCCTCAGCACCCCAGTCCCTTACTCCATTCACTCTTTTGCACTCAGTCTCCATCCTAGATCCCGTACCTCCTCCACACAAAAGTGCGGGCCTTGAGTACTTTCCAAAATCTTGGAGTAGTCCTCCACCAAAAATTATTGCCCACCCCTAGGGTAAACCCTGGCTGACCCAACAACCACCACCAACGCAGTGCATTCAGGAGCTTTAGGGAGAGAGGACAGAGTCACTGTTTCATGTCCCGCACTCCCTTCTTTAACAGCCCAGGAGTTTGTGGTTGCAAGAAAAGCCCCCCTGGTGGATGCATGTAGCCTCAGTGGCCACATATGAGAGATGCTGGGTTAGAGTAGACTGTATAATTGTTATTACATTCATAATGGAATTTAAGTGTGTGCCTAGATTTTTTTCAGTGAAATAAACAATTGAGGGCAGTTTGACATCCCTGGTAACTGGAGTTGACCCTTCTTGTTGTGAGTGAAACTGGATTATAAAAGGAAAGAATGAAAATCCATAGCCATTTTGAGATTCGGAACCAATTATTAATGACATTTGTGCTAGTGTCAATTATTTTATGCTTTCAGTACACACAATCAAATTGATTGTTTTAAAGGGCATCTTATTCTGTCCTTGTAACATCTTTGATTGTTTGACTTGAGATCAAAAGAAATATATTTTTTTGTTCTTTGTTGACCTTTTAATAGACTCTTAATTTGCTTTCCCTTGAGTGATGAGCTGAACTGGATGTCATTGACTTGGTGAAAATGAACAAATTATTTCTAGGAAAATAGTAAGATGAGTGCTCTCATCAACTATCAGAAAAAAAACACATTATAAACACTGTTTCCCACACCAAAGTAATACAAAAATCTGTTAAAATTACCACTAAAATGTTGTCTTGTGGACCTAACCATTGAAAGCTACATAAAGATATTAGTCAGAGTTGCTGTTCTGATCTTTTCACATCCTTGTGATTAGGTGAATTGTAGAGGGTCTCAAAATCATGCCTAATCTTGGTGGACTACAGTGTACAGGAACACTGACAAGATTTAAGGATAAAGGTCTGCTTTGCCAGTGAAGTTGGCCTTCAAAGCATAAATCTATATTAAAACTGAAAGAGGACAGCATCAGATGTTTCAGAGGAAGATTCAAGAAATATTCTGATCCAGTGTGAATTGATTTAAATCAAGGCCATTTAAATCAACAACAGGGAAAAACATCATTGATTTAAATCATATTTTCCACTGATGTTTCTTCACATATTTCTTAAACAGTGGTGCATATCTGATCACTAAAACAAGTTAATTTACAACTCAATACAGCATTTTACATAATCTAAGAGTATACTTTGTGTAATTTTTTTAGATAACTTGATTTTTATTAACTTATGAAATAGCTCATAATACTCATTACCTGTGTCAAGCTTCAGATGCAGCAGCAGTAAATTAGGAATGGTAAGAACTAAATCACACACTCAAGCACAATAGGATTTGTATTTTATTAAACTAAATCTTAAATGTTACATACATTTTTCACATTTGCAATTGCAGCAGTTTTCTGAGCTGCTGACTTAAACCGTTTTTTAATTTTCAAATGTTGTTAATTCTGACAAGTCTTCAGAACACTAAATGTATGGTGTCCTTAAAACTTCTACAAGTAGCTCTCATTTTCTCCACTCTCACTGTCATTTTGATTCACAGACTGAAACAGAAATACAGGTTTCCTGCTTTTTCAACTCCCAGTAGATTTTTTTTTTAGCTTTGAGTGAAGAATTCCAAACAATGAAATGTTCTCTCTGTGCCTGCAGAGGAAGCTACTGCTGTGAAAAGTTGGCTTAGCAACTGAAGGAACTCTGTTTCAAGGTGCCTGGCTAATGATTTCCACCAGCGGAGGGGAGTGATTTTGTTCAAAACATCATCAATAAACCTGTATTGATTAAATTGTTTTGCTCCAGGCCTAAAACTTATTATGACTGGCCTGAGGAGTGATTTTTGAGATGCCCATGCCATGGCAGCAGCATCATGTTCAAAAGTTAGGCATCTACCTTTTTAGCTCGAGTTAGGAATACTCACGAGAAAATGAGGTGGAGTTAGTGTTTGATCCATTTCTTTTTTTTATTTCTGGTGATGCATTTCTTTTGTCAATATATCTTGAAGTGCCTTCCAAATTCCAACAGCATCAGCATTGCAGTAGCAATTTCTCTGCAATTTGTTTAAATCTATGGATATAGGCTTTCGTATATTGAGCATATCCACTACATTTCTCTTTAATCCAATATTAGATACTTTGGATGGGATACTTCTTCTATTTAATCACAGTTTTCTTCACAAAGGTCTAAATAAGTGTTTCAAATCAGCCACAGAATTCCATTGAATATCTTGAGGGAGAAATAGTTTGGATCCTCCTGCTCCCTTCAGTGAAGCTCAAGCAAAATGGTTATTATGGAAATCTTTTGTGATTTCAATGTTTTCTTGTATTCCTGGAGAAGGCAGACTTAAGTTTTTGGCTAAAAGATGCATTAAAAGGGTGCTGCAGCCATGTTATTTAGAAGCATCCTTCGGTTTCGTCTTCTAAGTACAGTAAACTTCCGATAATCCGGCACATTTGGACCCAGGGGAGCTGCCCGGGCTTCCTGGAGTCAGCTGCTGGTCAGTTTCAGCAGCGGCTGAATCCGGGAAGCCGGGCGCAGAGCAGCTCCAATTGTCCGGCAGCCGGAGCACTTCCGGGTTCCTGATGGTGCCGGACCATCAGGAGTGCCGGAGCATTGGATGCCAGACCAATGGAGTTTTCCTGTATCTTCTCATCTTTGCCGTATTTGCAGCATTGTCTGAGACAAAACGGCACATGTGAGCTTAATTTTTTTCATAGTGTTTTTTTTTTTTTTTTTTTTTACAGCTTTCCCTGCCATTTCTTTTAAATATTCTGTTTTGTGGGCATTTACAGATGTCTGTTGTTTCTGAAAGATCTGCAACCTCATCTTCTGTTGTCACATAGTCTCATTGTGTACACCCATGAAGGCTTAAATATGCAAATTTCCCTTCAGCATTTCATGCACATTGTTCAAGTTCCTTCTCATGCACTGTATCTAGCAACCTTCCACCAGTGTCTGCTCTACCAGGTGAAGTGTATCCTGGTTGTAAGGACTCTATGTCCGTGAAGGTGTTAGTTGTTAGCAATGTGAAAAGGAAGATTTGTGGCATGAATGAACTGAGCAATCTTTTCATATATGAAGTCCTGTTGGTATTTGCTAGTCCTTGCTTCAGAGTTATATATCAGTTACATTTTATAGTACAAAAGAATGGAATTACTTTTCTGGGTGAATTTATTACAGCTTTCATTAAAACAGTTGAATATATAAATAAATAAATAAATATATAGGGGGGGAAAGGGAGAAAATTCTGTAGACATTCATATATAGTTTTTAACACTTTAACTGAATTACTAGCTACTGTAAACCAAAGCTCAAATCAAGAAACTATGCTTTTGTATTTGTATGTACAGTTTGCATTTTCCATAGTGTTTAAAATGTATCTTTAGAGAGATCAAATTTGAGTACTTAATTTGTTTCTCATTGGGATCTGTACCTTTTACTTTTCTCTTTCTATATCATTCTTTGTGTTTATGCATATTCCCCAACTTATTGTTCAGAAAAAGGAAAAAATTCCATGCTAATGAGATAAGAACACTTAATTTGATTCTTTTAATTAAAAGAGCAAAGCACTTCAGCTAATTTAGATAAAACATAAACACTTCTGCAGCATATAATTCCTTTCTTATATTAGCTTTTAAAATATTCTTTTTGTAAAGGTTTATTTTAATTTCACCGTTAAGCACATGCTTTCCTTCATCAATATACCTTCATAGATACTTTCTTGGAGTCACATCCCAGTCTTCATATACGCCAAAGAGTTAAAAGCGGTGATGGTGTTAGGATATGATTAGGGCCCTACCAAATTCAAAGGTGTGAAAAATGTGCTATGGACCGTCAAATCGGTTGTGCACTTTTAATTTATACTATACAGATTTCACAGGGGAGACCGCCATTTCTCAAACTGGAGATCCTGACCCTAAAGAGTTCATGTGAAGAGGTAGTTATTGTACTGGGCGGGGGTAGGACATTCTATTTCCATCCTTCCTTTTGCACTGCCTTCAGAATTAGGCAGCTGGAGAGTGGGAGTTACTGGCTGAAGGGCCAGCTGTGAAGGCAACACCACTGCCAGCACCAGTGCAAAAGTAAGTATGTGGTTCTGCCTTGGGAGCTGGGCCCTCTGCCAGCAGCCACCCTCTTCAGTTGCCCATTGCAACCCTTTCTACTGTATCACTGCTGCCTTCAGATTTGGACTCATGGCCAGGAGCTGCTGCTTTCTAGCCACCTAACTCCAAAGACACTGTCTCGTTATATAATCTCTCTCTCTCACACACTCTCTCACACTCTCTCACACACACACGACGACCTTGCCCAAAACTGAAAGAAGGCGTATAGAACAGCTGCCTTATGATGAGAGTTTAATAAGACTGGGACTTTTCAGCAAAGGCTAAGGTGGATATGGCAGAGATCTGTAAAATCATGGCCATTGTGGAGAAATTAAATAAGGAAAAGGATCACCAAATTAAGTTAATAGGTTGCAGGTTTTTAAAAAGAAGTATTTCTTCATGCGGTGCACGGTCAAACTCAGTTCCTTGCTAGAGTATGTTGCTAAGGCCAGTTCTTTAACATGGTACAAAACAGAGCTAGATAAATTCATGAAGGATAGGTTCATCAATGGCTATTAGCCAGAATCAGTGGGAATGGTATCCCTAGCCTCTGTTTAGCAGAAGCAGGAATGGGCAACAGGGGATGGATCTCTTGATGATTGCCTGTTCTGTTCATTCCATCTGGGGCACCTGGCATTCGCTGCTGTCAGAAGGCATCTTACTGAGCTAGATGAACCTTTGGTCTAATCCAGTATGGCTTTTCTTATATTTTTATGTTGACTCTTTTTTGGGTCAGGTCTAGGGGTGAAAGTGTAAACGTGTGCACGGTTAACCGATGAGCCTATGCTGCTCCCACTCCAAGTGTGGCAGGCAAGAGCTGGTGCATGTGGGGTGCCACCTCTCTGTCCCCACGCTGCTGCCCCTAATAGAGGCAACAGTGTGGGGGGCAGGTGGCTCCACAAGAGCTGCTTCCCTCCCCCATGGGTAAACATGTAACGGCTGAGATTTTCAGCACTTCCCAGTTTACCTAAATAAATGCATTTTAACATCCCTAGTCAGGGCCCCTATTTTTACATCATGAAATTTTAGATTTAAATATCTGAAATCGAACATTCCCCTTCAAGTAATGTCCCTGTGGGTGCTCTGCTTACATCTCAGAGTGTCCTCGCGCTGGCAATTGGAGATTTTTTGCCTAGCAGTGCCTTCCGAAGCCGTGCATGCACAGCTGCTGTCTCATGCAGTTTTTGTCTGTTAAGTGAGCGCGTAGCACGAGTGTCCCTCAGTTCCTTTTCCACTGTCCTCGGCAGAAGACAAAGTCACAGCAGTGCTCTTCTTTCTGATGAAAAGAAAGATAGTGTAGTTAGATCATAGTTTGTTACTACAGTAAAACTCCGATGGTCCAGCACTCCTGATGGTCCGGCACCATCAGGAACCCGGAAGTGCTCCGGGCAGCCGGACCATTGGATCTGCTCTGCCCCCAGCTTTCCCGATTCAGCCACTGCTAAAACTGGCCAGCGGCTGAATCGGGGAAGCTGGGGCCAGAGCAGCTGAAGTGCTGCCGGGTAGGTCCCGTAGCGCTGCCCCTTGGGGCTGCGGGACCAACCCGGCAGCACCCCAGCTGTCCCCAAGTCAGCTGCTGTTGAAACTGACCAGTGGCTGACTCCAGGAAGCCCAGGGCTGAGCTGCTCCGCCCCGGGCTTCCTGGAGTAAGCTGTTGGTCAGTTTCAGCAGCAGCTGACTTGGGTACACCTGGGACAGAGCAGCTGGGGCACTGCCGGGTTGGTCCCAGGCGTCCCGATTCAGCTGCTGATGAAACTGACCAGCGGCTTACTCCAGGAAGCCCGGGGCGGAGCAGCTCTGCCTCGGGCTTCCTGGAGTCAGCCGCTGATCAGTATCGGCAGTGGCTGACTTGGGGACACTTGAGATAGAGCAGCTGGGGTGCTGCCAGGTTGGTCCAGTAGCGTCAAGGAGCAGAGAGACTTTGAGCTACCAGAGACAGCAGCAGAGGCCATATGATAACAGGCCCAAACAGTGTTTACAGAAGGAGGGCACAATATAACCAGTCCTTCAACAACCAATCTACTATGACCAAACAGGAAATTTGAAGCTGCAGTCAAAGGTCTGGGCGACCACTCCATCGATCCAGTGCATACCAATGCTATTTTCCATCCTCTTCTGAGACCCTTTTATCAACAATGGGCCCTTAACACTTCGGACAAGTGGGTCTGTAACCTGGTGGCCTGCTAGGGGCCCTGGGGTACCCTCCTGTTCGAGGGTCACTACCCCGCCCCTTTCCTGCCCCCGGCTTCTAATGCACCGTTCCCACGGTCCACTCCTAACAGTCCTTTCCTCGCGTCCCCGCCAATCCCACCGGAGTCTTCCTTTTGCTCCCCGTCCACTGCGCCGCTGCTGCAGATCGCTGGCTGGTCCGTCAATGCCACTACCGCAGGGCTTCCCATCGGCTCTCTCCGGACGCCCGCGTCGGTCGCCTTCCCTCCGCGTCCTCTCCTGGCTGTGCCCCCAGCTGGTCTCGCGGTCGGTCCTGCGGAAGAGGCTGAGAGCAGAATCTCCCCTGCTCTCCGCTCGCCTCCCTCCTCCCTGTCTCTTTCTCCCCTCTTTTAAATTCCCCGCTCGGCGTTCCTCCAGCCCCCGCCCTTCCCGGGGCCGCTGCCAGCTTCCTGGGTCCTAAAACCCACCTGTTAGCCTCTGGACTGCCGGGCGCATGCGTGCCAGCCGTGCCGGCTTCCCCCGACCCTGCTGGCTGCCCCGCCACGCCGCGCCGGCTGACACTCCGCGCGGGGCTGCAGATCCCGTGTCCACTAGTGCGGGGGTGAGTCCCCCCATCACAGGGTCCTTGAGATCATCAACTTGGGCTGCACAATTCCTTTTACATCTGTACTCCCTAACCTGTCCCTCTTCAGGGACCACTCTCATGAACCCCTTAAACAAGCGGAGGTACAGAAACTATTCAGCTTAGACTTCATGATAGCCAGAGCCTACCTTCTTACGATTCCAAACCTTATGCGACCTTATCAAATATACTTCCTTTACGACTGCTCACACATGTCTTCTAATTCTAGGGCACATGGCAGCCGCTACCTTCATTGTCTCCTTTGTGAGACTACATATGTGCTGCCTACAGTCCTGGTATGCAGCCATCTGCATTCCCAACCAACATAGCTGTTCAAGACATCTTACACTCCCACCATTAGTTCTCCAATCTCTTGAATGGTGGACCTCCCCATGAAATCTTCTGAGGAGCATACCTTTCCATTGCCCAGACCCATCAGTAGTGATCACAACTAACGCATCACTCCAGGATTGGGGCACTTGTGGAATGCAAACAGTTCAGGGCAGATGGTCACGCTGTGAGATGCAGCTCCACATCAACAGTTTAGAACTCAGGGCCATCCGCAAAACATGTGTCCACTTCCTCCCTGTTATCCATGGCAGAACCATTTGTGTCCTCATGAACAACACACTCTCTGTTTTACATCAGCTGATGGGGTTCCCAGTCACACTCACTATGTGCAGAGGCAATCCTGTTCTGGTGTCAGAAGAACAACATTACCTCAACTGCGATGTTCGTACCATGCCGGCAAAACACCACTGCCGACAAACTGAGCAGACACTTCACAGAACAGCTCAGTCTCAACATTCTCCTCCCAATCTTCCAACAATGGGGGTTCCCAGTCATAGATCTTTTTGCAACAGCAGCCAACTGCAAATGCCCGTTTCTGTTCCTGTGTGGGTCGGGGTAAGAGATCAGAGGGAAACACAGTCACCATTCCTTGGACCTCTCCCCTTCTCTTTGTCTTCCCACTAACTACCTTATTCTCCAAAATACAGGACTATGTAGCACTTTAAAGACTAACAAGATGGTTTATTAAATGATGAGCTTTCGTGGGCCAGACCCACTTCCTCAGATCAAATAATGGAAGAAAATAGTCACAACCATATATACCAAAGGATACAATTAAAAAAAAATGAACACACATGAAAAGGACAAATCACATTACAGAACAGAAGGGGGATGTGTGTGGGGGGGAAGGAAGGTGAATGCCAGTGAGTTAATGATATTAGAGGTGGGGAAGGGGAAATGTCTGTGAGTTAATAGTATTAGAGGTGATAATTGGGGAAGCTATCTTTGTAATGGGCAAGATAGTTGGAGTCTTTGTTAATTCCCCTGCGGAGAGTGTCGAATTTTAGCATGAATGCCAGTTCAGAGGATTCCCTTTCAAGTGCAGATTTGAATGTCTTCTGAAGTAGGATGCAGGTTAGCAGGTCATTCAGACAGTGTCCTTTCTGGTTGAAATGACAAGCAACTGTCATTCAAATCTGCACTTGAAAGGGAATACTCCACTTATCTATAAACAAGAGGCCACTGTTTCACTAATATTTTTTTCTTTTTCACACACAGAATTTCATAGGCTTTCTCCTCTAAAAATTATTTGTTTATTTTATTTTAAAATAAACACTATTTTAGGAGGCTGGTATTCATGAGCAAGTTACAATTTGCAGAATAATGGAGATTTTTTTTTCTTTTCCGAAGCAACAGATGAGTTCCAAGTTTCCAAGTGTTTAAAAGGGATCATGTCAAAACATGAATATTTTCTTGGAGGAAAATCAGTTTTGAATTAAGAACTACTTTTGTGCATAGTTGTGAATGCATTTTTATATGGCATTAAATATTAATGCTAGACTGCAGAAAACTTTTAAACATTGTGAATCCAGGATATTATAGCACATTTTTATTTGAATACACCCAACATTCTAGTTACTGCAAGAATCTGCTTTGGTTATGCAGTCTTTTTGACTACTAATGTAGGGACTTTTGCAACTGCATATATTTACACATAATTTCTTTAATTTGGAATTACGTATTTTTGCATAATTTAAATATCTGGACAATTTACTCAGAGTAATGTGCTATTTTACCAGTAATGTCGGCATAATGTATTCTTTGAACAGTGTGCCAGCAGCTAACTGTTCAATATTTAAAGTAAGAATTAAATTTTTGCAGTGGAAAGTGCAGTTGAAATTAAGCTGAATGTCTTGGAGCAGGTTATTAAAAGGGCAGTGTCATGATTATTTACCATTTTAATATGTGTAGTGCCAGTGGCGTTAGCAAGTGTGACTAATTGGATGCTTCATACCATGTTACACTGATCAGGGAATATCTGAAGCGTCCTTTGGACGCTCTACATTTCCTGAAGTAGCTGAACTGCTGGCTTTAAAGAAAACTTATATGAGATGTGATTTGCATTTTCCGTTCAGGTAAAGGTACAAAAACAATGTTTGAATTTTTCTTCCTACATAAACTGCATAGTTTCTAGTACACATTTGATACGGTTCAACATGTCTTATCCAAGATACAAACAAGTTTTTTAGCACCGTACTTCCCAGAAATTTAATGACTAGATCTTCATTGCAGGATTTTGTCATAAAAACTTTTACTCCTAATAAGCACTAAAGACTATGTAGTTCTGGGGGAAAGAGTGGAATTCTGTCTTGACACTCACATCTTCCACCGAATTGGTAAAGAAGTTGCAATGTCAGAACATTTGTTTATGATAGTGCGAGAACAAGAAAGAGGTCAACTAAATTCCATTAGTTGTGGCCCTTATTCATGGAAGTGGCTTTTATCATTGCTCAAATTAAGTATGCTGAAGTAATGTCTTGAATAGGGATGCTCTCCTGAATCTGAGGGTTTAGCTGTCAATTGAGCACATTTTGATGTGGAAGTTAGACCTAAAAAGAAAATGTAATTGTTACAAAGACGTTTTTGGTGCAAAACTACAGCTTATTCTGTTATTGCTTGATAGTTTGTGTTCTACTCTGTTTTCTTATTATTGTGTTACTACAATGTTGTTTTTCCTAGTCAGTGGTAAATGAAGATAAGATGCATGCAGTATCTTCAAGTTGTAGAAGTAGAAACCCGAGTGTTTATCCTTTTTCAAAATTACAATTTGTTGTTTTTTTTCCCTACTCTATAATAGGAGTGTCTGATTTCACAGCTTTTGAAAATTTGCAGTACAAATCCAGGTGAATCAAGCCATGGAACAAGTCTAAACATTTATTTGCCTCCTACATATGGCATACTTACAGACCTTTGACTTACTTGAAAATGAGGATCGTGCCTCTATGAGAACTGAACTTATTGTGACCTGTGCGAGGGTTATTTCTGCTTCGTTGGCTTCCCTTCTGGTGCCTTCCCTTTACTTGTTAGTTTTCCACAAAATAAAGGTTGACATTTGGGTGACAACATTCCTCCAGTAATCTTGTGTGCAGGGGGAGACAGGACTGAGGAAACAGCAGCAGGTCTTGGTACAAAAACTCACCTGATCATTCCTTATGATAACAAGAGTTAAAAGAAGTTGCCAGTAGGAGTAGGATGTATTTGTCCTTCTTTGCTTTTCCGATTTCCCCTACTGTACTACGGATTTCAGGACAAGACCACTTTTCTTGTATCGATATAGCAAAATATGTGTGGTATGTGTGCGAAAAAGACTATTGCTTTCATTACTTTAAGATAGTAATTGATAACAATACTCAATACTTATTTACAATGTGATCAGGATGAAAATGATTACCTAATTTGGGGTTAGATGTATTTCTCTTCACCTTTCATCCCTGTACTCACCCACAGCATACTGATTAAACTAGAGGGGAATTTTCACTTTTCTCTATAGTATTGTGTAGGGCTCACCTGCTGGAATCGAGGCTGGAATAACCACTAGAATGACTATGGGCGAACAGATGCCACCCCAATGAAAAAAATGGTGTTCAATTGTACTACTTCGGTTCTGAGAGAGTTTCTTTTCTTGGTGTACTTTTTTAATGAGTGTTCCAACTTCATATGGAAAGCATTCTTGAAGTTAGATGTCATGCCTTCCTTTCTCAGAACTTCTGTGCATATTTGGGAGTCCGTGTACTAGGGACAATGTTGGGGTGACATAAGACACTGAAGAGATCCTTGTGATAGGGATGTAAAATCCTGTTTAATAAGTTAACTGGTTAAGTATTATGTTTAACCAGTTAACCAATTAAATGGGGGGAGGAGAGGGGGTGTTCTTCCTGGGCTGGAGCTCCCCTGCCCACGGCAGGCCTCATGTGGCTTGAGGAACCCCTTGTTTCAGCTCCCACTAGTTAACTGTAACTAGTAAACCTCTCCTGGTAAGAACATAAGAATGGCCATACTCGATCAGACCAAAGGTCCATCTAGCCTAGTATTCTATTTGCCTACTGGCCAATGCCAGGTGTATGTGCAGTTTGGCCAGCAGCTCAGAGAAGCTATGTAGGATTAAATCTCTATCACTACCAAGAATATGTGATCTTTGATATTCTTTTCCAGATGCTTTTCACATGGCCACATTTGAGCACATTTTCACGAAGATGGCAAAATGCACATCCCTGACGCTAAGGCAGTCCTATGCCAAACTTCATGTCCCTGTTCTAAAGCATTAGAGGTGGTAGACCTTCTCAATGAACTATTTTTAACTATGGTTAAATCATGAATTTCCCCTTTAGCCATTTCTGAGAATAAGATAAACATTTTAGCTGAAAGTTTTTAAAAAACCTTCAGTCTGAGGCAGGCACCTGGCATGGAAAATTTTCAGCCCAAATGATTTAAGTTCAGCAAAGTTATTTAAATACCACAAAACAGTATCTTCAAAGGAAAGTGTTAGGTAACTTTAACTATGATGATGCTACAAGTTCTGTCTAGAATGCATTTTGCAATGGAATGCATTATGTGTATGTAATTTTCAGGAATATAGCCAAAATAATGGAACTTATTTGGTTTTCTATTTTAGATCTGAATAAATGAACACCACATCACATAATTAATCATTTTATTTTTAATAGTAGTTAATAAATGTTGTTAACCAGCCTAAAGGAGAAACATTTTTTCATTGCTTTTAATTATTCATAAGTGATTTTCTTCCCTAGTTATGATTTCTGTACATCCTAGCAAGCCTAATTTTTCCTCACCAAGGGATGTTAGCAAATAATTTGTTTTGCTGAGAAAATATGGTTAGCTCTAAATATTTCATCTGTTGTGTTGGACTAAAAGTGCCAGCAGTTTGCAAACAGCATCATCCTGGTGGGTTTTGGAGTATTCAGTCATGTCATATAGGTGTACTATAAATTATGTATATAAGTAAACCCTACTCAGTAAATATTTAATGTGTGATAGATGTTTTTGTCTGAAATTACTTTTTCACTTGAACAATGATTTAGTTTTGAGGTGATACTTATACAGTATTAAGGAGTTGCTGAATGTAGTTTGAATGTCAGAGAGCTTCAGGGCAGCATTAATAACAAGCTGACTTTTTCTGATTGCTTGAAAAGTTGAATTTATACTTTGTATCTCTTTTATTTTTATTTATTTATTTTTGGTTTGGGGTGTTTGTCATGTCACGGTAACATTTAGGCTTGAAAGAGCTAATATTAGAAAAATCTTGTTCAGATTTGTGTCAACCTGCTGTATTTAGAGAAATTTTCATAAAATACATATCCATTAAATAGGGAACTGTCATTTTACTGTCACTAGATAGGTCTTGTGGGTTTAGAAATGCCATTAGAAAAGTGCATGTTTTTTGATACACCGTTGTGAGATTTGTAAATTTCCCCTTTTTACAATATCAGATTCTCTTTTATATATGAAAGAAATCCCAATTTCTTTGCAGTTTTCCTGCATGGTTTATACCAAAAAAAACAAACCAAAAATGTCCAAAGCAAACTTCAATAATAAGGGTACCTTTACATCTTACCACTGTTGTTTAATTGTAGATCAGTATTAAACTTTATTTCAAAACAAACTGCCATCTCTAGTCTTGTTATATACATTAGGCACATTTCTCATAAGAGTATCTGCATTAGTCTGTATCGGCAAAAACAAGAAGGAGTCCTGTGGCACGTTAAAGATCAACAGATTTATTTGTGCGTAAGTTTTCATGGGTAAAACCCACTTCATCAGGTACATTGGAGTGGAAATTAGAGGCAGGGAGGGGTGGGTGTGTGTGTGTGTGTGTGTGTGTGTGTACTAATTATCACAAAAAGTGTGTGTGTGTGTGTGTGTGTGTGTGTGTGTGTGTGTGTACACTAATATATCAAAAGAAGGGGGTTAATTATCAAGTGTAGGATCGGTATTAATCAGGCCAATTCTGTCAGGGTTGATGTGTCTGACTCGCGTTACCTGATGGGGAGGTTTGAATATCAAGAGAGGAAAATTGCCTTTGTAGTGAGATTATCATTCTAAATCCTTGTTCAGTCCTAATTTGATTCATTAGATACATTGATATAGTATTGCCTGTGTTTTAAAAATGTTACCAGAAATCATTTATCACTTTTAAAGGTTGCACTTTTGCTGAATGGCACTATACTCTGTGAGTAGTCTGAATAGAATCTGGTATTTGGCGATTATGTACAGTTAAAATTATGGCTGTAAGTCTTATATTTATTTATTACTGTCAATATTTTGTGCTGCTTTTATATTATAGTTTGCTAATTATGCAAAATTTTAGATTTTTCATTCTTCCAAGCTCATTATTGAGGAAGCTTGTTTATTTAAAGTGTGGCCAAATAGAACTCTCAATTTTCCATCCCTTATGCTTACAAATTCCATATGAATATCTAAACAACACCAGAAGTAGTACATTAATAATGCTGACTGAATGAAGTTTCAATGTTCTTTTGATTAATCCTCCTAATCTGTTGTAATACAGCTTCTTGACCGCCTATTCATAAATAATACCTTTTTAGACTTTCTGAATAGCAAGCTTGGAGTTTACATTTGAAAATTGAAATCTAAATATTCAGTCTTGGTTATTTCCTAGTAAACCTTTCAACAGGGACCATTTGAGGTACATCTATACTGCACATTCCATTTGATGATATATAGAATACATATGCTACAGGCCCCCTAAAATGGGGAAATAATAGTGTAGACAGTGAGGCACTACTTAGCTAAGGAGAGCATAGACACATCTGAACTCTCTAGGTATGTACCCTACTGGGCTTTGCCTACCCATTTTAAAAATAGCAGTGTAGTGTCCTGCAGTTATAGAATCATAGAATACTAGGACTGGAAGTGACCTCGAGAGGTCATCGAGTCCAATCCCCTGCCCTCATGGCAGGACCAAATACTGTCTAGACCATCCCTGATAGACATTTATCTAACCTACTCTTAAATATCTCCACAGATGGGGATTCCACAGCCTCCCTGGGAAATTTATTCCAGTGTTTGACCACCCTGACAGTTAGGAACTTTTTGCTAATGTCCAACCTCAACTTCTCTTGCTGCAGTTTAAGTCCATTGCTTCTTGTTTTATTCTCAGAGGCCAAGATGAACAGGTTTACTCCCTCCTTCATATTGACACCCTTTTAGATATCTGATAACAGCTATCATGTCCCCCCTCAAGCTTCTCTTTTCTAAACTAAACAAACCCAGTTCCTTCAGCCTTCCCTCATAGGTCACATTCTCTAGATCTTTAATCATTCTCGTTGCTCTTCTCTGGACCCTCTCCAATTTTTCCACATCTTTCTTGAAATGTGGTGCCCAGAATTGGACACAAGACTCCAATTGAGGCCTAACAATGGAGAGTAACCAGCGCAGAGTAGAGCGGAAGAATGACTTCTCATGTCTTGCTCATGACACACCTGTTAATGTATCCCAGAATCATGTTTGCTTTCTTTGCAACATATTTAACTTGTGGTCCACTATAACTCCTATATCCCTTTTTGCCATACTCCTTCTCAGACTGTCACTTCCCATTCTGTATGTGTGAAACTGATTGTTTCTTCTTAAGTGGAGCACTTTGCATTCGTTTTTATTAAACTTCATCCTATTTATCTCAGACCATTTCTCCAATTTGAATTATGACCCTATCCTCCAGATTAGTCGCAATCCCTCCCATCTTAGTATCATCTGCAAACTTAATAAACGTACTTTCTATACCAATATCTAAATCGTTGATGAAGATATTGAAGAGAGCCGGTCCCAAAACAGACTCCTGTGGAAACCCACTTGTTATGCCTTTCCAGCAGGATTGTGAACCATTAATAACTACTCTCTGAGTACGGTTATCCAGCCAGTTATGCACCCACTTTATAGTAGCCCCATCAAAGTTGTATTTCCCTAGTTTATTGATAAGAATATCATGCGAGACGGTATCAAACGCCCTACTAAAGATATACCACATTCACCGCTTCTCCCTTATTGACACGACTCGTTATCCTATTAAAGAAAGCTATCAGATTGGTTTGACATGATTTGTTCTTTACAAATCCATGCTGGCTGTTCCCTGTCACCTTGCTACTTTCCAAGTGTTTACAGATGATTTTCTTAACTATTTGCTCCATTATCTTCCCTGGCACAGAAGTTAAACTAACTGGTCTGTAGTTTCCTGGGTTGTTCTTATTTCCCTTTTTATAGATGGGCACTGTATTTGCCCTTTTCCAGTCCTCTGGAATCTCTCCTGTCTTCCATGATTTTCCAAAGATGATAGCTAGAGGCTCAGATATCTCCTCTATCAGCTCCTTGAGTATTCTAGGATGCATTTCATCAGGCCCTGGTGACTTGCAGGCATCTAACTTTTCTAGGTGATTTTTGACTTGTTCTTTTTTTATTTTATCTTCTAAACCTACCCCCTTCCCACTAGCATTCACTATGTTAGGCATTCCTACAGACTTCTCGGTAAAGACCGAAACAAAGAAGTCATTGAGCATCTCTGCCATTTCCAAGTTTCCTGTTACTGTTTCTCCTTCTTCACTGACCAGTGGGCCTACCCTCTCCTTGGTCTTCCTCTTGCTTCTAATGTACTTATAAAAAATCTTCTTGTTTCCCTTTATTCCCGTAGCTAGTTTGAGCTCATTCTGTGCCTTTGCCTTTCTAATCTTGCTCCTGCATTCCTGTGCTGTTTGCCTATATTCCTCCTTTGTAATTTGTCCTACTTTCAATTTTTGTATATGACTCCTTTTTTATTTATAGATCATACAAGATCTCGTGGTTAAGCCAACGCGGTCTTTTGCCATATTTTCTATCTTTCCAACTAATTGGAATAGCTTGCTTTTGGGCCCTTAACAATGTCCCTTTGAAAAACTGCCAAACTTTGTTTTTCCTCTGTCTATTCCCATGGGACCTTACCTATCTGCTCTCTGAGTTTACCAAAATCCGCCTTCCCAAAATTCATTGTCTCTGTTTTGCTGTTCTCCATTCTACCCTTCCTTAGAATTGTGAAGTCTATGATTTCATGATCACTTTCACCCAACCTGCCTTCCACTTTCAAATTCTCAACCAGTTCCTCCCTGTTTGTTAGGATCAAATCTAGTTGCCTCACTACTACTGGAGTCTTTCCCCACAGCGGGAAAAGACTCTGGTATCAGGCTCTGGCAGCTCCCCACTGCTGTGGGGAAAGGGCATGGATAGTGGGAAGCTGCCAGAGTCTTTCCTCTCTGCCTTCCTCCAGCTGAAGCCTTCCTTTGACACACGTGTTTACCCACCTCGGCATGGTCACTTCCTTTTTTTTTTCTTTTTTTCTGTGCAGCTATATATACTTTATCTGCAAGTGATGTGTAACGTAGATGTTGCCTTCCTGATTCATTAAAAAGTGTTAATTAAAATACAGAATTAAGAGTAGTACAATCTGTCTGCTTTGAGGAAAAAGTAAATTTTGTTATTTTGTCATGGCAGGAACAAACCTTAGCCCTAAGGAAAGAAGGAATTGGTGTCGTTTTGGATTCAGAACTGCCTCACCTCATTGGCATTGATGATGATCTTCTCAGCACTGGGATCATCTTGTATCACTTGAAGGTAAATATACCTTCCACAGCCTGCCTCTTGTGTGTGTGTGTGTGTTGTTTTTTTTTAATGGTCAACTTTAATTATAGTGTTAATTTGCAGTCTACATGAAGGAATCATTTCTCCAGGACTGTGACCTCACCTGTAAAAAGGCTATAATTTGATCAACTTAAAATATCAATCAGTTAGTGCCTAGCTCTGTCCGGAGAGGCTACTCTTTACCTGATAATAGGTGTATGATATTCTTACCGCTCTTTTGGGATATGGCTAGACAGCAAGGATCTATCGGAAAAAGATACACAAAATGTGGAGCACATTTTGCATATCTTTTTCTGATACTTTTGTCGGAAGAGGCTTTTCCGAAATATGGCCTGTTTAGACTGGGCCAAATTTCGGGAAAAAAAACCTTCTTTCGAAAGCCCCCTTCCTCCTTGTGGAATGAGGAATAAAGAGGCTTCAGAAAGAGCACGTTTGCTCTTCTGCAAAAAAAAGGTAGAAGAGCAAATGCATTCCCTGGATGTGGTGGATTTTTTTGGGGATACCCCAGTCTAGCTGTACCTTTTGGTTTTATATTCACCTTGTTGTAAAGCTTGGATTGAAATCCAAATATAGGTTGATAGTGTAAGAACCATCAAGCTGGTTTTTGCTCAGTAGAAGTAAAATTTGAACTAACAAAGTTGTATGATAAAGCAATTTAAAATTGTTACTAGATTATTTAAAATACAATTTGTGAACAATAATTTGACCCAAATCTGGGGGGAGATAGGAGGTGGGGAGGGGAGAAGGGGAGAAATAAAAAACGTATCCTACCTTATTTTAAAGTTTAAAAATATAGCTTTTTTTCCTATCTAGGAGGGCCAAACATATGTTGGCAGAGAAGATGCTGTGACAGAACAGGATATTGGTAAGAAAGCCATGACATTTTTCATATTCATCCATTCTTCGAATGTCTGTTTCTCTTCCAGAATCCAAACATATGACATGTTTAAAATTTCCCTTCCTATTTAGTTAGTGATATTTATATATATTGTTAATAATGAATGTATATTCTAGTGCTGTAAGGGTCTAGTTGATTACCCGATAAACACGTGCTTATCAGGTAATTGAGTAGTAACTCAACTAATTACTTCCTCCCCCCTACCTTGCTGCCTCTATCAGAGAGAGACAGACAGCAAGCAGGGGGAGCAGAAACCGGTGCTGGGGAGAGCTGGCTTAAATGCCAGTCCCCCTCCCCCCCCCTCCCCCCCCCAGCACCATCTGAGAGGGCAGAGGTGGCAGAGACATAGCTGGGACTGGGCACGAGCCGGTAATCATCTGATTCCCGGCTTGCACCAGAGCCTGGACGCTGCTCTTCTGCTTTTTAAATGTAAAGTAGAGGTGCAGTGAGAGTGATTGGGTGGGAGTGGGAATCAACTGATTTCTGGCTCGCACCTAGTCCACCCTCATGTCTCTGCCTTGTAAATGTATTAAAAACCACCAGGCTCTTAATACATTTAAAAGGCAGAGCCCACAGCAGGGTCAAGTCATGGGGCCAGGAGCTAACCCTGCTGTAGCTCTGCAGTTTCCCCCTTATCAACTAATCGATTAGTCAATGGAAATTCCATCAACTACTCAATTAGCTGATTACATTCAATTTAACATCCTTAGTACATTCATAATCTTTAAAAACAAAAAACCAAAAAAAAATCCCCCAAGAGAACTGCATTGTAATACAGTGATTTCATTATCCTCATTGAGACTTGAGTCAAGCAGTGACTAATAGTACAGTTTTTAAAATACAGGCACTCCCCGGGTTACGTACAAGATAGGGACTGTAGGTTTGTTCTTAAGTTGAATTTGTATGCAAGTCAGAACTGGTACATATTGTAGGGGAAACTCTAGCCAAACATTTCTCCAGAGCTCAGTTTTATTCTCCCACACCTCACTTCCCTCAGTCCTTTATTCTCAAGCTGAGGTGTCTGCTGAGAAAAGCCGCTCTGCGTCTCCCTGGTCTGCTGGGGGGAAGCAGCTAGTGCGGGGTTGCCTCACCCCGTTTGTAAGTAGGGATCTGATGTAAGTCAGATCCATGTAACCCGGGGACTGCCTGTAGTTAATGGATTTTGACAAACCTTCATATTTGTGCACTATGAGATGCATTATTAACCTGGTCACTGTAAAACTGAAACTGCCCTATAAAAATATTGTCCTTTTCTGCATAGTAAACTGCTGTTTCATGGTCCTTTGCTTAATCTGTTGGTGTGCTGATGGTATTTTTGTATTGTCTTACTGTAAGCTCCCTACGCTGATGGAGACAAGGCTTATTTACTGACCAGCGTAGTCTCTTGATGTTGGAATGAAAGCTATTTCTGCAGTACTGAATGGCATATGTTATGTAAAGTGACACTGAGAGTAATTTCTGTTGATGAACCATACCCTTTTCCCCTCATCTGAGAAATGTGAATTGGGCAAATATTTATAACTGCTTTCTTTGGTCTAAATACAAACACAAAACCAGGTATAAAGCTTCCATTAGAATAGATCCCAGAGTCTGACACAATTTCATATGAAGTATTTGTCATTATCTAATTGGGATGAAAAGCAGGAACTATCTTCCCATGAAAACTCACAGGCTACGTCTACACTGGCCCCTTTTGCGAAAGGGGCATGCTAATTTAAAACTTCGGAATAGGGAAATCCGCGGGGGATTTAAATATCCCCCGCGGGATTTAAATAAAGATGTCCGCCGCTTTTTTCCGGCTTGGGGAAAAGCCGGAAAAAAGCGTCTAGACTGGCCCGATCCTCCGGAATAGGGCTTTTTGAAGTAGGAATAAGAGATCCTCCGGAATAAGGCTTTATTCCGGAGAATCGGGCCAGTCTAGACGCTTTTTTCCGGCTTTTCCCCAAGCCGGAAAAAAGCGGCGGACATCTTTATTTAAATCCCGCGGGGGATATTTAAATCCCCCGCGGATTTCCCTATTCCGAAGTTTTAAATTAGCATGCCCCTTTCGCAAAAGGGGCCAGTGTAGACGTAGCCACATAGTTTTTTTCCTTCTCCCACTCACTTTCTATGTGATCCAGTGAATTAAGCACAATGATGGGAAAACCTGAAATTCTATCTTGACTCTCCTTTAATAACAGCAAATGGTCTGGTAGCACTTCTCCTTTAGTAGTTATGACTGTAGACAAGTATTAAGTATTATACGTTGTAAATAACATGTATTCTCCAATTAAATATAATTGCCCCAAGTTACAAATGCAGATAAAAATAATTGCTCTCCCAAGTTAAGAGTTTTCTGTAAAGCATTATTGTCCAGTGAAATTAGAAGAAAATTTATTACCAAAAAAAGAAGCAAATCAAATGTCCACATGGATTGGTAGAGAGAGAATACAGAATATTTTCCAGAATAATAAATACTCAAATGCCTGCTGATATGCGCCCACAATCAATGAAAAAAAAATCTAAGTCTCAGGAGATGTTATGAAAATAATTATTTTCTTTACCTGTGACTATTTTAGTTCTTCATGGTCTTGATTTGGAAAGTGAGCACTGCGTGTTTGAAAATCTCAGCGGTACAGTGAATTTAATACCACTGAATGGAGCACAGTGTTCTGTGAATGGAATTCAGATTACAGAGGCCACACAACTAAACCAAGGTATTTGCTTCGAGAAATATATTTTCTTTAGTCATGTTTTATTTCTCCCTGATAATAATCATGAAAGACCTTTGCATCATAAATTCCATTTTAATTTTAGCATTCCAATCCTCCTCCTTTGCTACCCAAAATAATCAGTATAGCTTTTATTTTAGGTTTCTTTGGTTGAGAGGTGTTGTAATGGAAAGAGAATATTTAACAAGCACATTCTTTTTTGTACAAGAAGAGCAGTTTTGGAAAGGTGGTTTGTATTGCTAGAATAATAAAAAGGAATGCTAGTCCATTTTTTGTTACCAAACAAACAAACATCCTTAGAGGCCAACAGAGCAGGACTCCTTTTGAGCAGAAGGAGTTTGTTCCAGAGGTGCAGACCCTTCATGGCGAACACAGTCTTGCCAATCTCTTAAAAGATGGCTGTCGTAATTGGGCACACCTGTAGCTGCAGAAGAAGGGTATCAGGAAAGGGGCAATATCCAATATAGGAAAATCACAAGCCTTTTAGGACATTTATAGATTAAAAACAAAACCTTAAATTTAATTGAGAAACCAGCCAGTATAGCTCGTGGAGCCCTGGTGCATCGTGTTGCCGTTTTGACACACCAACTGATGTATTCTGCACCAGCTCAAGTTTATAGACTGATCTCAAACAGAAGCCATTGCAGGACCACTCCAGAACCCCTACCCCAGAGCAGTTCATGAAGAGTTGGGTGGTTGTGACGCTTCCGTTGACAAATAATAAAGGTGGGGTGGGCAGACTTTTTGGCCCGAGGGTCACATCTGGGAAATTGTATGGTAGGCTATGAACACTCATGAAATTAACAGTTCATGTTATTAAAATAATTCTGTTGAACAGTTTGTTATTAGAATTACATTACTGAAATGTTTGTTGATTTTACTACAAAATTTTGCTCCTATCTGAACATCAGTTGTATGTTAGTCACCCACCTATTATCCAGGTCCACTCCATCACTTGCCCCACTCCACTATACAGTGCTCTAGCCGGGGAGCAGGGTTGGGAGGTTGGCCCACTCTTGCCACCCACCCAGCACTCCTTCTGGTCAGTGTGGTCAGGTGGGTGGAGCAGAATAAACCCCAACCCAGCTTGCTGGTTGGAGCAGGCCCATGGAATTTGAGGGCAAGATTAAAAGGTGTGATGGTCTGTGATTTGCCCAGTCCTGTTTTATAGTCTCCTCAAGTAATTCTTTTAATTCTACTTAGTCTCTTTGCTACCAGAGCTTGATGGTGAATTGAAAATGACTATTTTCATATATTCAGGCTCTCCTGAATGCCTGTAAATAATTGTTCTTGAATGTTGACAGCCATGTCATGAATTTGTCAGCTAATGGCATCATAAGAGAGGAATTGCTTTTATTTGATTGGCAGTAGCCTGTCCCAATATGATGATCATAACAGTTGAAGCACAGAGTACAATGTTGCCCAAATAGTATGAGGCTTGTAGCTTTCATTATTTGTAGTGACATACAACTATGAATCGGGGCTTACATGTTTACAGTATTTCCATTTCATAAAACTCAGAATAGTTTAATTGAAGAAACCACTGGGTTTCTTTGTAAAGATAGTTGTTTCAAAATTTTTCTATGCTGCCTTCTTTTACTGTTCCAGCTATTGCAGTATATCCTAGGAGTGTTTCAGTGCCAGTAAGCAGCACACTATGGTACATATTTTGACCAGAGTCCACTGAAGAGGGAAGTCATGTTGTAAGTGAAGGTTATTCATAGACAAGAGAATAAAAAATAAGAAGGTTGGTGGGGAGCACTTGATGTTTCAGTCCCTCTGCTTCTTGGATCCATGCTGCAAAGCAGGGGATGGGTTCATAGAACTTCAGTAACCCTTAGCCTGCCTTTATCACTGGCAAAGACAAGAAGCACTCTACTGCTTTCTGTTCACCTTAACTAAAAGGTTATTTGCACTTTTATTTGTCAATTTATTTTAAGAATCTAAAAACTGAATCTTATCTTTGACTCCTGTTCTAAAAATATTGCTGTGAAAGGGCAAACTACCTTTCAACAACAAAGGTGTGAAGGAGTTCAGTTTCAGCATAATGCCTGCCCCACCTCTAATGGAGTGAAGTTCAGCTGGGCCCTAAATGCAACCTCAAATCTGAATTTTATTTCCTTTCTGCAAGCTGAAGTAATGATTGTTTCTGTCATGAGGATTAGGGAAAGAGACAAGAGAACTTGTTGGTTTGATTAGGGATTGTCAAGCTTGCTCATTGGTCTATTTGGATCTCCAATTCAAAGGGCTAGAAGCACATTTCTCCATGAGCTGCAGTCCCACACCTTATCTGAGAGCTGCCAGAAATATATGAGAGACTTTGTGTAGCTACATCAAATAGGAAGATAGCAATTATATATACCTCATTGGGGTTTAGATAATTTGGCCACTTTAAAACATTGTCCTGAGACAGTGGAGGTGCTGATGGCTGCAGAGGCATGGAGAGATGGAAGAGGACAGGGTGTGTGTGGGTCTGTAGCTTCCTATAAGAGGGCTACAGTGAGTAGGCCATGACAATAGTAAAGCAGCCAAGAACCTACCCGAAACCCAGGAGGGACAGAGTGGCCAACAGGATATGGCCCAGGACCGGAGCCAGGAGGAGCACTGTGCAGGGAGGGATCACTGAAGAAGGACAAACAGGAGCCTGACCTAGTCTCGCTGTTGTTCAGAGAGGTTTGGGTTTGAGTACCTTGGGTTGTGGCCTTGCAATGGGAATAAGGAAGAAGACTATAGTTAGTTAGGTGGGTAGGTTGTCGCTCTGTGTGGGTTTCCAGAGAGCAGTAGGAGACCACACCAGTGGGTTTTGTTCTTACTGATGTCAAAGATGATCAAAAACACCCATGGCTCATTGCCAAACTGGAACTTGGGGGAGGGGGTGAGCAATAGCTCAGTGGTTTCAGCATTGGCCTGCTACACTCAGGCTTGTGAGTTCAATCCTTGAGGCAGACATTTGGGGCAAAAATCTGTCAGAGATGATATTTGGTCCTGCTGTGAAGGCAGGGGTCTGGACTCAATGACCTTTCAAGGTCCCTTCCAGTTCTAGGAGATGGGCAATCTCCATTCATTAAAAACTTTGCCCAGGACTCTTGTAGATTCATTGCTTGTGCCTACCCTTTCATATTGTGGTACCACAGGTCCTGTGTGGCCTCATGTTGGAAGTAACCCTGTTTTACTGCTCCCCTAATCTGTCCCCTTGTGGCATTTTTGTTATTCATCCCTCTGTAAATCAATATTTATCTTTTATATACTCACTAGAAGATTTACCCAACATTGCTCGAGTCCTTAACTCAATTTCTGTTTTTTGGAAAATAAAATGAAAATGGATATGCTTTGTTTAAATCATTGTCCTGGGCTGAGGCTGGGGACGAGGGGTTTTTCCCCAGGGAGAAAGGACTACTCTAGTTCTCTCACCACAGCAGCTAGGGGCCAGGTGATAAGCATCTCTCCATAGGCTCCAGTGGGCACAGCTAGGGGAGGGATGCATGTCCTCTGGCTGCAGCAGGTCCATGTTCATCTGCTCTTTGAGCTCCCCAACCAGAGTGAGGAATGCAGCAAGCTGTGCTCTTCCCCCTCACTCCCTGACAAAGGGAAACAGCTAGCAATGTTGGTACAAATTGGGGAGGGAAGAGCTTCAGCCCACCCCACTCTCCCCAAAGGGTGTCTGAGGGGGTAGGTGGGAATTTCAGGGCGGGGCAGTTCCGGACAGGGGGAGGAGCCCTTTTCACCTGCCTGGTGATTCTTTTTTCTGTATGGTTTTATGAGAAACAATCTTATTCCAGGCACATTCCATTTTCCTGGCACAACCAAACCCTTACCTTGTTTTAAGTTATGATAGGAGGAAGCTGAATACCAAATTTGGTGGTCCTAAATCTTATAGCTTTTAGCAGGAGTTCTTGAAAGAACAGACAGAAGGACAGACAGACACACACTCTTAAATATATAATAGATTGAACTATTCCAATGTATGCATGTTTACTCGTGGGGGTGAAGAAGAGGTGCCTCTGGGGTTGAATGCATTTTCTTGCAAATGTCTGTTCTTGACCACAGATGCCTGCAGAGCAGACTCCATCTTGGGGCTAAAGCTACGTATATGTACATAGCATAACTAATGAGCTTGCTAGTTGTCATGCTGTTCTGTTACACACACATCTTAGCGCTGATTATTAATGTTTACTCTCTCAACCTGGAATCTCAACACCTTTAAATATCTGTTCCAGGTATATCTAATATACCACTGAGACTTTTAAATGTGTCCTTCCATTAGTAAATTACCATTTATTTGGAAATGTGTTACAGTGTTTACATTTCCCTAAGAATAAATGCACATAATTATCACTTCCTTCTTCAAATTACTTCAGACATTTGTAAATTCTAGTTAATTGTGCCTTTTGTCTAAACACAACCTACTATAACATTTTCACCTAATAAAAACATCGTACAAGAATTTCAGCACCATCAAATCCACACGTTTGCTTGTTTTCTGTTTTGAATCTATCTGAATTTGGATTTAGATTTAGCCTAAAATACCATCTCCAATATACACATTTTTACATAAAATGATTTTTTATAGAATTCAACTAAAAATAACTTTTGCCTTACAACTAGGAAGTCTCATGGTATGTCAGTTTACATAGTTACAAAATTAAACTCTTGTTCTTACAATTTGATATTCAAATATTGCCTATAAATACTCTTTGAATACTGATAAAAGCAAATTGATAGTTTGGTACAGCAGTTCAAAAAAACCAAGCCACTGCAATAAACAGTTGAACTGACCACTAATGAACTTTCCTCCTCTGTGGAAGGAAGACGGTCTTCTGTGTAGGCCCTTACACTTCTGTGATGGAGATCTAGGCTAGATGTCCAGCTCTGCAACAGGCTTCTTGAAAAACCATGAGAAGTTTTGTGGCACCTTAGAGACCGGCAAATAAATAAAAATTGTGAGCTTTTGTGGGCAAAATCCACTTCTTCAGATGAGATGAGCTTGAGAAGCTTTTTGTGTAATCTTCCCTATCTCTTGTCTCAGAGCAGGTTTACCATTCATAGGGGTGTTAAAGTGCAGGTAATTGATTTATCGACTAGTCGATTTATTTTGCATCGACAATTCAACAGTTGATAGGGTGTCTCTGCCTTTGAAGTGTAGAACCAGCCCTAGGGCTGTTGCTATATTTTAAAGGCGAAAGCGCCATGTGGTCTCCCTGCTGACCCTGGGCTCCATGTGGCTCTGCCACTTTGAAATGCCACCACAGGAGCCCGGAGTCAGGCTCCCTGTGGCGTTTCAAAGTAGCGGAGCACCGCATGGAGCCTGAGGTCAGCTGACCTTGGACCCCATGTGGCCCTTCCACTTTAAAATGCCAGGAGGAGCCTGACTCTGGGCTTCTGTGATGGCTTTTCAAAGTGGCAGCGCCACGTGGAGCCCAGAGTATGGACCCAGTCTCCACGTGGCGCTGCTGCTTTGAAAAACCTCCTTCTTCCCTCCCTTGCTGCCTCTTTCCGATAGAGGCAGCAAAGGGGATGGGGCAGCAACTAATCAACAAGCTTGTTGACTGTCTGATAAGCATTTGCTTACTAGATAGTCGACTAGTCCTTCACATCCCTACTCACTAAGTTGACCGCCGACCGCTCACTCATTGACACGGTACTCTGTTGGAACTAGAAGCTTAAGGGAAGTCAATGGAAGATTTCTCCCGTTGACCCCATCAGAGTGGAGATCCAATAGCAACGTAGCCTGAGGAATGTCAACTCCAGCTACACTATTCACATAGCTGGTGTTGTGTACCTTTTGGTCAACCTTGCAGTGTAGTGTAGATCTGACCTTGGGCATGCTGTGTTTGTTTCAAATTGGAAAAATGGGTATAACTTCCCTGACTTGTGCCTTAGCTAAATTTATCTAGATTGTAAAGAATTTTGGGATGTGCAAGTTCCTATTTTAAGGGGAAGCTCTAGGCCTTATCAAAATACAAATAATATCCACAAATACAGTAGAGCAAAAGGGAAGGAAAGCCATGGGACAAGATGGCATTCATATTATCTACTATATATTTGAGAGAGTCTGTGTGTGTGTTTGTTCAAGACCTCCTCCTAAACCAGTAAGACTTCAGTTTCCTCTTTTAACTTAAAGTAAGGGTTTAGTCGTGCCAGGACAATGCGATGTGTGTGGAATGTAATTTTTTTCATTATTCTGAAAGAGAGGGGCTTGCTAGCAGGAATAGTTATATTCTGTAATAACCACAGGGTCAAAGATGGGGACAGCTATCACCCCATTGGGGCAGAAGTGTGCAGGGGTGGAGAAAGGGACAGCTATCTACTACATATTTAAGAGAGTTTGTCTGTCTATTTATTCCCTAGCTGGGAGACATGCAGTCCTTCCCCTGGCTGTACCTGCTGGAGTAATCCACTCTCCCCAGGGAGGCCTGCATAATGAACCCTTCATCTTCCATCCCAACCCAGAGCAATGAAGAAAAACACATTATTTGAGTTAGATACGAGCAACACCAGATAAATCCTTTACAGGTTGACCCTCTCTAGTCCTTGGGACCTGACCAATGCTGAACCAGAGAATGTGCTAGACCATATGAGGTCAGTATTGCCTAGCAGCATTAGCAACACTTCCATTGCTTATTTGGCTCTTAGAAGACATTTAGGGGTAAATTAGAGCTAAATAACAGCACAGAACACTAAGAGCCAGGACTGGTGGCTGGAAACCAACTCTATGGGACTGCGGGAAACTTGGCCACGCCCATAAGTGGACATCTGGCTAACTAAAGTCATGCTGGACCATGGATGTTGCAGGACCAGAGAGTGCTGGACTAGAGATGTTCAACCTGCAGCATACAATATTCACAATGACTTGCATTGGAAACAAACATGAATACATACTTGAAGAATCAGTGGAGACTATAACAGCTGATAGTCATGCCCTTCAAAATACTCAGACTGAATATTACAGATCTCACAGCAGACCAGAAATAAATCTTGGCAAATTTGTTTAATTGCTCACATCTGAAGATCTCAATTTTAAATTTTAATTGTACAATTACTTTGGCCAATAGAGTTGCTGCTCTCATTGCCATTATATATTTGTTAGCAAGTCTAAATCATCTTAAGTAAATACCATAATCACAAGCCTAATAAGAAACTATGGTAGAGCTATTTGAAGTGCTTCTTATATACCAGGAATGAAACAAGGTACATTTACAGCTATTTGAAAAGTGTTTCCTTTTTTCTTACAGCAGTAAGATACCACTGACAATGGAGTTATTATTGGAGTATTATCAAAATTGGTCGTAATGTCCCCCAAATCTGGCAGTAGTTGCCTAGAAATGTTTTTTCATTTTCCATCTGTAATTGATTAAACACAGAACATCTATCTGAATGTAATGGGAGTAGGGCTATTGAATAATTTGAGAAGATTCATGGCTTTGCTTCATGAAATAGATTTTTAGCATCATAATGAGATTATTCTATTTGTATAATAATGAGTTTTGGATCAATGTTTACCTGTCTTTGGTTGGAGGAACGAATGGCTGAGAGCACAGATGATGATGATGATGATGGGTTAGTAGAGTCTTCTATATGTACAAGTCACTGGTTTAAATCTCTCAGATCCTTAGTGATTGAAAGTCATTGCCATTTCTTGTGCTGGCTAGTAGACAAGTTATATTTGACAATAACGGATGCCTTTCAGAAAGAAGTAGAGAGATTAAATGGGTTGGAGACAAAACTATCCTCTAATCGTAGAAGAGATCTCTCCAAATGGGTCTTGTAGTATACAAAGACATCCTGCCATCTCCACTCCTTTCATCTGTTCTTTGGATAATATATATATATATATATATATATATATATATATATATATATATATGTGTGTGTGTGTGTATGTGTATATATATATATATTTATTTATTTATTTATTTATTTATTTGTAAAAGACACAACATCTAGGAAGGAACAAGGAATACACTACAAAAGCTATTAATATAGCTCTGTCTAAACATTAAAAAGAAACTTTAGTTATTAGAAGAAAGCTTTCTCCTTTTTGTCTTGCTTTAAAGAAATCATTGTACTTGTCAGATGACTGAGAAAATGATTTGATATCTCCTGGTATAGTATGCTGTCAATAAACCTATCTCTGTGTGTTTCTTCCTACCAGGTGCTGTTATACTACTTGGGCGAACCAATATGTTTCGCTTTAATCATCCCAAGGAAGCTGCCAAACTGAGAGAGAAAAGAAAGGTAACTGAGGAATTTAAATTCTGTAATAATTTTTGTATCTAATACATTTAAATATTCACTAGTTTAGATTATTTTTTGCCTGCTTCACTAAAATAATACACATTTTTTCAAGTGGCGAAATGATATTTCTGTAAGGAAACCAAAGTTTCTTAAATATTAGTAATAATATTTTATTTTTCTGTTCTGTTAGAGTGGATTGCTGTCTTCCTTTAGTTTATCTATGACTGATCTTTCAAAATCTTGTGAGAATCTCTCAACTATCATGCTTTATAATCCAGGGTAAGTACATTCTAAACAGTAGTTACCCCAACAGCAACAATTCATTCTTGGAAAAGTTAGTTTAACTGTATTTTTAAATATCAATGTAGATGAAATGGTCAGTTGATTAACTTACTGTGTGCACTATTATGTTTGTCAGAAATACAGGATAACATTTTTAGATTCCAAGTGACTTAGGCTTCTAAATCACTTTTGAAAATTGGACTTGGGCTATTAAGAGCTACTAAAGTTATTTGAGTATTTTTGAAAATTTTACCTGTAAACCAAAATGTCAGCTCCACAGAAGGAGAGCCTTACTGCATGTGGGCACGTCTACACAGCAGGGCAAAAGTCGAATTAAGCTACACAACTTCAGCTATGTCAATTGTCTAGCTGAAGTCGAAATAGCTTAATTCGGCTTTTCCTTCAACTTCCCTTACTGCTTGTGAAATGAAGATTACAGGTGTCGGAATGAAGTCCTCAGCTCGACGTTATTTCGAAATAATGGTTGCTGTGTAGATGCGCTCTTAGTTTTTTCTGAATGTCAGTTATTCTGAAATAACGCTACTGTGTAGACACAGCCTCAGTGAGCAGCCTGTCCTGCCTGGAACCCAACCCCTAAACGTGAGAATAGCCACTATTCTAGCGAGCAGCCTCACCCACCTAAGAATTTGACACTAGTAAAATTGCAATGTGTGGAGTTCATAAGACAAGTTTTGCCAGTGCAAACAAGACAGTCTAGTAGAATTCATGATGTAATACATTTTCAATGTGTTCTAATTTCCTGTACAAGATATTTCTATTTAAGAATTATACGTGTGCAATTTATCTCATCCCAACAAAATATTTAACTGCTAATTGCCTTAAACCAGTGGATCTCAAACATTTTAGCCCGAGGACCACCTGGCTCAATATAAACCTTTCCATAGACTACCAGTTGCTGATAGAAACTCACTATTAATTACATAATGATACATGAGCCATTTTGCTAGTGCTGCAGCTAGAGAGAATGGTTGAATTTAAATTAAACAGATTAAGTGTTTTTACTTTCTTGTGTTTATCAAATTTTATTTTAAATGAAGTAAAATATTAATTTATGTCCAACACAAAGGGTTTCAATGTTTTCTTTATTTATGGCAGCAATAGAGAACCTTTTTTGTGTCGGGGCAACTGACCCACAGAGAAATCAGTTTGAGACCACAAAAGTAAGAGGCCGCCAAAAAAAAACCCCACACCCTTCCCCCTTTAAGCCTCACTGATGTGGCCCCCAACTGAAACACCTTACTCTCTGGTGCTCCCCTCCTCCTATGGAGGGGGGTGGGCGCAGGAAGGACTCACACCAGATTAGCTCTTCTGGAATTCAAGGGTGAGTGGATTTTGTGGGCCCCTAGGCTCTGGGCTGGGGCTAAAAATGAAGGCTTCAGTGTGTGGGACAGGGCTGCTGGCAATTGGGATGGGATGCAGCATGTGGGAAGGAGGTGGGGTGCAGGAGAGGGGGAGGGTATGAGTTCTGGGTAGGAGGCAGGGTGCAGAAGAAGGCTGGAAGTAGAGTGCCTGACCAGGAGGGAGGGTGTAGGAATAAGCTGGAGTTGTGAAGTCTTGAGGGAGGGAGGGAAGTGAGAGAGGGGGATTAGGATGTGCGGGTGTAGGTATGAAGGGGGACGCTTGCGTGGCTTTGTGCCCACTGCTGCTCCTATTGGATGGCCAATGGCAGAAGTGGGGAAAGTCTCCAGCCAGCATATCACTGCACTGCTATTCCCCCAGTGGAACAGGGAGGGGGGAGCTCACCCCCCCCCACCTCCTCCACACAGCAGGGAGCCTGCATTGCTGCTCCAGCTTCCCATTCGGACAGCACGTGGGTGGGAAGGAGGAGGTGAAGAAAGCCCCAAACTTCCCTGGCAGACTAGCTCATGGAGAATGACAGATCAAGATACCGTTGGTCAGAGAAATACATGAGCTAGCAACTTAGGTTCAAGATTGCTTTTGGACATTTTGTTCTCATCACTTGTTCAGCTTTCATCCTTGACAAGAACAAATCCCAGAATGATCCTACAGCTAGAGCCAGCTAGCAGAGTTGTGCCTTTTTTCACAACCACTAGGGAAAGCAGCCGAGACCCCAGCACTCCCTGCCCCCATCCCAGGTTAAGGACAAACTGATCAGGCTAGTGGGCTTGTGTGGGGGGGAGATAAATAGCCATCCGAGGCCAGCCCTCCTCCAGGCTAGGAAGCTCTGACAACTCCTTGAGCTCAGCTGGGGCGGCAGCACTAACTCTAGGAAGAGCACCCTGCTAGACTGTGGAACTGCTTCCTCTGGGAGGGAGATGGGCGGCCTGAGCCAGTGCCAGCATTTCTTGGGATCCTGCACTGCTCCCCCACAGCACCAGGTCAACTGGAGAAAGCTGCTCACCGGAGCACTGAGTCCCATGGGCGGGGCAGCCAGCTTTCCACTCCCATTGGCCACATCTTCTGCCGCTGCCTGCTCTGTCCAGCAGTGTTTCTCAGGAGAGCACAGCAGCTCCTGGGCTATGGTGGTGGCAGGAGCATCTGCGCTCACCACCCAGTCACTGGGAAGAGCCATGCGGGGTCCTCTTCTTCCGCTGCCTGTGTCCTCAGTGCAGTAGCAGGAAGTCATCAGCGGTAGGTGGGCTCAGGCTGCTCCTGGAGTGAGGCTGCAGGAGGTGGCAGGGCAGCTGCCACTTGCTAATCCAGCAGAAACCTTTCAACAGACACACTGCCTCCCTCTGCAGGCCAGGGCTTCCTTCACCGCCCGCCCCATGCCCTCCAAGCGGGAGGGCACACTAAGCTTGAGCCCGGGGCCACCTGGGAGGCAGCTGCAGACCACTAGTGTTCCACAGATGGCACTTTGAGAACCACTGCCTTCAACTGAAGGTATTGCCATACCCCACACCCCCATCTGCCACAGAGAGTTGCCACTATCTTTGCCTCAGAGGCAGCATCAGAGGAGGTATTTGTCCTAGTGAACTGTTAAGACTTACCCAGTGAGACTGGGTAAATGCCAGTTGGGTGCACTGTCACCATTACCCTCTGGACTTCATCTCCATTCCCTTCCTCCTGGATTATCTATTTCAGTTCAAATCGACAGGCCTCACTCTCTCAGTGCCTTCCTTACTGCTGTGGACGGTTCCTTTATCTTTACTCACCTGTCCACCATTTGCTTTCTTTAAAGGCCTGGTCAATACCGTTCTACTGATCCATAAATCTACTCCTTCGGAAGACCTGAACATCTTCCTCTCTGCCCTCACTAAAGCACCCTATGAACCCTCTTTGACCTGCTCCCTTGCCCACCTCTATTTGAAGATGATCAGTCACAGTGGCACATTAGCAAGCTGATGGCTATGATTGTTTGCCCTGTCATGCAATTTTCCACAGAGAGAGAGAGTCTTCCTAATCCTGCACCCCAAATTTCTGCACAATGTGATCTCCCCATTCCTCCTTAGGCAAAGCATCTGTCTTCTGCCCCAAACTGCACGTTCCCCCATCATGAAAATGGTGCATTCTGTGACTGCTGGGTTCTGGCTTTCTAGCTTCAACACACCCATGCCATCCTGGCTTTGGCGTGGCTCTTTATTGCTATTGCAAAATGCTGCAGGGGGCAGGGCTTGTCCTTGCAATGTGTCTCGACATTGATTTCTCATTGCATTGTGGAAGGCTACATTCTTTCTCACAGCCTCCCCTCCCCCACGGCCACTTGGAGTTCTTTTACTGTCATTGCAGCAGTGGTGGATGCAGCGTCAAAACAGTATATCATATATGTCAGTGTAAGTTAATGCACTCATGTCATGAAGTCTACAGCCATAAAACATTTCCAACCTACACAGATCATGTTATGGTGCCAAGATTGTCATCATAGGTTATCTTTGATTTCAGTGGGCCAACTGTCAAGATGAATATTATATACTATAGAATTTATTACAGCTCTTTTAAAAAAGTATTTTACCCTCCTGATTGTTCTCTTTCTGTCTAGTCTTTTCACCTTGCAGGTTAAGAATTATTTCTAAAGGTCAACAATGTCATATCCTTGGTCCTTTCCTAGGCTGAAATTATCTTTCACCCTCTTCCTCCAAAGTGAAGAAGCACCTAGAGGCATGTTTTAATTTCCCACACTCATAAATTTAGGAGGCTGTATTTTCAAGGTCCTTGCAGGTTACAGCCGAACAGGCAGAGAGATCTCAAATATTAATTGAAGAATCAAAACTTCATTTTACATCAGTATTATACTTTCATCTATCCTAACAGCCATTTTCACAAGAAATAAATACAAAGTTTCACATTAGTAGCTATTTTAATTTAAAAGACTTCAAAACTTTTTATGTTGTAAAAGTACAGTTAGTTTGTAACTCAATACTGTGACATTTGAGAATATATTTCCAAAGCAGCATATAGAACATACAGAAGTATGAAGCAGTGAGAGATGAAGTTTTTTGTGGATTCTTAAATGTATTTCATATTAAAATTTAGAGGTTTGAAATTTTATAAGTGTCCAAAAATCTCTACTCTGAATCTCCATCTCACCATGTGGAAATGAGTGATTTACAGTCTAGAGTGCTCCTTTGTCTTTCAGTTTTGATTTATTTTAGTGGTTCTTTTCTGGATTCAACCATTCATAATGTAAGGGCTCATAGCTAACTATACATTTTCTGTAGATTACAATAAACAAGTTTTAAGGTCTGGTGTCTTGGAGAGTCAATGGAAAAGAGTCAGTGGGTTCTGCTTTCATTTTATTTAATAGCTTATAAGTTAGAATTGCTTATTGCTATTTCCACTGTTGAAGTTGGGTTTTTTGAAAGCCATTTGGTTGTCATTCCCTGGACACTGTAATGTTATGGATGCCATATGAGGTTTCATTTTAAGATTATTTTGCTCGTCTCAGAATCTGTCTAAAGCACCAAGTAGTTTTTTTAATTGAATCCTAATAGGGCTGTCAAGTGATGAAAAAATTAAATGTTTAACCAGTTTTAATTGCACAGTTCAACAATATAGAATGCCCTTTCATTTACATGTTTTTTGATGTTTTCTACATTTTTAAATGTACAGATTTCAATTACAACACAGAATGCAAAGTGTACATTACTCACTTTATTTTATTTCTATTTACAATATTTGCACTGTAAAAAGATGAATGAAATACCTTTTCTTTTGTTATGTCATACAAGTAATGTAGTGGGATCTCTTTATCATGAAAGTTGAACTTACAAATGTAGAAATTATTACTACACCATAACATAATGTAAAACTTTAGAGTCTACAAATCCTTTAGAACAGAAGGAGAATCCAGGAAGACATGGGATTGATGACAGCAAGAACAGTAGGCAAGAGACATTACCTGTGATGAGAATCATCCCTGTATTCTAATAAAATTGTAGCAACCTGAAGTTGATCTCAAAACACTTTGCTCTAAGTTTAACCAGCTCTGCTTTCAAAGCAGGTTGATATTTTGTATCCTAATAAGGAGCAGGTAGACTGCTATCAGAGAGAAACAATCCTTTGAATAGGATAAACAATAAGTCGTACCACCTTTCTCTTTCTTGCCTAGGTTGAAACACAGCTTTAAATGTAGACAGTTTGCTTTTTAAATTTTCATGCCATGTAAATTCAGCCAGGTAGCATAAGGACCTTTTAATAGCTATTTTGTTAAATTGTAATGGATATTAATACATTTAAGGTCACTTGCTTTCTTGCTCTAGATTTGTCTTTAGAATGACAGGAGCACATTTTGATGCTTATCAGAATTCCTGTTTATCGCATACAGTAGAATCTCAGAGTTATGAACACTTTGGGGACAGAGATCATAACTCTGAAATATTGGTAACTCTGTCCAAAATGTTATGGTTCTTTCAAAAGTTTACAAATGAACATTGACTTAATACAACTTTGAAACTTAACTAAGCAGAAGAAAAATGCTTATTTTAATCTTAATTCAAATTAAACACAGTTTCTTATTGTGTCAAATCTTTTAAAACTCTGTATTGTTTTATTAATATAGTACTGTATTGTTTAATGTAGTACTGTACAGTATTTGCATTGTTTTTGTGTCTGCTGCAGCCTGATTATGTGCTTCTGGTTCCAAATAAGGTGTGTGATTTACTGGTCAGTTCGTAACTCTGGTATTTGTAACTCCGATTATATTGTAGTAGGCTACTTTATGCACTTATGCACATGTAACAACACTTGTTTTATGCTCAGTTATCAGGTTTTGCAATAAGTACTTGAATGTAGTAAGCGTGCATCCATATTTTTTTTCCTACAACAGAAGACCTGTGCTTAAATGTAGATCTTTCAAGGCTATCTGCAAGTCCTCCTTCAGCTCTGAAGCAGCTTGAGACCTTCTGAAAACCATACCCCTCTAAAACTAAGGCTACCGATTAACTTGTGACAGGTGATATTTGTTTGAAACAATAAAAGGAGTATTTTTTGAGGAAGGAGAGATTAGTTACTATTTAAAGGCTAAAAGTTTGGGAATGAAGTGAACAGTAAAAGAAAACAAAGGAATGAAGTAGGAATAGATTAATACATAGAAAGTAAGAAAAGGAAAGTGGAAGGGAGAAGTAGTGAATAGATACAATAAGGTCGTGTCTTCATTCCACAGAAGAGCACCACTGCCGTGCTTGATCTACTGGAATTTGATTTAGTGAGTCTAGTTAAGACTTGCTAAATTGAACTCAGAGGATGCCCCAACAGAGTATGGCCAGGAGTAAGGGAAGCCAATGGGAGCATTGGCCTCCTGCAGAGGAGATGCCACCAAGCTTGGCTTAAAGTAAGCTGACTCCAGCTACGTATTTTACACAACTGGAGTTGCGTACCTTAAGCCTAGCTGTTGGGTCTAGTGTAGACCTGGCCTAAGAATACAAGAGAAGAATGAGGTATAGTATACAAAGATCTTAAAGAGTAAGGATAGAATATTAAGGTGGGAAATAATTCCTTTTGCCTCAGTGACTAGAAAAGATGAAAGATGTATTTATTTTAAATTGTCCAGCTTCATGCCTTGTAAACACTGCAGTTATTAACTGCTTTGGTGTTCAGTGCATTGGCATGCGATTTCATTTATTAGCTAAAATACATATTGCTGCTAAACTGGACAGGAAGACAAACCAAAGGTGCAAGCAGGTAAAAATAGCAAATTAGGAAGGCAATTGCTCTCTTTTGTGGTGATAGGGGCTAACATAATTGTGAATGTATTGTGTATATTAAAACTGAGAATTACCGTATTGCATTACGGTATTTAAAAAAAACCCTAATTTGAAAGGTTTTTTTCTCCAGCAGAAACAGAACTTCATTCATGTTTACTAGTATAGCAATAATGTAATATGATTTAGTGGTTTCTATTAAAAAGTTAAAACATTTGCTAACGGTGTTACTTGATACAGATTAGTCTACCCATAAACCAGGTTATTACTTCATTATCCCTGATACAATTGTATGGTAACTGTTGCTAAATGTTGGCTTATTGCTGGAGACTGCTGTACTTTTTGAATTTTTTTTCTATGTAAATGGGTCATTCTCTTTGCTGTTTTCACACAGTGAGAATTCTGTGTGAAACCCTCATAAAGAAGAACCCTCATAAAGAAGATAACTTTTCATATAATAATGCAGTTCTCTAAGGAATTTCTTAGAGATTCTTTTTGTTCAGTTTTGATGCCTTCACACTGGGCTAGTTTACTTTTGTTCTGAAAATTGTAATGCCATATTAAATAGAATTTTGGTGTAATGTCCCAGTTGTGTTCTTCTGTTTACACTCACCTGGTGTCATCAGTTAATAAGCTTTGGATAAAAATAGATTTACATTGAAAATTTCACTTGAGAACCTTGTCTAAGTTTAACTTTACCCTAACTTTAAAACCACTTATGAGAAATTTTGGTCTCGTCAAAGATTTAGCTTTTTTTTCATTAACCATATAAATTGGGGTTCTAAACTAGCATTGTAACATATATGCATTCTTGACAGCACTCAGTCTTGTCTAGATAGTTATCCATCAGCAACAGTACAAGTTGTTGTGCTGCCTAAATTAAGTTATTGGAGTATTGTACTAGTAGAATTGGCTTAATTTACCCTGTAGCACGTCCACAATGTAAGTTCTTATCTGTTTTATAGTATACTGAAAGCCTTATTTCTTGAGGGATAATGGTGACCATTTAGTGCCAAATAAATCAGATTAAATTCCTTTGTAGGAATTGTGCATACAAACAAGGGGAGCTTTTAATCCCTGATGTCTATTTTTTCTCTATATGTAAAAAAAAGTTTTTCCTGGCACACAACAGAATAACGTCATCAGGCTCGGAGAGGGTTGGCGAGTGTAACGAGCAAGGCACAGCCCCCTAGTTTATTTTAAAATTAATGTCAAAGTTGTTTATTTTGATCATACTATTCATGATTTTAATAACTATTGAATGTGAAGGAAATATAAGCATTTTGTAATTGAAGAAAAATGAAAAAAAGCAAGCTAGCATGCTTATGTTTGTAAAATTGACAGTGACACTATCATATCTAACAAGTTTCGTAAGTGGTGACTTCTTTTAAAAAAATATGCATTTGAAGCTGATTTTAGTTGTTTAGTTTTGCTTAACTTCAAATTCTACTAACAAATAATAGAAAATGTGGAAACATCTGTAAATTATTTAAACTTCAGTTGACCTTTTCATTGATCTCTTTTGGGAAATTAATAGTGCCAGAGCATTTTTGAAGGATTCTGAGGAGGAAAACTTTTGCTCTGATGGATCACTGAATAAATGGTTTGCAATTCTGCAACTCTCTTATCCTCAGCCACTGATGAGGTGGCCTCTATACCTTCCCCTCCCTGGCTTTCCCTTCAGAGTCATTCTTGTTCATAAATGTCCCACAGCAACCGAAAGAGAAAGAAGACAATGAGAGCTAGAATGCTGATGGAAGTCTGAGAGAAACTTATCAACTCATACAGAATTTAAAATCTCATATGTAACACTTGTGTGGGAGGACAAGTTAGATGTTCTTTGTCTTGAGGAAGCATTTTGGAAAGTCTAAATCAGTTTCACTTTGAGGTGTAGACAAGTGGACACAGACAAGATTCACAAAACCGAATGATGATTTAAGTAGCTGAAATGAAAATGTTTTGTGTTGAAACTGTATTGTGAGTCGAGCCAAACTTGGTGCATCTGTGACATGAAGCAAATGCTGCATCATCTCTGCTCAAATTCTAAGTACAGGCAGTCCCCGGGTTACGTACAAGATAGGGACTGTAGGTTTGTTCTTAAGTTGAATCTGTATGTAAGTCGGAACTGGCGTCAGCCGCTGCTGAAACTGATCAGTTTCAATGGCGGCTGAATCTGGATGCCAGTTCTGACTTACATACAGATTCAACTTAAGAAACCCAGGCGTCCCCAAGTCAGCTGCTGCTGAAACTGATCAGAGGCTGATTCCAGGAAGCCTGGGGCAGAGCAACTCTGCCTCGGGCTTCCTGTAGTCGGCCTCTGGTCAGTTTCAGCAGCGGCTGACTTGGGGACGCCTGGGGCAGAGCAGCTGGGGTGCTGCTGGGTTGCTCCAGTAGCACGGCTCCTCGGCGGTACTGGAGCAACCCAGCAGCACCCTAGCTGCTCTGCCCCAGGCATCCTGATTCAGCCGCTGCTGAAACTGACCAGCCGCGGCTGAATCAGGATGCCTGGGGCAGAGCAGCTGGGGTGCTGCCGGGTTGGTCCGGAGCGGCGCTGCGGGACCAACCTGGCAGCCCCCAGCTGCTCTACCCCAGGGGTAGGCAAGAAAAGCCTGGTCTGCTGGGGGGGGCACTAGCTGCACCCCCCCCAGCAGACCAGGGAGACGGTGGTGGCGGGACCGCCCAAGTCCTCCATGGCTTTGCTCCGTCTCCCTGGTCTGCTGACCTGGGAGACGCGGAGCAGAGTACGCGGGCAGTGGGACAGTCCAGGCGCGCTGCGGCTGTCCCACTGCTGGCGTGGTCCGAGGCTTTGCTCCCCATCTCCCTGGTCTGCTGGTCAGACCAGGGAGACGGGGAGCAAAGCCGTGGAGCATGCCCGCAGCGGGACAGCCCAAGCACGCCCGGGCTGTCCCGCTGCGGGCGTGCTCCGCAGCTTTGCTCCTGTCCCCCTGGTCTGCTGGGGGGGGGGTCCAGCAAAGCCGCTGGACCCCCCCCAGCAGACCAGGGACACCCTAGCCAAGCCGCCGCCTGGGCGGCTTTGCGCCCGGGCAAAGGAGCAAAGCCGCCTGGGCGGCTTGGCTCGGGTGTCCCTGGTCTGCTGGGGGGGTCCAGCGGCTTTGCTGGGCCCCCCCAGCAGACCAGGGAGACGGAGAAGCTTTTCTCGCCCCGGAGGACACGGACTGGACTAAGTCGGATCCGCGTAAGTCGGGGACTGCCTGTAATGGCAGTCTAGGTATTGAAAGTGTTGTGAGAATATGAATCCATGTCTTTATTAGTTGCTGAAGCCCAGCAGGGAAATGCTTACTCTTGTATTGGTGGAAATTGTCAATATTTACTTTTGAGAGACGCTGGCAGCCAGATGTTTGTCTTTAGTATGACTTGTGCTCAAGAAATCATTACAACTCCTTGTGGTAAGGATTACTGACAAGTTTGTTGTAAGGTAACTCGCAGCAGTTAACGCCTCAAAATTCACTGATCTTTGTCTGGATATTAACTACTTTCTAGAGATACATTAATTAAATCAGTCTGTCTCAACTTAAATCACCAATATACCAGTTTAATCTTGGTTCTAACTATTCATTCTGGTATTGGATCTGCTAGCTGTCTTTGAAATTATTGACCCTGAGGCTGTGTTGATTTGCTTTAATCTTGGTAAGAATTGATAGATAGCACTGTTCTAAGTGGGATTATTGTAAAGAGAGACTGCTCTTACATGAAGTTCCCCAAAGGTCACTTTTCTCCTCTCACATGAATAATATGTGTATGAGTCTACTAATAAGGAAGCATAAGCCTTTGTTGTTTTTAATGTGCAGTACACTAGCTGTATGTAGTACAACCCCAGCAGTGTAGTTGAGTTCCTTTCCCAGTGTTTGGTTGAGATTTGAGTATGGATGAGAGTTAACTGTCTCATACAGTTCTGCTGTTACAGGTGATATGGAGGAAGGCAATGAGAAATATGGCAAATTTGTATCTGTCAAAAAACAACAAATCTAGCAGCACCTTAAAGACTAACAAAACATATAGATGGTATCATGAGTTTTCGTGGGCATAACCTACTTTAGATGACAGAAGTGTTAGAAGTCCAGATCCAAGAATAAATAGGGGGGAAGGGAAGGAAGAAAAAAAAGGAGTAAAAAAGGGGGGGAGGAAGAGGAGAGAAAAAAAGAGATAGTGAGTAGATAGTTCAAATAGTCACAAGAGGCTGATAAGAACCATTAGCACCTTCATTGTTTGTTTGGTTAAGTCATTAAGATGTGGAAGATAATGTGGGAGCCAGCTGGTATCCCAGTTCATACCATTTTCATAACTTTATTCCCAAGTTTAATTCTTAAGTCCAACCCTTCTCAGTGTATTTGGCTTGTGGAATTGGTCTGAAACAAAATGGGGACTCGGAGATCCATTAATGAGTGGAGCAAATACAGTTGTCTCTCAGGGCTTGGGTGTATACAATAGATTGAGAAATGTGTCTGGGACGGAAACTAGAGGCATGATGGTAAGTGTAGTAGTCAGTAGGTTTCCGGTATAGGGGGGTGGAAATTCAGCTACCCCTCTGAAGCTTTTGTATCTTTCAATGTCTGTCAGGCACACTTCCCCACTGTGTATTACTTGTGTCCACAATCTGATGGTTTGATTACATTCCTAGTTCCTGTTGAGTTGCCATCATTCATTGGTACCCAAGGCAGCTTTCACTTTCCTTTTCATTTTCCAAAGAGGTTGCATCTTTTTTTTTTGTTCAAGTCTACACTGTTGTAATTCATGTATTTTATAACCCTGACATTACACTACAATATTGCTTTGTATCCCTTTTCTGAGCTAAAGCTAGTCCAGAATATCATGCCTCAGTGAGGAACCCCATCAAAACCACATGCAGTTTGTGGTTCATGATCTGCTCTTGTGTTCTGGGTGTTGGCATTGACCTGTTCAGTGCTAAGTAGCTTAAAGTCTGTCTTCTGGAGAGAGTTCTTCCCTTTCTGTACCATACTATTGAAGTTGAAATAAGCAGAGGCATGCTAATTAGTCATTCCCTTGATATGAACAGTAGTGGCTTATTGGCAGGGTGGTCTCTGAGGGCTCTGTTCCTTTGGAATGTGTTACTGTAGACCAAAATGTGTAACTCAAATCTGTTGATGTTTAGGGTATTCTTATTCTCATTAATGGAACTTTTGAGGATGAGGGCTGATACCTATAGAAGGTGGGAATTCTATTTAGCTTCACAGTCACTGAGGTTATGTTTATGAAGTAGTGTTGATTTTTTCTGTATTTAACAGATTAACTGAGGTGCCTAGAGTACAAGAAATCCATTTTAGCAATTTTTAAATATAAACAATAGACTGTTGCTGTATATTTTACATTCCAGTTACACCTGTCCCATTCAGTGCCTATTTTTCCTTTTCTGTAGTAGACAGTTTTATTATATATGGAAAACAATATTAAATAAAGTATAGATTATGTATTATATAAATATTTTTCAGCTGAGTCCTTAATATGAAATTACTTCTCATGAAAATGTAGGTGATGGCCCCGGGCATGAGTCTTTTAATCAATATTTTATTTAAATTTAAATACTTTTAAAAGAGACGGCTGTTCAAGAGCTTCAGGCACTTGACACTTCTAATGTCACATAATATTCCCAGCAGTATTAAAAATACCTGTAACAGCCCCAGTTACCAAAACCCCTGTGAATCCAAAGATTTTGATGCCTAGAAATGGGGTTTTTATACATGTTTCATTTTATGTTGGCCTAATCATCTTTTTCTTAGCTGTATTATAACAACTGAATTACAATGAGTATTTGCTTATTCTGAGGAAAAAATAGCTTTCATGCTCTATTTAGGGCCTTTTGAAATTCAAATACCTTTAGCTTTTTCAAGTTTGTGCCCAGTTCATAAGCCAAAGGAACATGAAAGTTGAATAACAATCATTGGCATATGAAAGCATGCGTTGGAAAAATAACTTGAATTTATGTGAATAGATGTTTATATTAGAGTTAGTGTCATTGTCTATTGTTTGAAGTATATGAACCTAACAAATGTAACCTCTGATAAAGCAAAACTAACAGTCTGAACGTTTGCTCTTTTTTGAAGCTAATTTTGTAGATAGGTTGTTGGCTTTAATATATTCATCACTGCTGTTTTCTTGACATTTTTTCTATCAGTTCCTTTCTTAATTTATCACTTTGTTTCTCTCTACCTCCTGTGGCAGTCTATTCCCTGTAAAAGGACCAATCTGTCTAAGGTAGAGAAACTCAATTTCTATATATTGATTGCCATGTCTGCATATACTTAACTCAAGAGGCTTGCTAATCATTCATCTGTCTTGTTTAACTTTACTATTAAAATAGTTTCTTCCAGAAGTTCATTTACTTTTCAGCATCCATACAAGTGCCCAGCAGCACACAATCTAATTTGTGGCCATATTTAAGGAAGTATTTTCAATTGTTATAGAGCATATTAAGCTATTGGAAAACTTGCCAGTCACACTTTTATTGTAAAGTTTTAAAACAGACACCATGATGTAAAATAAACCATGCTTTATTTCCATTCTGTGATTTTTCAAGAAATAACCCTCCTTTTCCCCTATTTTTTTTATTTAGACTTGAATTTGAGAGACAACAACGAGAGGAACTGGACAAATTAGAAAGTAAAAGGTAACTTCTGTCTACTACCCATCTGAGGTATTTGTCCCCCATAATCTCAATGTTCGAGTGTCTCACAGTCCTTAATGAATTTATCCTCAGAACATCCCGGTTGAGTAGGTAAGTACTGTTGTCCCCATTTTACAGATGGGAAACTAAAAGAGGCAAAGTTACTTGTCTAAAGTGACACAGGAAGTCCAGGGATTTTGAAGCTTAAGCCCTAATGTAATGGACTATAGGGATGGGTCACTTGATGATTAGCTATTCTATTCATTCTCTGGGGTACCTGCCATTGCCCATTGTCGGAAGGCAGGTTACTGGGCTAGATGGACCTTTGGTCTGACCTATTATGTCTGGTCATTCTTATGACTATCCTTCCTCACTATACTCACTGTGGCTGAGTAAATATGAAGGCATATGTATGATCCGAGTTCAGATTATATTATCTGTTCTCTATATGTATTTTCTTTTGTTCTCTTATTTTGCCTGGGTTTGAATATTTTACTTATTCAAGGCTAAATTTTGGCTGTACAATACCATTATACTACTCTTCAGGCCATTGCACTATGCAAATATGTGTAGCTTGGCTTTTGCTACTCTACTTCATTACTAATCTTGAAACCCCCCCTTCCGTCCTCAAAAAATGGAGAGAGGAAGATTATCTTGTGTATTAAGAAAGAGAAGACAGTTTGTTTCTAGGCGACAGCAGGTATTCCAACACTTCCAACAAAATGTACCATTTATAAAATGAAGGTTGCATAAAAGCGTGAGCTTTGTTGGATTAAAACAGTTGACTAAAACAAGATTGGAGCATACAATTTTTAAAAATGTAATCATATCTGAAATTTATTATGCAGTGCAGGCACGCAGTGTGTGTTTAATAAATATTATTGCATTGGATGGTGTTGTTCTGGTTTAAGCATGTAATTATGCTACTACTAACATGAATTGACTTCATGTAATTTCATGTACCTACAATTTAAAGATAATGTAATGATACACTGCAGAACTGAAATATACTGAACTATCTGCTTGTCAAATAAAGCTTTGCTTGAAGTAATTTGGATCTGATACCTCAATTTCTGGAGAAAAACAGTTAACTGTAAGCTGCTAAATTCTGAAGGCACATTTCTAACATGAGGCAAATAAAAAAAGACTGAAATAAAATTGTCTCTTATACCAATTTGAATTGTTTTGTTTGTGTTTTTAGATCCTCTTCCAAATGCTATTAACTTTTAGGAATATTGACATATTAGGGAAAAGGAAGGAACTTTTGGAAGTATTCATTTCAAATACATATTGTACATATTTTATTTTAGGAAACTGATAGAAGAAATGGAAGAAAAACAAAAATCTGACAAGGCAGAACTAGAAAGAATGCAGCAAGAGGTGGAGTCACAGCGCAAAGAAACAGAAATAGTACAACTGGAAATCCGAAAACAGGAAGAGAGTCTGAAGCGGCGAAGTGTTCACATTGAAAGCAGGTTAAAAGACTTGCTGGCCGAAAAAGAGAAATTTGAAGAAGAAAGACTACGAGAACAGCAGGAGATAGAACTTCAGAGAGAGAAGCAACAGGAAGAAATTTTTGCTCGAGTTAAGGAAGAACTCCAGCGCTTGCAAGAACTTAATCATAATGAAAAAGTTGAGAAAATGCAGATTTTCAAAGAACTAGAAAAGCTTAAAAAGGAAAAAGATGAGCAGTATATCAAGCTGGAATTAGAGAAGAGGAGGCTTGAAGAACAAGAAAGGGAGCAGGTAATGCAAGTGGCTCACTTAGAAGGACAGCTTAGGGAGAAACAGGTCATGATACAACTACTCAAAAGAGGGGATGTGCAAAGGGTGGAAGAAGAGAAAAGGGAACTTGAAGATATTAGAGAATCTCTCTTGAGGGTCAAGGAAGCCAGATCTGAAGGTGATGAAGACAGTGAAGAATTAGAAAAAGCGCAGCATAATTTCATGGACTTTAAAAGAAGGCAATTAGAACAGTTAACTATTTTGGAGAAAGACTTATTTCAACAGAGAGATCATCTAGAAAAGGAAGTAGCAGATGAATGTGAAACTCTGGATCATTTAAAATATGCACACAAAGAATGCTTACATCTCAAGAAAGACGATGAAAATGTGGATGCTGCGATGATGGTTGAAGAATTTGACAAGATAAAGCCAGCAGAATACAGTTTACAATATAAAGAGCGCCAGCTTCAATACCTGATGTACAATCACTTACCAGCTTTGTTGGAAGAAAAACAGAGAGCCTTTGAAGTTCTTGATAGAGGTCTGCTAGGTTTAGACAATACTCTTTATCAGGTTGAGAAAGAAATGGAAGAAAAAGAAGAACAGCTTGCACAATATAGAGCCAGCACTAACCAACTACAGCAGCTTCAAGAAACATTTGAATTTACAGCCAACATAGCTCGTCAGGAGGAAAAAGTTCGGAAAAAAGAAAAAGAAATTCTTGAATCAAGGGAAAAACAGCAGAGAGAGGCGCTAGAGCAAGCAGTGGCTAAGTTGGAAAGGAGACACTCAGCTTTGCAGCGTCGTTCCACAATAGATGTTGAAATTGAAGAGCAAAAACAAAAACTTGCAATTCTGAACAGCAGCTGCAGTGAACAGGCAGGTCTTCAGGCAACTCTAGAAGCTGAACAAAAAGCCCTGGAACAGGATCGAGAAAGGTGAGGATTATAGGTAACACCAATTTAATAGATTATACACAAAGAAGTGTGTTTTGCCTATATTTTAGATATTAGGAAAGTGTTCCAGTTCCACAATGCACTTCAGGTAAGAACATAAGAACGGCCGTACTGGGTCAGACCAAAGGTCCATCTAGCCCAGTATCCTGTCTGCCGACAGTGGCCAGCACCAGGTGCCCCAGAGAGGGTGGGCTGAAGACAATGATCAAATGATTTGTCTCCTGCCATCCCTCTCCAGCCTCTGACAAACCGAGGCCAAGGACACCATTTTATCCCCTGGCTAATAGCCTTTTATGGACCTAACCTCCATGAGATTATCTAGCGTCTCTTTAAACTCTATTATAGTCCTAGCCTTCACAGCCTCCTCTGGCAAGGAGTTCCACAGGTTGACTACGCGCTGTGTAAAGAAGAACTTTCTTTTATTAGTTTTAAACCTGCTACCCATTAATTTCGTTTGGTGTCCTCTAGTTCTTCTATTTAGGGAACTAATAAATAACTTGTCTTTATCGGCCTTCTCCACACTACTCATGATTTTAGGTAGTTGTCCCCAGAAGTAAGAGAGTGTAGTTTTGAGCTTTTTCTAAAGACTATAGTTCTTGCTTTTCAAGTGGGCTCTATTAGCTACTTATCCTGTTTTTATCAGCAGTGTATTTGTGTCCATTATCCCAGTATGGATAATATTCTCCTATCCAGAGAGCTCAGCTGAGCAAGGATCCAAACACACATGCTATATTTATACAGAAACAATTATCAGTGGTTTTAAATGCATACATAAATGTTGTTTTACATCTTGAAAAACAATTGGAAATCATGTTAAATAAATGAAGGAAGGATGTCATGGTATTGGGTACCTCATCTCAATCAGATAAATATAGCTTGTAGTGGCACTCACGAAAGTCTAGTTAGTCATTTATCAGAGGGGGAGCCGTGTTAGTCTGAATCTGCAAACGTGGTGAGGAGTCCGGTGGCACCTTATAGACCTCCAGATCATCTACTAGAAGTGGGCCTCATCCTCCTTGATTGGATTCACCTGGTTATCTCTACCCTGGTTCTGGCCTGCATATTTATACCTGCCTCTGGAAATTTCCAATACATGCATCTGACGAAGTGGGTCTTTGCCAACGAAAGCCTATGCTCCAACACTTCTGTTAGTCTATAAGGTGCCACAGGACTCCTCACCGCTTTTACTTAGTAGTTGTAACTGCAAACTAGAGAAATGTCAGAAAGCATCTAGCTATCATTACAGAGAAACATAATATAAAATTGGGAATTGATATATATAATAAACTAATTCATTGATAGAGTTGAATGTCCTTTTACATACCTTTTTGGTCTTAAGAATAACTAGACATTGTATTTAATACTTGGTAATTTACTACAGGTTTCTATTCAAGTCTGGTTTTCAGATACGTGTGTAATTCACTATCTAAATATGCATTATTAAAATAATATTTATTAGTATTTCTGTGACTACAAAGATATAGACTAGAAGAGCCTCATTTAATTATAATATCACATACTTATCTCCTGTCTTATATTCATGCAGATATTCTTGGGAATCCGTGTACTGTAAACAGTGTATTGTAAACAACACTTCAGCTAGGTAGAATTATTTTTTTTAAACAATATAGATATTGAAATAGATTTTAAAATCTACTCCTAGGCTGGACCAGGAAATTCAACAGCTGAAGCAGAAGATATATGAAGGTGATAATGTACAAAAAGGGTATCATGGAACAGTAGAGGAGAGACTCTCCATTTCCAGTTCCCCTACCAGCCCTACAAAGTCACAATCCCATTTTGTTCCACTGGTTGATGACAGGTAGATATACTGATTTTATTCAGATTTAACATGATTTTAAATGACTTTAAAGTATTATTGAAACATTCCAAATAAGACTCAGCATGTTTCCAAGACTGGATCTTTTAGTATATTATCAAAACGATACTTTAATTGCAAACTAGATAGAAACATGCTCTGCTTTTATCATGTTGAAATGTTTTTCTGATATATTCTGTATTAGAATAGCACCTGAAGAAATTTTTGGTTTATACTTATTTTAAATTATTCCTAAATTTATTTGTTTAGATTTGCTTAACTGTCTGCATGACACATATACATACTGAAAGTGACAAAGTAAATAAAAACTGTATTAAGGGAAGCAGCATAGCATAACATTAAACAAATTAATTATAGGATTTTCTCTTTCATTTCATTTTACACTTGTGCACACAATAATTAGTATAGACTTTTGAAACTTTCACTCTGTGTGAAGGCCAAAAATTTTAGCCGGCCTGTTTACAGTGCACATGTTGGAAAAATGCTGAAAGGGAACAAGTAGGTTAAAGTAAAAAAACATGGAAATGTAGTGTGTAAATGGAGAGAGACATTAATAAAATGCATAGCCAGAGGTCCACTAATTGTGATTCAGACAGTTAATACTTGTGTATTTTAAAGTTAAACAAAAACTGGTGAAAAAAATCATAATTTATAGGAGCCAATAAAGTCTATCCAGAAGGCTCTGCTATTTAAGTTATACAGTACTGTCTAAGAAAAGATTTTTTTTGTATGTGTGTTCATTTTTTTAAAAGAATAAATGCATTAATTGAAGAAGAAGTGCAAAGGCGTCTTCAGAATATTCACCACACACCTGAAAATAACAGTATGGACCTCTCTCAGTCTACAGAAATTCTAAAGGTGAGTAAAGTCAGCTAGAAAACATCACTTTTAAAGACCTTCAGAATCATCGGTTTAATTCTTTTATCCACATTCCACATTCTTTCTCTGGATTACATGCAATTTTAGTTTATACAATAATATATGTATAGTGAATGTACTTTGTGAAAGGCAAAAAAAACATATTCTTCTTTGAGTGGCCCCGTGGGTGCTCCACTCTAGGTGTCGGGTCCCATCCCGGCGCCGCGGCTCGGAGACTTCATAGCCGTGCTCCGCCAGCTCGCGCATGCGTGGTTCCCCAGGATAGCGTTCGCGCCTTTGATCAGCCGCGCGCGAGCCGGCAACAGTCAGTTCCTCTCAACCGCCTCAGGTCGCAGTCGGAGCTCCCTGATTTCTTCTTCAGTTATGGTTTTAGATAGTTGCTTACCTGTAAATAGTTAAAAATTTTAGTGTTAGCTGTGTCCTGTTACTTGTTACGTGTACTCTTGTTTAAAAAAAAAAAAAAAAGTTTTTCTTTCAAACCCGCTTTTCACTCAGAAGCGGTGCGGTGAATCGCTAGACTGTGAAACTGACCACCCTCAGCAGAGGGGATCAGTTTTTTGTTTAACTCTTCGCACAATGCCAGGATCAACTGGTTTTAAGAAATGTTCAGTGTGCCATGAAGCCATGCCGACGGCTGATAGCCATGACACGTGTATTAGGTGCCTGGGCGAGACTCATGTCCCTGACAAGTGCACCCATTGCCGTAAGTTAACTTCAAGAGCCCGGAGGGAGCGGGAAATGAAGATAAGGATGCTGATGTTTGGCAAGGCAAACATCCTATCCCTCCAGCAGCCACAAAACCCTCCCATCACAAGAGGAGAGCAGCTTCTCCGGGTCCGGCTGGTTCCAGAGCGTCAAAGCCGTCCCCGACGCGCTCCCTCCCTGTGGCAGTCTCAACCCCAGCAGCAGCTTCTAAAGTGAACCCCGGGGGGTCCGGACAACTTGCTGGGGCTGGCATACGTGAGCCCCCACCATCCGGAGGGAGAGCGGCTTCAGCGCTGATACCGGGAGCGGTGCTGCAGCTGACAAGCAAGCCTGCACCGGCTTCAGCCGCCCGCTCATTGAAATTGACGAGCGCGCCGGCGACGCAATTGACCAGCCTCCCGGCACTGGCTTCAACGGCTTCTGTGGCACCCAGCAGATCGGCGCCTGTTTCTCCGGCCCCGGCGGTGACGTCGGCACTGTCTCCTTCAGCACCGAGACCTGAGGCGGGACACGCCAGTGCCTCAGACTTGGCACCATTGCTAACCCCAGCACCGGGGGCCCTGCCGGCACCGACTCCAGATCAGCAGCAGCTGACCTCTCCAGCACCGTCTCACCTTCACTTGGTGCCTGGTTCCCCTGTGCTTCGGGCAAGGCATGAGACTTCAGCATATAGAAAGTAATTGTCAAAGACCCATTATAGGGACAGATCTCTTTCCCCATCTGCTTCACCAAAAAGGTGAAGTCGCTATCGCGACTACTTTCCCCCTCGAGCGCACGTTCTTCTCGATACCCCTCTCCGTCACGCTCTGAATGTTACTGTGAGCGCTATCATAGATCGTATGTCGATTGTCCCCAGCGTCACCATTCACCACCATCGTATTGGGGATCTTCTCGCATCTGCCAATCACCATTAGCGGAATACTTACCTCATCGATCACAACCACTGCGCTCACCTTCTCCAGCTAAGAGCCCAACAATTCAGTTAGACCAATCCGAACCAGAGGAGGGTCAGTTATCGGAAACAGAAGACCCTAAGACGGAAGCTTCCCCAGAGGACTGCCCATCGTCTTCCCCGGATCAAGCGATCTGCACAGTTGAAATCTCCCCACCGGATGATCTGAAACATTTTCAGGATCTCTTCAAACGAGTGGCAGACACGCAGGATATACAGCTAGCAGATGTGCCTGTTAAGAAACATCGTCTTTTGAAGAACCTCCGCCCTCAACAACATGCGAAAGTCACGTTACCAATCGATGAGGCGATTATGGAAGTGGCGGACGAAATATGGCAAACCCCAACATCAGTTGTACCTACAAGTAAAAAAGCTGATAAGAAATATTTTGTTCCAGCAAAGGGGTTGGACTTTTTATTCAATCACCCCCAACCCAATTCGCTGGTAGTAGACGCAGCACAATGTAGGGGTAAGGTGCCACAATACAAAAATACCCTTTCAGACAAGGACAATAAAAAATTGGATATTTTTGGGAGGAAAGTCTATTCCTCGGCTTCACTGTTACTTCGCATTGCAAATTACTCAGCCCATTTGTCGAACCATAACTTCGATAATTACTCCAAACTAGCAGATTTGTTACACCATCTCCCAGACACCAAGAAACCACTCCTGAAAGCAATAGTACAGGAGGGGTACGCGTCATGTAGCGCTGCACTTCAGATTGCTATGGATGTCGCTGACACAGCAGCACGGGCCGCTGCGACTGGTATCGCCATGAGGAGATCATCTTGACTTTCGTCAGCAGGGGCGCTGAAGGAGTTGCAAAGCAAGGTTGAGAATCTGCCCTTTGACACACTTAAACTTTTTGCAGCAAACACTGATGAGGTCCTCCACTCGGGGAAAAGACTCATGCACCACGCTACGTACACTGGGGATGTACACGCCTTCCTTCATACGTAGACGTTATTTCCCTTACCAACATAGATATGACTTCAATTTTGCTAGACCGCAATCACGTCCTTTTGACAACCAGCGTCCTAGACAGCGCCCCCAGCGTAAACAACCACAGCAGAACTGTTCGGGTAATCGGCAGTCGTCTAAGCAACAGAGCTGACTTGCTTGTCGAGGATGCAAACCAATTGCCCATAGTCAATACGGAAGCTCATCATCTTTTTCACCATCGTCTACGCTCTTTTTACCACCACTGGTCTACGATCACCACAGACAGATGGGTGCTAGAGGTAGTTCAATCCGGCCTCTCCATCCCCTTTCTCTCTATTCCCCCTACCACTCCTCCCCCCCCCCCCCGTCCCTTTTCAGGGACCCCTCTCACGAGAAACTGTTGGAACAAGAAGTTCAACGTTTGCTCACCATCGGGGCGATAGTGTTCCCAAGCAGTTTTGGGGAAATGGTTTTTACTCCCGATATTTCCTCATACCAAAGAAGTCGGGAGGATGGAGACCCATCCTGGACCTTCGAAAGCTAAACCGGCATCTTCGGAGGCAGCATTTCAAGATGGTAACCTTATCAACCATTCTTCCGTCATTGAACAAGAAGGATTGGTTTGCAGTCCTCGACTTGCAAGACGCTTATTTCCACGTACAAATTCACGTGGCGCACAGACGTTTCCTTCGTTTCCAATTGGGAAGCAAGCATTACCAGTACAGGGTCCTACCATTCGGCCTGGCATGTGCTCCCAGGGTTTTCACCAAGATGTTAGCAGTAGTCGCGGCCCACTTACGCAGACTAGGGGTGACAATATTCCCCTACTTAGACGATTGCCTTCTCAGGGGTATGACCTATATGGAAGCATGTCATATGGTTCGGACAGTATCCGACGAATTTGCTACTCTGGGTCTTCTCATAAACTTGAAGAAGTCAACACTACTTCTATCCTAAAATCTCATGTTCATAGGTGCACGCCTCGATTCAGCTATGGCGCGCGCATATTTACCGATGGAACGTTTTATAATAATCAAAGATTTGATACACACAGTGGTCCATGCTCCAACAATTCCCACACGCGTCTGTCTACAGCTGTTGGGGCATATGGCTGCTGCCACCATCGTAGTGTACAATGCAAGGTTACGTTTTCGTTGCCTCCAGCACTGGTTAGCCACGGTTTACATCCCGTCAAGACACAGTGTCCACAGACCGGTAGTGGTACCACAGTATGTCCGGGAATCCCTGCAGTGGTGGACCAACCCGACCAATCTTCTCACGGGCGTCCCATTTCATCGCCCTCAGCCTACTATACAAATAACTACAGATGCCTCCCTCATAGGCTGGGGAGCTCACATGGGCAATTCCACGGTCCAGGGACGTTGGTTGCCACGAGAAATGCTACTGCACATCAATCTGCTCGAGTTGAGAGCGGTGCGGCATGCCCACAAGCATTTTCAGTCGCACATTCAAAATACAACGACCAGGATTTTAACGGACAACATGGCGACTATGTTTTATATAAACAAGCAAGGAGGTGCCCGGTCCCGCTCTCTTTGCGCAGAGAGCATCCGTTTATGGAATTGGTGTATTGCCAACAACACTGTTCTAACAGCTTCCTACTTGCCGGGTGTCGACAATTTAGTAGCGGACTCTCTCAGCAGGCGTTTTCCACATGACCACGAGTGGGAGATTCGCACGGACGTACTCAGACATATTTTCGCTCGATGGGGATTTCCGACGATAGATCTGTTTGCGACAGAACTCAATTTGAAATGTCCCAATTATTGTTCGAGAGCCGGGATAGGACACCACTCGCTGGGGGACGCCTTCCTTCTCCACTGGGGAACGGCACTACTGTACGCTTTCCCACCGACAGTATTAATTCCCAGGGTTCTCGAAAGCTCGGGTAATCCTTCTAGCGCCAGCATGGGCTTATCAGCCTTGGTTTTCAGTGCTCCACAAGATGTCAGTGAAAACGCCATATCCTCTACCTTCTATTCCGAATCTGTTGACCCAGGACAACGGATCCATCAGTCATCCACGACCAGAGGTTCTACACCTCACTGCGTGGATGCTGGCTGGTTTACCGACTCTGAGCAATCCTGCTCTCCAGCGAGTCAAGCAAGTGTTGATGCACAGTCGAAAACAATCTACACGAACCGCTTATACAGCTAAGTGGGCAAAGTTCCAAGCATGGTGTGCGGACAATAACGTGGACTCGCGGTTTGCATCCTTACCGTGTATATTGGATTATCTTTTACAACTACACGACAATGGCTTGGCAATTACATCGCTACGGGTACACTTGGCAGCAATCAATGCATACCACCATAGGGATGACGATATTTCCTTGTTCGCTCACCCTACTACAAAAAGGTTCCTGAAGGGACTTTCAAATCTCCACCCTCCCTGGAGATCTCCTCCTCCCTCATGGAACTTGGATCTGGTCCTACAAACTTTGACTCGTCCCCCTTTTGAGCCTTTAGCGACAGTATCATTGCACTTACTTATGGTCAAGCTGGTATTTCTCCTAGCCCTCACTTCAGCTCACAGAGTGGGTGAGAGCAGCTTTTATTGCTTCGCCTCCCTATACAGTTTTTTTTGAAAGAATCGGTAACGTTGAGAACCCATCCAGCGTTTATTCCAAAGGTGTCTTCTGAATTTCACATAAACGAACCGGTGGTTTTACCATGCTTCTTCCCAAAGCCCCATACCTCAACGCAAGAAGCACACTTACATATGTTGGATGTGAGAAGAGCGTTAGCGTTTTACATTGACAGAACGCGGGGTTTTAGGAAAACAGACCGTTTGCTAGTGTCAGTGGCGAATCACTCAAAAGGACAGCCTTTAACTTCTCAGCGTATTTCCAAGCTCATAGTGTTGTGTATATCCATGTGCCATTCGCTGCGAGGGAAGCCTCTCCCCTCTCGTCCCAAAGCTCATTCAACTAGGGCAGTTGCTGCTACTACGGCCTGTCTCAGTGGGGTGTCCTTTCGTGACATTTGCAGAGCGGCAACATGGTCCTCGCATGCGACTTTTGTGAAGCACTATGCCATAATCGATCAGTTTACTTCAGATTATTCTGTGGCTACAGCAGTACTGAATCATGCTGGTAGTCTTGATTCCGGAGCATTTTAATTCTGTTCTGGCTACTGCTCCGGAGTCACCTAGAGTGGAGCACCCACGGGGCCACTCGAAGAAGAAAAAGAAGTTACTTACCCTGTGAAGTAACGATTGTTCTTCGAGATGTGCCCCGTGGGTGCTCCACGACCCGCCCTTCCTCCCCGCTCCGGAAATTTCTTCTTAATGTTTCTTGCAGATGAGCAGATGAAGGAACTGACGGTTGCCGGCTCGCGCGCGGCTGATTAAAGGCGCGAACGCTATCCTGGGGAACCACGCATGCGCGAGCCGGCGGAGCACGGCTATGAAAAGTCTCCGAGCCGCGGCGCCGGGACGGGACCCGACACCTAGAGTGGAGCACCCACGGGGCACATCTCGAAGAACAATCGTTACTTCACAGGGTGAGTAACTTCTTTTTTCAAATTATTTCTGAGGAGCGTAGTTGTATATCTGGAGGTTCAAATGTCTAAGGGTTGAAATACTTGGGTTTCAAACAGCAGTAGATCAATGGATATTATGAAACTTGTACATAGCTGTAGTGTGTACTTAGCTTCTTAATGCACAGCATGCAAGTGTACCATAGATTCACGTACTCCGAGCTTGCCACATGCTCAATCACTGTATAGACAGTCACTAATTAAAATCAAACAGTAAAATCCCAGCTCCATGGAAGTCAGATAGTTTTGCAATTTACTTCAATGGGGCTGGGATTTCACCCAGGATATCTATGTTCTGCATCATTGTGGTTATTTTCAGTGAACTGCATCTTAATCTAAATTTTTTCTCATATATGTAGAGCTCAGTGGAAGCATTCTCTGAAAGCCCATAACTTTTCCAAATCAATAATGAAGAGTTTTATTCCTCTGCTTTTATTATGCTTTTGTTCATGACAACATAAAGTTCCATCAGAATGAATACTATGTGTTTTTAATAATGCATGCTTAAAAAGGAATGTGTACAAAAAGAACCATTTTTGTTAAAATTTCCCTTTTCCTAATTGGTAATTCCTAATTTGCCAAGATATTGTCTTATATTTTAATTGAACACCAGTAGAAGTTGATAGGTATTTTTGACAATTAAGCAGATTACTTTAGGTCTGTGTTGCTATGAATAGTACAAGTTTTACAAGAAGGAAACTTTTTTTAATCACATGTACCTTTTTGATTCTTAGGATAATGAAGCACTTCATAATGGTATTGTTCAACGCAAGTTGAAGTATGAGGTAGGTTATAATTCATCAGAATGAAATAGTTGTCTGAAATTATGGCATGCTCAGTAATTAAATTCCTTAATATTTAACTGCATAATTAGAATTTCAAATTCATAGTAAGATTAATAGCTAATAGGAAGGCACGCTATTTTTCTGGCAAAAAAATAAACAGAATCTAGCATATTAGGTACAGTTCTTGCTTTACTTAAATAGCGTATTTTTGTGGTGAAGGATCTTTTTCATAATTCTTTATTTGGAACAGTATCCCTTTCCTAAATCTATAGAACAAAAATAATGTATGATCAGGAAAAAAATTCTAAACGAAGTACCCTTTAACATATCTAATATCCAATTGTCCTATTAATATCAGAGCATTACTATCAGAGCATAATACTAGCAGTACTACAAGGCACATATTTATAAACGTGTCCTGATGGTTTAATGTTAGACAATCTGGAAGTATTTTACCATTAAGTGTTGCAGGACTATAATGTTGTATTTGGCAATACCATGTTTTATTCCCCTAATCCGTTCCTCATTTTCTTATCCTAGTTTATATCATACAATTCTTGAGAGTATATAGAAAATTAGTTAACTTATTCTGTTTCTTGTGAGGAAATCAACTATAGTACTAGACAACGTGAAATGGATACTGTACACTACACACAATGATGGTGCAGGGTGCAGACATTAAGATTGTTCCTGAATCAGACCTCAATCAGTCTAATTGGAACTAGTCTCACAGTTTTGATTACTTGTGAATGAATACACAAACCTGATTAAAATTAAACCTGAATTCAAGAAATTTTCAAATAATTTTTTTTTAAAAAGATGCTTCCTATTTTGACTTTTTAAACAGAAAAGACGACCTTGGCAGCCACATTACAGTCTCCCTTTTGACTTTAAAGATGACAATATTGGCTCAAACTTGGCTGGAGAAAATACAATAGCAGACTTCAAAAGACACAACAGATGTCCAGAGATGTGGAGCTTACTTTCTAATCCTGATCAAATCTGTTACCCCTCTCCATTAGCAAAGGGAGTTAGAAATGAAAGGAACCGGTCAGAACTGGATTGCTTTGATTGCCTATATGATACTGAATATGACCTGAATCACCCTATGAATACTAACACTTTTACTGGGGAGAAAATTCATTATAAAAATATTACATTCACTTCTTCACAAAATTATGGTCTGGGCAACCTGAAGCATTCACAGTATAAAATGGTGAATCTCAATAATTCTGTATATGAAAAAATTACTTCTTTGGACTGGGACACTGCATCAACTAAATTTGATTGTTCCCATTCTCAACACCTCTCTGGCTCAGAATCTTTAGCCTGTGGGAATGAGCAGGTTAGTTTTAACAGTACATCTTACATAATTCTCTCTCAGTCCAGCATACTTTCTGAAATAGCATCCAAACAGAAAAATCCATTTCACACACTGTTTCATACTATTCCAAACCAACCTCACATTTCTCAGCAGACAGTTGAAAACCTGGATATTAGTAAAATAATCTCCCCAAAGTCAGAAGTTTCATGTTCAGATGTGAAACCAGCACAGATCTATGGCATGAGCTATCTTTTCAACAAGCTATCTTGTCTTTACAAAAACACCAGTAGTCAAATGCTCAGTAGTACCCAAGTTATTAAACAAATAAAAGAGCTGGGCCGTCTGTATGACAGACATGAGGTGTGTGCACAAATGGCATCATTGCTGAAAAATTTGCTGTTTAAAAATATATTACGTGTGAAGGTACCTTTTGAATCAGATATGAAGAAGGCTTCGCCTCCCTCCATTGAGGCCAAAGTTCACATTGATAGCAGCATTCAGTCAGAAAACCTTCTGCGAACAGAGAATATGGTGAAGTGTGTATCCTCAAAAATCTTGAGTGCACATCCACAAGATTATTCTGAAAGATCTGTTTACTGCTATGGAAATGAAGAAATGAAACAGAATTTGGTGTTAAGGCAAAAACTTGTGCATTTTCCAGATGAGTTACTGAAACTTCAAGTCTGTTCTCTTGAAAAGCTATTGGAGTATGTGATCTTCTCTTTACCACAAGTTTGTGCCAGGATGGATCAATTAAAAGGTGTATACTGGCTTGCTGTTGGCAATTGCAAGAAACCTGATCCAGAGCCAGCTTGTTTGCTTTTGTTTAACTCTGTTTTGTATGCTGTTGTTTTATCAGTCAACCGACAAGACAACTGTGAGGATTCTTTGGCAATTTTTCATGTTCTTCCATTCACCATGATAAGACAGATTGAAGTTGGTTTTGCTGGACAGACTGTCAGACTTGTTTGCTCTTCTGAAGATAGTTTGCTCACAATATTTACCTATAATAAAGACTTCACTCAGAGAATATGCCACAATATATTAAGTAGTTTGATTACTACATCAAATGATGCCGTTTATTTAAACCACCAGCTGCTAAAAGGGGATTTGTTGCAGTTGTCACTTCATTGGACATCAGAAGTTACTGACTTAGTTTTTGCAAGTGGACTACGGTTGTCCTGCAATTTCCAGAGTGCCTTAGCTGATTTGGTGTACTTAGTCCATGAAAATATGGAAAGTAATAAACCTTCTTTAGGAGATGTTCGTGTATTGCTTTATACCACAGTGAAGATAGAAGACCATGTTAAACAAATGACCTATAGATCACTAGTTCTAACAACAACTCATATAGGACTCATGAAGGAAGATAAGGTTTTTCATCCTATTCCTAATTTTTTGCACACTTTACCTCAGCGGCCCCAGTTTGACAAAATTCAGTTGTACTGTTTGAATGAGCTCTGGTGTGTGGTTGTCCCAGATAAAGAGAATTTAACAAAAATTGAGCTTGTTTTTTCTAAAATGAGTAAGGTTGGCTCTCATTTAGAGATTGGTTTTTCTAAACCTCATTCACAAGGAACAAATACTCAACTGACACTTATTCCATCATTTTTTCAAGACAATTTAAATGTTCCATTGGAAATCTGGAAATTAACTTTCAGTTCAAATGAAGACGCCATTTGGTTAATTATGTATTTGACGAGGCATAGAAATCCAGATAGATTTTAGATACAACAAAAGTAGACAGATGACTGAATATTGATATAAAGTACTTTTAATCATTGCTGTTAGTAAGCAAAATAGCAAAATTAGGACTTGAGTTTTGTAGAGTATATTGTGGAGGTACATACCTATTTTGCCAACATTTCATATTAGTTTCTTTTTTGCCTTGTATGGGTAGTATAATGAGCATACAGCTTCTTGGAAAGGCTTATACATTTAAAGTGCACCTGTGTGATTTGGTGAATGGATCAGAATTGATACACAAGTAACCACTCTCTGCTCTTACTAGTACTATATTCATCCTTCTCTTCTCTGGTACTGACTCTTAACTCCTGCCATCTCTTATTCCAACTTCACCAGAAAGCTCCTGTTAGTGTCTTCCTTACTCTTGCCACCTGAATCACATCCTCCTTCAGAGGACTCTCTTAACTGCTTAAATGAATATCTCTTGCCTCCTGATTTCAGAGGCCTCATCCACTTGGTGGTGGTGTTGATAGGATCTCAGTATTCATGTTTGTGGTATCTATTAGCTTTACTCTGTTGTTATACATGGTCCAGAGTGTACTTAACCCCATAAGATGTGCATTATCTCCTGGGAACCCTACAGATGTATGTGTACAGTTTCTAAAAATCATTATGTTGGTAGTCCGGAGATTGTGAGACAGCATCTAAAGGTTTAATTTTTAGCTCATTTCTCAAAGGGAAAGAATTGAAATGTCAAAATTGAATATGAATGTTCTGCTCATTAATCTTAATAATGGTTGTTTTTTTAATTCATACAACCCCATCTGAAAATATTGCAGGGCCTCTCCTAATGTTTTCTAATTTTAAGGAGCAAAAACTCTGTGAATTCTTCTTTGAGTAGATGCAGACATATATTCCGTGTGTGTGTGTGTGTGTGTGTGTGTGTGTGTGTGTGTGTGTACATGTACACACCACATGTGTTGGAAGCAGAGACTTTTACTAGCAGAACCCATAGGGGGTAGCACAGATGCCTGTAGCCCTTCCAATGGGCATTGGGGCAGCGCTGCTGCACAGAGCTATCAGCTGGAGTCAGAATTATGTGTGGTGGTTGCTTCATAACCTTGCAGTTCATACCCTTAGCCTCCTTTTATTGTACTTTATTAATAGTGTAGTTAATTAGTGTCAGAGGAAAAGTTATAGACAATAGAGTAGTGATAGGGCTTCCTTGTGATGTCCTCACTGCCCTTTTTTGTGGAGTGGCAATTCCTCACTTGGGCCCAGTAGCTCAAAGTATTTTTGCCTCCAGTTCTGGGGCAGTGGTCATTCCGAAGAGGCACAAGAGTTGTTCTCCAATGCTGACGCCATAAAATGGGTCTCATAAGACCATTTGTGAGCAATCCAGGTTCCAGGGTGATTCTTCTGCCTCCTCTAACAAGAGAGCAGGCTGGCATAGGACCAGCTCTGGCATGCAAAATGATTCAGGTGCCTCTGATCCTCTCTTGGTATAGGACATTCCATTTTGTTGACTTCAGTCTGGCCTCCAGGCAACTATTGAATTTAGTGCCAACAAGAATTAAGCTGGCACTGACAGTGTCTGTGACATCCTTATACCTGGCTGCAGTGAACCTACTTTGTCTTTTGGTAGTGTCTTCGCTACTAGTCCAAGCCTTCGTGGAGCATGTCACTGAACTCTCTGGGTCTTCAGCACTATAGCAGGGAGTACCCCTCTCTGAGGTTGGTATTGATACAGTATGAGAGACAATACCAGTTGCTCAGTACCGGGTCCTCCTTTGGCACTGACACAATTAATGCTGCAGATAGTCTTATAGAAGTTATTGCGACCTCTGATATCGAGGCAGTTGGGCACCAATATTTGCACTTGGTCCTGCAGTACTAACATTTTTGGTACCAGTGGTGTCAGTTATATCAGGATTGCCAATTATAACTGCTTTCTGGGCTCTGAGTCAGGTCATATGTTGACTGTCTCTGAAGTTACTCCCCCATGTCTCTGAGATATGAGAGTCCTCTGTTTCAGAATCTTTGTCCTCCTATTCCACCTCACCAGAGGAGATCCAAAATCTACCAGTAGATCAGTAGAGCTACTAGGGTTGGCATGCACCTCGAGGCCAGAATGGAGGCCTCCATCCTAGCACTCATGATGAATGTTGGACATTTATCACCTATGGGGTGCTTGGTGGCTGAAATGTCCCCGCAATCTGCCCTTGATGTAACAGACACTTTGGCCAGGTGATGGCCTCAGCAATTATATGAGGAGGGATTCCTGGCTCTAGAATTATGAGATTGTGGTGGATGTCCAGCAAGCAATTGAAGACCTTCCTTTCAATGGCCAAACTTTGTGTTTGGACAAGACCGACGAAACCCTTCATTCCTTAAGGATTCAAAGTCTATCTTAAGGTTTCTAGCGGTGTACATGACACCTATACAAAGATGCCATTATGGGGCACATCCACAACCTCCACAATAGCCAAGCTTTGTCTACGGTGTGAGTTTTTGCGGCAGAAAAATATGCTAATGAGTCCCTGGTCACTTGTCTGGGAGAGGCATAAGGATCTTGTGCAAAACGGGGTTTTTGCACAAAACAAAAGTGGCTACATTGCTTCTTTTTGCCCATGGGGTTTTTGCGCAAAAAGAAACAGCAGAAAATATGCTAATGATATCGTGACTTATGCTAATGAGTCCCTCATTAGCATATTTTCCGCCACAAAAACTTGCAGTGTAAACAAAGCCCAAGACGGCCACAGTGTGGCAGAGACCCCACTCAGGCCCCTTCTTATGGGACACCACATGGTCCACAAATCAGCCAGAGACACTTCTGGTGCAGTCACCCATGCTTTTATTGTTAGTTCTCACCACTTTCTATTTACAAAACTTACAGTCACTTCAGCCAGTTCCTCCGTCTACCTGGGAGTACACTCAGCCACACCCTGCCTCCTTGCCCTTTTCTGGCTTCCTTCCTCTGCCTTACATAGCCCTCTGCTCTTGAAGCCCACAGCTGCTTCTAATAGCCCTTCAGCCTGGGCTTGCTCAGCTGTTGCACCTCAGTCTCTTTAGCCAGGCTACTGTGGCAGAGTTCTGGTTTAGCCAGCAGTCTGTCACACTTCTCCCCCCATGTGATGTGTCTGGTTTGGGCCTGTCACTGCTTAACTCTCTCTGCTCCTGGAGGTGGCCTTTCCCTTTTTTTTTCTTGGGGTCCTACTTGGGGAGCTCTCCCTTGCCCTTGGGTTCCACCCTCCGTGGGCCACTCGGGTCCTTACCAAGGTAGTCCCTTTGGGGCAAATCCCCACTTGTGCCTAAACCCTCCCTCCAGGTTTTTCCAGGAGGCTCTTTTGTTCCCTCCCCATCACAGGGGAAAGGGCCTGGCCCATATACTGCAGGCATTGCCCACAGGTGCTCACACTAACCGCATCCTTGTTGGTGCCCTTCCTCTGGTACTGCTCTGACCTGCATTGGGGAATCAAGGTCTGTCTCCCCTTTGTGCAGCACTGTTTGTGCCTCAGTTTCCCACATCTCCCTAACCAGAGTTAGGGTCTCTCTTTCTGGGGGCTGCTCTAGGGAGCAATCTACTTGTGCCTCCTCTCCGTAGGAGGGAGAAGGGCTACTCATTACCGCCAGACTCACTTCCCACCTTTCTGTCGCCACCGGGTTGCCCAACTACGTGTCCGAGTTCCCCACACCAGTAGCACCGATCACTATGTTTCTGTCTCCCTTGGGAGGATCTCTTGACGTTCCTTGAGGCTCCCCACTTGCTTTCTGTGGCAGATTGGTCCCAATCCCGACCAACCACCACCAGGTATGGTAACTGGTCTGTTACCCCAACCCACTTCCACTGGAACCGGCCTCTCACTTCCAGTGGCACCGCGGCTACTGGGTTGGACCTCTGTCACCATGGACACATCCTAGTGTCACTCTTACTCCAGGGAGCATCCAGTGTGGCCTCACCAGCTCCTTCCACATGAGCGAGAGGGCCGATACAGTGTCCATTAGCTCTCGACGGGCCTTTCTCCCCACCCGTGTGTGGACAGTGGGCAGACTTCACCTGTCAAGTCCTCTCATCTGTGTCAACCGACAGAACCCCACGTGTCCACAATCTATATTGTCTAGGCTGTCCTGCTTTCTGTGCCCTGGCCTCCCACATTGCCAGCAGGTCATTGTACCAGCCCCTACAGGTGTTCCTCGAGGTGACTCCCTCCTCTCTGGGCCTTTCCCAGAAAGGGTCTTCTCTGGCTTCCTCCCTGGTTCCTTGTCCCAGTAGGGTCGGCCTTCTCTCTGGGGAACCTCTGCCTCGACATACTCCTCCACCAACCTGACTGCTACATCCACTGTGTCAGGCTGGTGGCGCCTGATCCACACACGATACTTTCCGGAAGAGCTTGAAGCAACTGCTCGAGTATGAGTAAGTCCAGTATTTCTTGCACCGTCTGTGCCTCTGGCCTCAGCCAACGGATTTCCCAGTCTAATAGCTTTTGGGCAGATGCCTGGGGCCTCATTGCTGCTGTCCATCGAGTTGACTGAAACTTCTACCGGTACTTTTTTGTGGACAAACCCACCTGGTCCAAAATGGCTGTTCTTACGGCCACATAGTTATGGGCTTGATTGTCCCCCAAGGCCAAGTAGGCTGCTTGAGCCTCTTCTGCCAGGTAGAGAGCCAGACACAGAGCCCAGGTAGCTCTGTCCTATCCAGCACCAATGGCTACCTGCTCAAATGTCCTCAAAAATGTATCTGGGTCATCTGCTGACCCCATTTTACAGAGTTCCAGGCCTGACGGTCAGGTACCATCCTCTTCCCCAGGACTCACCAGTTATTTCAGGAGTTGCTGCTGCACCTTGGCCTGCTCTTTTATAAATTCCTGCAGGCTTTGCTGCTGCTCTGCCTGGCATGTTAGCAAAGCCTGCCTCTCCATCTGGTGGGACTGCTGGGAGCTCTACAGGGCCTGCTGTGCTTGCTCTTGCTGCTTGACCAGCCACTGCAGGTTCTTCTCCATCTCTGGGCCACCAACCACATTTGCTGGCACTGCACCCCTCTCCTGGTACCAGGTGTGGTGGAGTCCCTGCTCAGGCCACTTGGTCTGGGACACCTTCTGGTCCACTAATCAGCCAGAGACACTTTTGGTGCAGTCACCCATACTTTTATTGTTAGTTCCCACCACCTTCTGTTTACAAAGCTTACAGTCACTTCAGCCAGCTCCTCCGTCTACCTGGAAGCACACCCAGCTCCTTGCTCTCCTTGTCCCCTCCTGGCCTACTTCCTCTGCCTTATATAGCCCTCTGCTCTTGAATAGCTGCTTCTAATAGCCCTTCAGCCTGGGCTTGCTCAGCTGTTTCCCCTCCATCTCTTTAGCCAGGCTACAGTGGCAGAGTTCTGGCTTAGCCAGCAGTCTGTCACACACAGGAAGAGGGAAATGTTGTGTAAGAGGAAGCATTCAGGCTTATGGCCAGGATGGTCTGTGTGCCTTTCCTTGGTACTTGCTAAGCACCCATTTTGACTCATTGGTCCCAGATCACTGTTTCAGTTGTTCTTCCTCCCTTGTCATCTACGTGTTTCTTTCAGGGCATACTGGTCCATTTTTACAGTGCTTAGGTCTCAATTACCTCAGACAACTGGGTCCTAGTCATTGTCAGATCAGGTTGCACCATCCAGTTCTTCTCCATGACTCTTCCCAGATCCCATCCCTGCATCTGCTAATGTTGGAAGCAGTGGAGGAGATTCCATGAGGACACTGGGTTCATGGATTCTACTGGTATTTCCTGATACCAAAATTCAAGGGCAAGATGAGAGCCATGTTTGAACTTTTTGGAATCAACAAATTCATCAGCTATATGAAGTTCGTTATGGTCACTTGTTCTGTTATCCTCCTGACTTTCTCTCACAATAACTAATTCACTGCTCTGGACTTAGATGTTTATTTTCATGTATCCATCCTAGTGAGTCACAGGAAATGGCTTTGTTATAAGAAATTACAAATATGATTTTTTTTTCAGTACTTTGTTCTCTTGTGTGGCCTTTCTTTTATCCCCAAATCTTCACCAAATGCATGGCGATAGTTATAGCATACCTCATAAAGAAGAGAATCCATATTTTCCCCTGCTTCAACAATTAGTTACTGAAAGGTGCTTCAGAGAGGAAGTTCTTGATCACACCAACACTGTGCTACATTTATTTGACCGTTTGGCATTTGGGTCTAATTCTAATCACCACGAAGTCTGCCTTGATTCTCACTCAGCAAATAGAGTTCAAGTGTCTGTGTGTATGTTATGTGATCACTGCTTCTGCCAGACCAGACATTAGAGTTGGAAGAGTAGCTACGCAATTCTTTCTTAGACAGACCCTGAGCCTCCCCTGTGGATGAGAGTCCTGCTCGGTGGTCAGTATCTACTTGGAATATATGTCTGAATCTACTCAAAGAAGAAATGGTTATTTACTACAAGTGTGGTTCTTTGAGAGGTGATGCAGATGTGTATTCCATGACTAATCCTCTTTCCCCTCTGCGTAAGAGTCTTGTATAGCCATATAGCCAGAGGCTGGGCAATAGGCATGAAGTAAAAGCACCAGGTACTGCAAGGCAGAGGTCTCTGGATATGTCACAAGGGGCATGGACACTCTTACTTACAATATTTGTCTATCACATTTTGAAGAATCACAGCTGCAGTAAGTAACCATTTCATCTCAGAAACTGTTTATTTGTTCATTATGCTCTACTACCCTCATCAATTTTTTAGTCTTTAAAGTGCCACCCGATTCCTTGTTATGAAAGTTCCATTAACCCATAGGCATGACTGTAATATATTTAAAAAAAAAACTACCCCTTCCTTACTTCTCTTACAGATATCAGATTTTTTTTTTTTAAAAAAGCAACAACTCTTGTCTCTTTACTTTTCCCATTTCTCTCTATGAGGAGTAAATGTTTGTGGATTTAATAATATTTTGTGGTACATAGACACTAATTCATTGGCTGAATGTGCTGTCTGCATCATCTGAGGGAATTGACCGTTAGCAGAAAAATTGATGGTGTCTAATCTGAAATTCTTAGTTGTAAAGATCTCTCTCCAGTTGAGGTGCGGTTTCTTCATTAATATAAACACATTATACATTAATTCCTAAAATTGTTAAACTAGAATAATAATGTAATTTTTAAAGGTTAAAAAATAAATCTTATTGGGAGATCTAAGATAGAAAGATAGATAAAGTTAGAGAGAGTGTGTTATGATTATTTATAGTAATAAAAACCCCAATTCAGTCTCCCACAAACAAAAGCCTATCAGTCTGTTTTCTTCAGGAATTTGAAATGTTAACATTTTCTTCAAACAATTGCAAAGACAATAAAGAAGGTTTTGAATAGATGGACAGGTTTTTATACTTCTGGTACTTCTGGGAGAATTTTGCACCAAAAATAAAAATAAAAATTCTATGCACAGTATTTTAGGCTTTTGCAAAATTCTGTAAATCTTAGTTGCCAAAATAACACTGTGTAACTATACCAGTTTAAAAAAAACGCAAAAAGCTTTATGTCTCTTATCGAAGTGGTTTTATTTTTGTCACAAAACAGGAGAGCTTTGCTGCCAAAAGTATCTCCGTCGTGTGTACATCTCCACTGTTTTGTTGGCAAAAGCTGTTTTTTGCTGACAAAACTGGATAATGTAGACAAGACCTTATGCTAAGAAGACATTCCAAGTGTATTTCATTGGAACTTGCAAAGTAAACAATTGAGAGAACTGCTGTAATTAAAACTGTATATGACTATACATATTGTATGTAACACTTTTCGGAATTATATAGAAATAATCTACTGTATGGCCGCATTTGGTTAGATATACCACAGAATTTCTATAATATTGCTTGTGTTCAAATCTAAGGCAATGTAAATCTACACTTTTCATTGAACAGTCTTGCACAAAAATTCCTTCTATTCCACTGTAATTTAAATATTACTTGATCAACATCTAAGCTCTGTTAATTTGTTAGGACAGTCTTTGTATTTTGTTTGGTACTATATTATTTCTTTTTCCAAATTATTGTCTGTATGTAAATTCTCAGTAGTAAAACAGTGTATTTTTCACACAGTTGAATAAAACTCCCTCTGTAGTGAGAGTTACTTTTTGTGATATTATTTTAGACAGATTAAATTGTCACTCTCAGGGAAATGTTCTTCTTTTGAAGATGGATGTTAACTAATTCATAAAAAAATCAGACCTTTTTCCCTTCCTTTGTGAAATCTAAAAACTATTGAGGTGTACGGCTTTCAAGGAAGAACTTTTGGTTTTCAAGTATAGCTTTCAAATAAAAAAATGAAAAAAAATGTCAAGAAAGCAGTTGGCTTGTGTGAAAAACTTAGTTTAGTCAGAAGCCTAATTTTCTATTGAAAAAAGACTTTGACAAAAAATTCCTTGACCAGCCCTAATAATACTGAAAAAGATTGAGATTGGGGTTAGTAATAGGGAAGAGAAGGAAAGACTTTTTCTCTAGGTAGCCAGTTCAAGCCAGATAAATCTGTAAGTAATCAAAAGTTATCTATAGACAGATACCCTAGAAAGAAGCTTATGTGAAAGAATTGATAGTCTTGGTCCAGTTCCTGTTACATACGGGTACACAGCACAGAAACCACGATCATAATTAGAAAGAACAACCACTGCTTAGACAGTTGTAATGCCGACACCAAAGAGTTAGTGAGCTGAAGACTGAACTACAGTGTCTCTTATTCTCCCCTAGATAAAGTTAGTGCTGATCAGAATTGGAGCATTTAAGCATCGGAAATCATGTAATCCTGTAGTGGCTCCTCTTAGGTTTCTAGGATTGTCAATCCACCATGAGACAAATAAGGATTTCACTTACTAAATAATGGAAAATTGCCTTGTCTCTCTTGCTTTACATGTGGTATAGAAATATAATAAAATTATGCAGGATAGTTTGGTTTTAGAGATCAATTTACAATATAAATCAGATGTTTGTAATATTTATAGAAATAAGACCTCTAAATAGCTTGTTGGTTTGCTGTGTGGGGGTTAAGAACATAGTCTCGGTTGGTCATCAGGAAAGTGTTGAAGATGGGTGATGGTCTAAATGTCCTTGGGTAACATCATTATGTACAAAAATGAAAAGTGTTAGCAAAAATTAAGTTGTTTTAAAATCTATAGTATAAACTTGTATTTCTCTCAGTGCTATTGCTTTTTAAAATAAAACTTAAATTACTAAGCTTTTCAGACGAAATTCTTCCCTATAAGAAGATGGAAAGCTTAATATTACCAGAAATAACATAATTAATGTACTTATTCGTTATAAATTCTTGTGCTACTTTTGGACATGCACAGTGTAAAACATGGCTGTCTTGAACTGCAACAATATTTTATTTTTGACACAACTTTGGAAAATACAAGAATGCTAAATTGTAGATCCTATTTGCTATTAATCAAAAGAATGTGCTCTCATTCCAGACTTCTTTACAGATAAGTCAACCTTCAGTGCCTTGCTGCCCAGACCATGAACAGTTGTTATATTTGACTTTTCTGTTAATCTGATGCAATTTAAAGGATATTTTAGGAAATTATTTGGACAATGGATTAAAATGTTATTTGTACCTTATTGAATTCTAAAAATGCCTTGGAATTTAATATATTTTTAGGATTGCCCAGATTTTCTCAAGCTTTGTGTGATGTCTGTAAACAAACAAACAAGGTTAATTTTGGTTGTAATGTCCTAAATCCTATATTTTTATTATCTAGTAAGGTCAAAGTATAAAGTGTAACGCTTCCTTTTTAGTTTTTTATTTCTAAGCTACCTCTCTCTAACTAAAAGAAGGATGTGATGGTTCAATAGAGGATTATCATTTTTCGTTCAAAGAATCCTTCTCTTTTCTAAGTTACCTGTGCCTCCTTTATTCTATTTTCTACTCTACTCTGTCCAAGAGAAATTTCCTATTTCTAGTCAATTAAAGTATTTTCCATGTGGTGATTCTTGTCTTCCTTTGTTCTTCCTATTTGATATCTACTTAATAGCGGATGATCTGTCGATCTCTGAGAGCAAATCCAGATGACTTAAAGGACCCAATTAAAATTAGCATTCCGCGCTATGTCCTTTGCGGGCAGGGAAAAGATGAGCACTATGAGTTTGAGATAAAGGTAAGCATTTTTCAGTTACCTTTCTTTCGCGTTTGGGTTTCTTGCATGTATGATTCTTTGGTATGCCATTACCAAGCAACAGAAAAAAGCAAAAATGCTCTTAGTTCACATGTAAATGGTTACTAGTTTGCTCTGCCCAGCCATCAGAGTTCCAAAGGTGGAAAACATTTTGAAATACATTTGGCCATAGTGTGTAGATATAACTGAGTTCACTGCTGCTTGTGGTGCTGCAAGCAGTACAGAAACAGAGAGCAGTAGATAACAATGTGAAAGAAAACTGCCCATTTAAAAAATATTACACATTAGAAATCAGCAGGATCATCCCAAGGAAATGTATTATTTCATTGTGTTGACTACAGAAACCATTCTGGATTTTAGAGATGACTGTTAGTGGGAGAGAAATGATTACTGTAAATTAACAAAAAAAAGTCTTTCTAATCAGCCACATACCATACCTCAGACACACTCACCCAGGAACCTGCTCCTGCAATAAACCCCATTATCAAATCTGTGTATATTGGCCAAACTGGACAGTCTCTACGACAAAGGATAAATGGACACAAGTCAGGTATCAGGAATGGTAACACAAACCTGTACGGGAACATTTTAACCTGCCTGAGCACTCTGACATGGATTTAAAAATAGCTATTCTTCTACAAAGGAATTTCATAAGCAAATTATACAGTGTGTGGAATTAACCTTCAAATGCAAATTTGACACTTTCCCTGGTCTTGAACAGAGACATTAACTAGATAGCCCATTATAAAATCAGCCTTCTATACATTTAACACCTCGTTTATATCAAAAGCTAAGTGTGGGTCACTTCCATCCCACTCAGTTAACCTTATAAGAACCAGCACTGCTATTGACAGGTATTTTTTTTCTTTCTCCATTCTTTTTCTGCTATAAATTCTGGGATCCCATTTTTTCCCCACTCCATCTAATCCGAAGAAGTGGATTTTGCCCATGAAAGCTCATAATACTATTTATATTTTTGTTAGTCTCTTAATATGCCACAGAAATATTTGTTTTTAAAGTTACAGACTAAAATAGCTACCCCTCTGAGACCATAGGAAAGGTAACTCAAGCACACTTATTTACTCCCGATCATCCTTTAAAAAGGGAGATGTTAAATTAAATGGCAAGGAAAGACGCTCTGGAATCTCTGGGACTCTAGGGGCAGATCGATGTGCTCAGGTGGTAGAAATCATTTAAAGCAGGGGTCAGCAATCTATGGCTGTCAAGCCAAATATGGCTCAGTACAGAACTAAATATGACTCTTTTGCCATGCCCAAAATACACACAACTTTTTCAAATAAAGTGAAAAATTAATTCAAAATTTTAAAAAACGTAACTTTTTAAGTACATAAGAGCAGGCTGTAAGGGACATATGTGCGCTCCCAGCCGGGATAGTGAGAGGGGCCGGCAGTGGCAGATACCTCTATTTGGATGTGGCTGCCCAGCTCCAGCCCTCATGTGATTGCTGCGGTCTGTCCCCAGCTGCTGTGCTCTGTGGCTCAACCCTGCAACAGCCTGGCTTGGGCTCTGGCCGGGGCAGCCTGGCCAACAAGGCCTTAGTTGGGGCCAAGTCCCCATCTGGCTGCAGTGTCCTGTCCCTGGCTCCGGTCCTGGGACAGGACCCGCAGTCTAGCCCCCATCTGGCCATAGGCAGAGCTGGTGGCAGTCCTCCTGCTGCAATGCTGGTAGGAGGGGAGGCCGTGATCTGGCTGTGGTGATCCTGGCCCAGCACCTCATCCAGCCACTGCTGTCCTGGTGTAGCAGCCTAGCTCCGGCCAGATAAGGTAATTGACCCCAGCATCCTCTTCTCTCTTCTCCCCCCCCCCCCCCCCCCCCCGCGCCCAGCATACTCTGCTTCCCATCCTCTGTGCCCTGCCCTATCTCCTGAATCTCCACACACCAACAGCCTGCCCTGAGCACCCTGACTCCTGCACCCCTCAGCAGCAGAAGTCCCATTAAATAAACTCTGAGTACAGTGTTCCATTTATGCTATTATTAATCATCATGTCAATTATCAGTAATATTAAGTTGTATAATAGTGATAGAAATGTAGCCGTGTTAGTCTGGTGTAGCTGAAACAAAAAACAGGACTATGTAGCACTTTAAAGACTAACAAGATGGTTTATTAGGTGATGAGCTTTCGTGGGCCAGACCCACTTCCTCAGATGAAATAGTGGAAGAAAATAGTCACAACCATATATACCAAAGGATGCAATTAAAAAAATGAACACACATGAAAAGGACAAATGACATTTCAGAACAGAAGAGGGATGCGGGGGGGGGGGAGGGGCAGGTAAATGTCTGTGAGCTAATGGTATTAGAGATGATAATTGGGGAAGAGTGTGGTGGCAGAAGACTGGGGCTGTGGGGGGCTCAGGGCAGGGGGCTCAGGGTTGGAGTTTGTGGGGGGGTGTAGGAGTGTTATGATGCTGTGGCCAGATGGGGGCTTGGCAGCCAGGCTTCATTTTTAAATAAAATATTATGTCCAACAAAATGTTTCAGCATTGTCTTTATTTATGAGAGTGGCTGGGAACCTGTTTTGGGTCTGGGGCTACTGAGCCACAGAAAAATCAGTCGGGGACCACATAAGTGAGATGCAAAGAACCAAGCCCCCAAGCCTCACTAATGTGGCCCCAACTGAGACACCTCTCTCTCCTTGAACTCCAGCCCCATGGGGAAAGGGTAGGTAGGACTGAGGTTTAAGGCCTCAGGCCAGATTAACTCTTCTGGGGTTCTAGGGTTAGTGGAGTTTGTGGGGCCAAAAATGAGGGATCCAGTGTGTGGAACAGGGCTGCCAGTGAATGAGATAGGGATGGGGCTCCAGAATCTAGGTGGAAAATAGGATACAGGAGCAAACTGGGGGTAGTTGTCTGGCCAGGGGGTAGGAGCAGCGTGCTGATGGGTGTCTGGGCAGCGGCAGAGTGCTAGTTGGTGTCTGGCCAGGAGGCAGGAGTAGGGTGCTAAATGGGGGTCTGGACAGGGGACAGGGTGCTGGTGGGGGCCTGGCCAGGCGGAGGGAACAGGGGCAACTCAGCCGGTACCTGGGGGTCTCCAGGGATGAAGGTCTCTGAGTAGTGCTGGACAAAGCTGCTCCAGATCCTGTGCCACCATCTTACCCCCCCTCCCCCGGCCTCCCGCCGCCTCAGAGCATGGGGAAGGAAGAGAAGACAAGAAGGCACATGTGCTTTCTTGTTTTCTCTTCCTTCCCATGATGCCTGCCTTCCTTCAAAGGGGGGGCAGCACATGCTTCCTGAGGGTATGTCTACACTACCCCGCTAGTTCGAACTAGCGGGGTAATGTATGCATACCGCACTTGCTAATGAAGCCCGGGATTTGAATTTCCCGGGCTTCATTAGCATAAGCGGGGAGCCGCCATTTTTAAATCCCCGCTGCTTCGAACCCCGTGTAGCGCGGCTACACGGGGCTCGAACTAGGTAGTTCGGACTAGGGTCCTATTCCGAACTACCGGTACTCCTCGTTTCACGAGGAGTACCGGTAGTTCGGAATAGGTACCCTAGTCCGAACTACCTAGTTCGAGCCCCGTGTAGCCGCGCTACACGGGGTTCGAAGCAGCGGGGATTTAAAAATGGCGGCTCCCCGCTTATGCTAATGAAGCCCGGGAAATTCAAATCCCGGGCTTCATTAGCAAGTGCGGTATGCATACATTACCCCGCTAGTTCGAACTAGCGGGGTAGTGTAGACATACCCTGAGAAGCCAGATCTGGAACGCAGCCATGGGACCTTCCCCTCACGCCACAGGAAGCTGGCGCTAGCTCCATTTTGCAGGAGGTAGCTCCAGCATGGGCTCCTCGTTGGGGGATGAGGGGAAGCAAGGGGGGGCTGGGAACTCCTCACAATCGACTGGTTGGTGACCACAGTTCTAAAGATAAGCAAGCTGCTGTGGATCTTTGGTAACATACATTTTTACCAGAAGATACTTAAATTATAATGTGGCCAGCACCTTTGATATTACCATAATTTGAAGAAGCAGAATAAAAAAATGAGGGTGAAAAATGTCTTTTGCTAGCACAAAATAGATACAAAATAGATTTAGGGAAAATCTCACATAGAGCCTCCTAAATGCAATACATATACATATATTTGTAAAAATATCCCTAGTTCACCCTTGAGCAAAGAATTTAATGTAAAAAATGTCTTCCAAAAAAGAGAGACTTGTAAGTCCTGTTATAATTTAGGGTGATTGAATTTTAGATCTTCGGATGCTGAGTTCATAGCCTGTGACAGAAACAAAAAGGTAACCAAAATTTTCTGCTTTTCTCATTATTGGATCAAAAACATACTGATTCAAAAACCAAACAGGTCACCTGTCCTACCATGTTAAAGTCCCATTTGAGAAGTGCTATCACTAATGTGGAGATGGAATCTTTTTCCAAGGAAAAGATCTTGGGTTACGTCTACATAGCAGGGCTAACGCTGAATTAAGCTATGTAACTTCAGCTACGTCAATTGCATAGCTTAAGTCAAAATAGCTTAACTTGGCTTTTGGCGCTAACTACACAGCAGGAAGTCAAAGGAAAAACACTGTTCTTTTGACTTTCCTTACTGCTCATAAAATGAGGGTTACAGGCATTGGAAGTCCTCCAGCTCACCATTATTTTGAAATAATGGCTTGCTGTGTAGACCCGCTCTTTGTTATTCTGAAATAATGCTGCTGTGTAGATGTACCCATGCAGAGTACCATATGGAATTTCCTTCAACTCCTTCACTTACTATACCATTTGGACCTCTTGGCTGATGCTCATGTTCTAAAAGGTGATTATACTCTGGAAAAAGTACTGCAAAATAGCATCAAACTTAATTCTGCAGATGGCAAATCAACCAGAGAAGGATTCAGCTCACTCAATTATAGCTGATCTGGTTTTCTAGTGCTGAATCCTGTTCTTTTATGATAACAGGAGTAAAAATAGTATAACTTAATTCTGTAACTAGAGCTTGCAGAAGTTATTTTCAAGGAGCACATCTGGTGAGTTGACAAACTTAATTTTCAGAGAGAAAATAACTGCATAGTAATTTCACAAAAATAATTCAACAAGCTATGCTTTTCCTACCTTAGAATCTCCCTTCTTGTTGGCTTCAGGATAAGGTACATTTTTAGTTACTTTTTTTCAGTAGTGTGTGTTGTCTGTGTCTTAAACACAATGTCTACAGTTTCCTTGTGAGTACCTTGATAAGAAATCAAGATAAAATGTTGATTAGATCATTTACTCTTTCTGTCACCAAGCAGAAGAAAAATTTAGCAGTCTATACTGTCGTATCCTCGTTCCATAAACCTGATTTTCAGGAAGAAAATAACCCTGTTGAATCTGGAGCAGAACTAAAACTACAGTTTTTGGCTACATAATCAAATGTTCATTTATTGTTTTGTAATAATGTAAAAGTATATTTATCTGGCTAGATTATGGGGGTTCCAAAAATAGCTGCTTAATTTCCACAAATCCATTTTTAGCATTGCAGCGAGTGTCACAATGTTAATAATGTGTTTAAAATGTTATAGGAAAAATATATTATGTGCAATTGTTTGTATACAGATACTAACAGTGAAAATATAAAATTATTTTACAATAAACTATGGCAAAACATACCATAATTTAAAAAAAATAATCCATTATTGTGAATCAGGAAATTAAATCCCATTTTGTAGGTCAGCTTTTGAAATTTTTACCTTTAACCTTTCTGCATATGGACCAATAGTCTGTATGGTTCAGATATAAAATTGATTTTTTTTAAACTGCAGCAGCACAAAAATGACCTGCCTCGTCCAGCTCAAATTAACTTTGTGTTATTGCTCTGGGGAAGTTCTGCAGTTTTTCTTGGCTGTGTGGCCATAGAAGAGCAGTCCAATTCCTATAAAAATAAATGACTCTTTTGACGACGTCGGTTGGATCAGGCCCTCTGTAATGGATGTAGAAAATTACATTGTTTTCGGGGAGAGAGAGAGAGAGAGAGAGAGAGAGACTGCCCTGTACTAATATATGTCTTGTTATGAATATTCAGTAAGATTACAGGGCTTTTGGGTATTTTAAGGTCTTGCCACACACTGAAATAAAGCCACATAAAATCCCAGCATTGAGGGTAGGGGGAAAGTATCACTGGGTGGCAGAAACCAACTGACCAAGAAAGAATTTGAGAATAGAAATGGGTTGAAGTTTTTCACTTTCTCTGGCTGCTGGGTTGATGCTAGCGAAAGAGGCCATATGACTTCGAGCCATGGGGTCCAACCAGTTCTGCCATAGTGAACTAGTCACACTGTTGGCCAAATAGCCACATTGTTCAAGCCAACTAGCTACACTCAACTGGCCAAATAGCCACATGTGGCGAGTGTGTTGGACACCATGGACTTAGAGCAAGCCCCCACTTCTTACCCATCAAATGTCATCTTTTTAAACCAGCATTGGAACATAGCTTTTCTGTACTGCTTTCTACTTACCTCAACTCCATCAACATCAAGCAAGACAGTTAATACTGTCATTGAGCTTTTGATGAAGTCTCAATGGATAGAGGTGAGAGATGATAATTAAGATGTGGGGTCATCTTGAGGCAGTTTTGAATTAGGTAATTCTTTGCTTTCTTAAAACCTATGCAGTTCTCAGATGCAGCACAAGATATGACAGACATTTTTGGCATATTGACATTGGCTCTTCCAAGAGAAGTGTGGTCTGCTTACATTGGGCTGCTAAGACTCTCTTCCCCTCCCCCCCCATTGAAATTTCTGGATTGAGCTCTTGTCAGCTTAAGTGTGTCAGCCCAGAGTGAAATTTTACCATTCAGTTATTATCTCTGAGGTAGATAATTTAAACAAACAGTAAAACAACCTGAGCATAATAGCTGTTCAAACATTTGCTAATTATTATCCCATGTATCATTTTTGAATTGTGAATGACATTCTAGTATAGTTTAACATTTGCTTAGCTACTTATCATCTAGGTAAATTATAAACCATTTGACTGAAAGGGTAAAATTGTTGAATCTTCTTTCACTGTTTGCAGTTTGAAATAAATATATACTGTAAGTGCATTCTGGCAATTCTTAAAGCTTTGAAACATTTATTAAAAAAATATTGAGATGCAATTGAGTATGAATTGTTTATAAGGAAATGAAATGTATCATGCAGAAATGTTTATTATGTTTCAGTAGCATTTGATCAAATTTGTGACATGAAAGATGGATTTTATAAAAAAAAAATTGAAAGAAGGGGAATGGTAATGAATTTGCTTATTAAAGGCATAGAGTGGTAGAAAACCCACATTCTTAACTCTAATAAAAAGAGAACTGAATATTTTGAGTTCAATTTGTTATATATCCTTTTCTTCTTGTTCCTAGGTATTAGACATTGCACATTTATTTTTTAATTTTTTGCAATATTTTAATCACTGTGTAATGCCACTGTAATGTGCACATCGAGGCAATGAAAGGGTCATAATTTATATGGTATTAATGACTTAGCTGTGACCAAATAAACTAGTGCACAAGCTCCTTCTGGTCTTGCTGTTCCAAGTTCATTTCACTCTCCCCTATTATGCTGTCTTGTCTGCTTTTCTCCAATGCTTTAACCACATTGCTTGATCAATACTGACCACTAATTATTTTAGATATACTCTAGAACTCCTGAACCTGAGCTCAAAGCTGCTACATCCCCTCTCTCTTGATTCCTGCCTGGGCTCAGGGACCTGGACTGGGGGCTGCCGCGTCCCCTGGAACGTTGCCCATTGCAGCTCCTGCCTGAGCTCCAGGTTTCTGCTCCCTGACTTCATCTCCTTAACTTCTACCCTTCCTCATGGCTCCTGCCCAGGATCGGGGCTGCTGCCTCCTCCTCTCAAGGCTCTGGCAGGGATTCAGGGTACCTTAGCTCCAGGATTCTCTCCCTCGACCCCCAAGGGTCCAGTCATGGATCAGGGCACCTAATTTCAGGGCTTGAACTCCCACAATGCCTTTTGGGGCTCAGAATTTCCACTTTGTGGCTCTTGCCAGTACTGAAGCACTTATTTTTCAAATTGTCCAGGGCCCCTGGGTATGGGTCCCATGGGCTCATGTTTTAATCCTCCACGGGCCCTGACTAGCAGCTGAGCTCTAAAGGCAGCACAGAAATTAGTATGGTAATCTTGCAACCCCTTACAACAGCTTTGGGACTTCCCACAATCCTTTTTGGAGCAGGACCCCCATGGTTACAACAGATGTACACATTGGAAATTGTGAAATTGCCGTCTTTTAAGACTCTGGAACCACGATATCAGGATTGTCCTTATGATTTATGGGGCCCTATGCAATACCATGAAACTGGTGCCCCTATACTCAATGGCATTCCATAAGGGGGGGGGCGGGAGGCTGACAGTTTTTATAGATGTAATTTTATAATCTTCAGCAACACATGAATGACATATTTTTAAAGGAAACTTTAAATGGAAGTCCTGTAAACTAACACAGTAAAGTCTGAAGCTGACAGCAGATGCCTGGGCTTGGCAAATGCCTGTTAAATTACTTCATTACCATCTGAATGGCTCTCACAGTTTCTATGTCTGCTAATAGGTCTTGCAGGCTTTCACTTTTTAAGTTAATTAGATCCTCTCTGGAGAAAGCAGAGCACCAGGGATAGGAAGAGGAGGGGGGGTGGACATTAAGGCCTAAAGGTGATCCACATTTTTGGGTGGCCAATGCTGCTGCATATTTTGTGTATTTGTGTTCTGCGTGAAATTGACCAGAGTGAACTATGGATTTGGTAGGGCCCTAGCTGTAACTCTTAGGAACCACTTTAATAGATTTCATTTAAGGCACTAGCTGTGTATATAGGTTAAGAATTTGGAATCGCTATCAATTCTACTAATTTCACAGAATGAAAAACTTACTTTGTAAAAGAATTTCTCAGTTGAAACAGGGAGTTCGGGTATTCCCATTCACAATAGGATTGGTTCTCCCCTCCCCTCCTCGCTTAGTGACACTGATAAGAACCTATTTAAGAAATATAATGTTGGCTTCAGTGAAACTACTCATATGAGCAAGGTGCAAACCCATATGAGCACAGAGTCCATTGCATTTTGAAGAAATATATTCAATTGAAGCCTAGAAAATTACATGACCATTTAAAATGTAGTTTACAGATGTTAAATACACACAAATTATGGCATGAGAGTGTGTGTGCTCAATATATACATGTATAGAGACACAAATCAAATGCTGTGTTCTGTCATGTAATGGATTATCCCACTCATTCATTTTAAATAATTATTTTGGTGTCTAAAGGCATTAACTGCACAATGAAAGATTTTGAGGGGATATTTTTACATGCCTACAGATCTGTAAAATCGCTCTGAAAATGCAATAAAAGTGTTCAGTCTCTGTTACTGAACAAATATGGCTAAAGCTGGTTTGGCTGTGTAATTTAATTAATTTTTTTTTTGTCAAAAGCCAGTTGTGGTGTTTTCCCCAATACATTCTGCCACTGTAACAAATTAAACATAAAGCATTAATATTTATCAAAATATTTAGTGTCGTGTGTGAAAGCTGTTCCCTATTCTGGCACTCTGAGTGCAGAAGGTGGGGACCCGCATAAGACCTTAAAAATACCTTGCCTCTGTAGGTTTTTGATTAAAACCTTCCCAAGATCACAGATTTCCTGGTTGGAAGATAGGCTGCCACCATCAAGTGAAAAACCCCTTTCTTCTTCAGTCCGGGAAGCACTTGGAACTTCTCCCAGAGAGGAACCCAAGCTCTTCTCAAACAAGATCCTGAATAAAAAGAGAAAGCAAGCGGTAATCTCTGATAGCTGACTTCTTAATTTTAGGCATGCATACACAGACCTCCTATTACCTTCTAGGACACAAGAATCAAATTACCGCCTTAAAAACTGTGATTTTATTAAACAAAACAAAAAGATATACTTCATAAAGCATACTTGGTTGCTAGGTGTTTTAAAGCAACTGAGAAAAGAAAAATTTAAAAACACAGAGAAAATTCTATCCTTGAGATACAGCTTAAAGTACAGCGTATGGGGAAGGAAGAAGGGCACATGAACGTAGCACAGAAAATTTTATCCAAACAACAAAACAAAGAAAATAACCTGATCGTGTCTAAATAGAAATTTCCCTATGTACTTATGATCCATGCTTCAAGGTCCAATCCATTTCCATGCCTAGTGTTCTTTGTAGGCATGGTAGTTCTGCCTCGTTCAATTCATCTTTATTTCCCAACTCCTGGCTTAAAACTCATGCAAAGAAGAACAGCAGGCAGGTATATCTTCCAAGGCAGATCTCAACACTTTCTCCCATTGGTGCAAACACCCCCTAGCTACCTGAGCTTAACCCTTTAGTCATCGAATGCTGGGATGTTCTGAAAAGGCCAGCAGTCCTCCTGTCCATCACATCATGTATGGGAGCGAATGTCGTCTGCTTTATATGGCAATTCCATTTGCTGGATTCTTTTAATGACACGCTGTTTTTTTGTTTTGTTTTTGTTCTCTGGTGAATAGATAACAGTCCTGGATGAGACCTGGGCAGTATTTAGGCGGTATAGTCGTTTTCGAGAAATGCATAAAACTTTAAAGTTAAAATACCCAGAGGTAAGTCACTGGGATTCTTGTTTTGAAGGCTAAAGTGGGAATGAGGTTTGAAAAGAAAGAGGTTTTCCAAATATACATGCTGTTGTAGCTCCTTGTTCTCAGATCTGTGTTCCTTGTATAGGACTCTGCACATAGTTTGAAGTTTCAAATTCACTAAGTCTCATAAGGTAGCCATTGTCTTGTCAACAAATCATGTTGCCACAAACTGTTAATTCCTTCTTGGAGCTGCATGGGAATTGCTGTGCTTTTCTCTGAAGTTCACTTGCAACACAGCTGTTGTCTCATTGAGTCATCCTGGCAACTTCTCATTGTTCCTTTTATAATAGTGCCTTGCAGGTTGCTGTAACATATGAGATTTAACGTATAAGGTTTTGAGTACTAAGACTTTGTTGAGGAATAGTGTCTCAGTGCATTTGTTCAACACAGAGTGTTGTTATAACAGTCTAGTCTTCACTTTTAACATTTTATTTTTAACCCTCCCCACTCCCCCATTGTCATAAAAAAGCATCCCAACAGCTTCAGGAATATCCCTGTGTGAGCCACATTTCAGGCAAACATGCTTGGTTTATTTTAGGGTGGACCACATAATAGGAATTACTATGGTCTTGCCTGGGATGAGCTCCGGAAGGCTCACTTTCCTTCCCTTGGCGTTTCCTGTGAATAGAAAAACTAAACCATTTGGAGGGCTTTGAGGCTGCAAGTCTAAATTGGACCCAGATAGGAACACACATTTGTCCATTTTGTAGGAATTTCCATAATTTCAATAATAAATTGTTCCTTCTTCAATTAAATTTCCGCCAAAATATAATTTAAAACTTTGTTTCTGGTGGTGTTAGTTTATATTGTAGTATATTATAAAAAATAAAATAATTGAAGTGAAAATTAGTTTCAAAATAGAAATTCAAAATGTTCTCACTTCAACCTTATCAAAATGCTATATATCAATTTTATTGAAATTTTGTTGAGCTCAAAAAGTTTAGCAGAAATGTCACTTTTGACAAATCAGAATTTCCAAGAGAAAAAAAGTTCCATCCAAAAATTTCTAAGCCAGTCTCTTCTCAAGTCACATACCTAATTGTATGCGTTGACTCCTGTGTCAGCCAGGTCTGTGTGAGTGCAGGTTTGATGTGATAGGTCCCACAGTTATACACTAGATCCTCATAGAAGCCAAATTCATAGAAAGTTACAGTGTAACAGGAAAATACAACACTATCACAGATTAGCTCTTCTAATAGACACAATTGTTGATCTTTTGATCAGATGAAATAATAATCATTCCTGTAAATGCCAAAGCCGGAATCACCATAGACTAGATTAGAAATGAATGCTTATTAAAAATAGATTATAAAAGTTCACATATGACTTCCTCTGGTATTTCTAGTAGCAAAGGTTCTGAACAAGCTCAGGAGACGAAGCTCTTAGGAGAGTCTAATGACTTCCTGTTGCATAATACAAATGTCAGCCCTGTGATTGATGGCAGTGCCAGGTTCCATTAGAGGGTATGTCTAGACTACATGTCTCTGCCAACAGAGGCATGTAAACTAGACTACCCGACATAGTCAAAGAAGCTGGAATTTAAATATCCCTGGCTTCATTAAAATAAACATGGCCGCCGTGCTGTGCCGGCTCAGCTGACTGTCGGCACAGCACGCGAGTCAAGATGCGGATTGGTTGACAGGGGAAGCCTTTGTCGACCACTCACTTATGCCTCATGAAACAAGGTTTACAGGAGTGGTCGACAAAGGCTTCCCCTGTCAACCAATCCGCATCTTGACTCACGTGCTGTGCCGACAGTCAGCTGAGCCGGCACAGTGCGGCGTCCAGGTTTATTTTAATGAGGTGGGGATATTTAAATCCCGGCTTCTTTGAATATGTCGGGTAGCCTAGTTTACATGCCTCTGTCAGCAGAGACATGTAGTTTAGGCATGCCCAGACTGTCTTGCTGTATCTCACCATGCCAAGCCAGATCTCCCCTATCTAAATCCAAGCCTGGGATTCCCATTATCCTGGCATAGTTGATGAGAGTAGAGGTGCAAGGTTTGATGTCTTAAGTCCTCTTAGCTGCTCAAAAATCTACCAACCGGGCATCCAATTTTAAATAGAAAGGAGCTTTACAGAGTGATCTACATGCACCTCCTACCAGCCTCCAGAAACAAACTCCATGTTTCAATAGTTTTTATCTGAGTCTGGGTTACAGACATCTTCCCTGACATTACATTCCATAGCCGAATAAGGGAGACTGTCTTCAATGCAATGTGTAATTATCAGATTCAGGAAGAGACTTTTGCTCTCAAAGCAACATTATTGTTTGATCACTGCCTGAACAAAAATCAAAGGCAGGCTTGCTGGTGTTACAGAACTTCTGGTTTAGAAATATCTCAGTTCTCTTGCCACCTCCTGATTTTGCTGTACAAATTTTTAAGAAATCTTAGCTTTCTCTTTCCTTTACATTTTAAATGTTATTTAACATATGTTTTCCCTTGCAGTATGTCTTTGTCTTTGTATCGTGTACTTATGTTTTGTTACAAGATGGCACTTTGCGTAGCAATATAATACAACATGCATCTTTGGATAAGAGATAATCACCTACCTGTATTTAACGTTAAGGTGTAACCAGACTGACCACCACTTACCTGCTCTCAGAGTGGAATTATTTTTAATTATTATTTTTCCAAATTTCACAAATTTCCACTTTTCATTTTAAATGCAGTGATAATCGGAAGCACTAGGTGTCACTGCAACTCCACTACAGGGTGGCAAGCGAGGCCCCCTGCTGGAGCTTACAGCTTAGACATTTGTGAGCTTCCGACCAGCGTAGAGGTAGTTTCTTACCAGTATTGAGCTGCAATATATTTATGTATCTTTGGGGAATAATAATTTCATGTAAGTAATTATCTCTTCTCTGGCAAATATATGTTTGCAATATAAAGCAATTTTCCTCTTCTCTCTAGCTCCTTCCCATCATCATACTCACAAGGTCAATATTCTCAAATCTGCTTTGTTGCTGACACTTTCCATTTTGATACATATAGCCAGTAAAATTTTGGGGACTGGTCCAAAATTTTATAAATGAAATACTTGTTTAACCATGTGGATGATGTTAACATAAACTGACTTGTATGTTGTACTTGTTCCCTTCTTAACTATTTTCACTGATGATCAGCCCCAGTATATTAGTCATTGCCATTTCTCATGGGACTTTACGTTTTCTTGAAGTATGAGATATTTTCTTAAAGCAGCACAGTGATAATTTTTGCAAAAAAAAGAGGGCAGCTTAGTGATGATTTTTGCAATAAAATATATTATTTAAGAGAACCTGCATAATCATATTTGTTTCTAAAGAATGGTACAATAATTTTATCAATATATTTTAATATTTATTTAGTTACTAAGATAATGAGACAGCTTTCCATTTGTCTATAGCAATAGATAATTTCTAGATTTTAACGTATCTTGGGGCAGCAACTATGTCATCTTGTGTGTGGGGGGTTTTCACCTGACACAGTGGGGACTAATTCTATTTAGCAACTTTCAGTACTGCAAATATTAAGAGACCAATTTATGGGTAAAAGGGATGTTTGTTTACATCTGTGCTTGATTTCTAATTGTCAGCATGTCCGCACACAGTACTCTTGTGTCAAACATGTTTATTTAAGAAAGCAAGGTTGAGGGTGGGGGTAGGGAAATAAACTTGCTTACCAAAACTTAACATGAGGTAACCAGCATGGAATGTGTGCAGCCAGGCACTGTTTGGTTTTTATATTTTTATTTTTTTCATTAATAGCAATGCTTACATTAAATAGGTGATTTCTATATTTTACCTTTATTTAAATATCTTTTAAATACTTTCAAATTTAGTTTGCAATGTCAAAAAAGAGCACTCTCAGTTTAACTAATTGAAAATCACTCTTAAATTCCTGCTGATCTCTCACTGACATAAGTTGTCATTGAATTATTAAACAAGTGCTTAAATTTAAAGTTTGGAAAAGTTGCATCCATGAATTATTCCAAATAAATTCAGTTCCAAAAAGCAGCTGCATAAAAATCTATTTGAATTTAATTATTTCATGTAGTTCACCTTCCAACTCTAAATTATTTATTATAAACACAAAAAATATTGTGTACATGCTTAATATATACAGTGCCCTGCTTTTAGAAGTAAACTTGATTAGTTACTTCACTTGAATTACTATATCAGTATTTTAATAATTTGTCGATCTTGCATTTTGTGTTACTGCCAGTGAATTCCCAAAAGGAATGTGTTGAAAAACTGATTTATTGGAATGGCAGAATGTCTCACATTTCAGAAAGAGAAGCTGCTTAATGTCCTGCCATCTCAAAATATGCAGTATATTATTTTACTTAGCAACACATTAAAAATTAGATTAATAAATAGATTTTCATAAAAATTTATCAGATTGAAATGCATTCCATGGAAATTTTAAGACCAAAGCGGCATGCACCAGTGTGAGATTTTAAGTGCTACAGGCAATACCGTACATTGGTATTAACTCTATGTATTGTATTAAGTCTTCATAATAGTTTTAAACAGTCTCAATTTTTTTTTACATTGATTCTTTAATTACCTTGGGGGCACTGTTCTCCTGAGGCCCTCCCCAGGAGGCTTAATCCTTACTCAGTCCAAGCAGCCAAACAAAAGCCTCTTATTCTCCAAGTTCCTGCCCACAGTTTGCTGGGGTTATGCTATAGTTCCTTCAGGCAGCTGGGCATCCAATCAGTCTCCTCCCAGGTCCTAATAGCAGCTCAGCCCAACTGCTCTTACCAATTCTCCTTGATATATTCTGCCACTCGTTTTTATATAGCCTCATGGGCTCTGGTTGGTTGCTTCCTGTGCAGACATGGTAGCCTGCTTGGAGGATCCTTCCATTGCTGCCTTCCTGGGATGGGTGTGGCAGGAAGGTCTCCCTTTGAGCTCAGCCCACCTCCTCAAAGGGTTCCATTTGGATTATTCCCTGACTGGTGCCCAAAAAACAGGTTGATGGAATGTGAGCACAGAAGGACAGTTAGTAAGTCCTTGTTTCTCTCTCCATGCCTAAACCCAAGGTCTGGGTGTCCAGTAATAAGCATTCAGGATGCTTTCCTTTCTTGTAGATCCCAATGTACTGACATGATCTGGCCTATTGTTTCCAATGTAGACCTTGCTGAGGGAGAGACGCTGTCAGTCAGTGAGGACTTCTTTTCTCACTGTTCCTCTAACTGTTATTCAGGGAAGTACTGAATGGCTAAATTAATGGATTTCTTCTTTTTGCTAATGTGCATCTTTACAAATATGCAGGATCCATTAAAATATGAAATACCTATTTTAATTAAAATATGAAGACATGAGGAATGTTGACAGAAACACTCCAAAACTGAAGCTATTTACTTTTTATAAAATCACTTTTTTATATATTTATATGATTCCTATATTGTTTCTTCCCTGGGAAGTTGGGATTGTCTATTCCCTACAATATTTTTGTAACTTCATCTTATAACGTGCAGTAGCTGAGCACATGCACACACTAAAATCACTGTTTCTTATATTTATTTTCAAAGCATTTCGAGCAGTGATTAAGCTAGCCCTTCCCTTGTGCATCTTCCTCTTCAACTAGGGATGTAAAAGACTAGTCGACCATCGGATAAGCATTTGCTTATCGGGATAGTCTTTTGACTCGTCGATATCCCTCCCTTTTGCTGCCTCTATGAGACAGAGGCAGGGAGGGGGAGCTGCCCCCTATGAGATAGAGGCAGCGAGGGGCCAGGGGCGGGAAAGGGGTACTTCAAAGTGGCAGTGAGACACAGCTCCAGTGGGGGCTCTTGTATATTTCAAAGGAGGAATGTTGAAGTGCCTATCGACTAGTTGACGGAAATTCCATTGGCTAGTCAATTAACCGCATTTTAACATCCTTATCTTCAGCCAGCCTGTCTTTATACTTTTGCATGATTGGTTGGCTATAGAATATCCAGGTTTGAAGGTGCTGAATGTATAGTGTAAATCTGTGCCTTCAGGAGAAGACAGAATAGCCTGTGACCCCCTTTATTTCATCCATACATATGAATTGGCTATGATGTACTGCACGGTCACGGAACATTCCATGAGTAAGTCTGCTAACCCTGGGTAAAAGGAATAGGCACGGTTATTGTAGGGGTTCTCTATGGAATTTCAAATTGCCTTATGTCTCCAACAATAAAAATTGCATTTTATAACCTTCAGGGAAGTGTTTCTGTAGTAATGGTATTGTCTATGTTTTATCAATCTAACCTTCTAGAGGAAAGACTTTTTCCGTACGGTGAATAATAGTTATATGTTCCTGGGATACCACCTCTTCATTTCTCAGGTCAATGACCTCCACTTATCAGAAGCCTTTGTCTGACAGATTAGGGTACTCTTGTTTGACAGGACCTAAGGTCATTGCCAACTGTGATTATTAATAGACCTTTCTCTACTGTTTTTCTATGATTATAAGAATTATTTCTGACTCAGAGTAGAAAATGTTACTGAAAGAGCTCAGTGGTTCTGATGCACAGATGTAAAACTTTTTTTTTCTTGGCATGCTGGGATATAAACTGCCAAATGATTTTATTCATATTAAATTAAGGAGCTACACACTATGAAATTATTGTTATAAGCTTTTCTTATAAAGCACTTTGTATACTAATAAAGCCCCCTCAGATTTTTTGAACCTCACATTATATATGAACACCTAGCTTTATTTAAATCTTTGATATTAACTTATACAAAAAACAGGGCTCCCCCCCCCCCCCCCCCAAGTATCCTAGAAGTGTGTTGAAAGGCCCTTCTGGAAACTTCCTCAGGAAGGTAGATAAATTGTCATATTTATGGTCATATTAAAATATAACAATACTGAAGATGCATGAACTGCTCATTCAAGCAACAATATGTTTTTATTGTTTTAATCATCTTCCTGAGCTCTTCTTATGTGTCATCTCCTTTTGTTAACTTACAGTCTTAGTTCACCTAGGCAGAGGTGGTCTTATGTCGTCAAGTGTCATGTGCATTTATGGTACTAGGCAAGTATAAATGGAAGAAACCTTTCTCCTTGTGAGGTGTACTAGTCAGCAGAAGTACCTGAGCTGAAGCTAAATCCTCTCTCCAGTGATTCCGTCTCACTCCAGGAGCCACAGCCTCCTCTTCATGACTTGGTCCTCCAGCCAGGTCACTATGGCTGTGTCCAGACTCAGGGTTTTTTTCCGAAAAAGTAGCCTTTTTCCGAAAAAACTTCACCTGCGTCTAGACTGCAGCCGCGTTCTTTCGAAATTAAATCGAAAGAATGCAGCTTTTCTTTCGACGGTGGTAAACCTCATTTTACGAGGAAGAACGCCTTTTTTCGAAAGTGCTTTCGAAAAAAGGCGTTCTTGAATGCAAACAGGGGTTTTTCAAAAGAGAGCATCCAGACTGCCTTTCGAAAAAGCGGCTTGCTTTTTCGAAAGTTCCGCTTGCAGTCTAGACGCTCTTTTTCGAAAGAGGCTTTTTCAAAAGTATCTTTCGAAAAAGCCTCTTTCGAAAGAGGCTTGCAGTCTAGACATAGCCTATATGTGTTTCTCCCCTTCAGGGACATCATAGTCCTTCTTGGTAAATGGGCTCAGGAAGTCGTCCTGCTCACTGACTCATTTTTAGCAGCTGGTGGGAGACCCAGTCAGTGTTCCTGCTAAG